>NW_009953655.1:1023086-1049726 GCF_000747805.2 Chaetura pelagica | reverse complement strand
AAAGAGGAAGGAAGTGTATGAAGTAGCAGATAAGATTTGTCTGATCTCTTGCTTCTGCTTTCACAAAAATTTAATTCAGAGGACATTTTACCTGGAAAACATTCCAACATATTGCTGCCAGAAAAGAGAAGACTGGGGCTGACTTTATGGCGTGTTGGAGGGAATGTGTTTGCTGATTAAGAATAGAAAAGTAGTAAATAGCAACATAAGGGAAAGTTATGTAGAATAGAAATGCCTGTCTTGTCTGTAAAGGCTGTTGATTTTATATGTTCTCTTTTCAGAGACACAATTTGAACAGCAATGAAAAAAAATATGAAAAGAGAATAACAAAATAGGGTTAGGACTTGTCAAGCGAAATGCAGTTTGTGTGGAGGAGTATGGTTCCTGTGGTTTGGCTGCTGCCACTGTGTTGTTTTAGGACAAGAAAAACAAGCAAAACATTTTTAGGGCTTTTGTATGTTACTGAAGTCTGTAGGAAGCCTATGTCTGAGGAGAGGTGCTGGCAGGTAGAGTCCCAGTTATTATGACTCAGTGTCCAAGGGGAATATTTTAATATACAGAAAGAAAATTTGGAGTCAAAGGAGAATTGCAAATGTGTAGCATGAGCTGCTTACTGTGTTCTTACAGGTAACAGCTAATGCTCCTGATCTAGCACAACCCACTTTCACCAGGAGAGGCTGTGACTTTTCTTCCTGAGGGAAACACAGCTGTGGGGTTGGCTCTCTCCTTGATTTTCCCAGTTCCAGTGTGATGATGCTCAGGGAATATGTTGTTAGAAAGTAGACATCCTACATAGGAAGGAGTTGCATTACTTTAGAGAAGATGCTGCTGAAATAAGGTGAAATTCCCTGATGCATCCAGCATTGAACTCAGATGTGAAGAAAATCAAAGCAGAATAATGTGATACTTGTAAAAGCTTGACAAGACTGTAAGTGCCTTTTCTCCCCTTTAGTTCTAAGTAAATACTAGGGTATCAAATGCAACAGTGAGTAAGTGTTAAGGTTTGTGTGTTTAGGCTTTTAAATGGATAACTCTCTCACTACGATGCTTGGGTGAGGAGAATATAGCAGGAGAGAGTGAAAGATGAGTGTGCAGCTTTCTTATGGGGAGGCAGCTAAGTGGCCAGCATGAGATAACTTGCAAATGGGTACTGAGGTGTTTGGCTAAAAAGAACATGTACTTTTGTAAAAAGTGCTCATGGAAAGCTGTTGTTTATACTCAGCATTGTGAAATGCCTGCGTTCATCAATGACATCTGAACTTCAGGATTGAAACAGTAGATTAGCAAGATTGTTTTTAGCCTGAATAGTTTGAGAGCACCATGAATCTAGTTGAATTAGAGGGGGATTTTTATTTTAATTCATAAAATATGTAGGCATTGGTGTTTATCCAGATAGAGTAAGAAATCTTTAAAAGCATCCATAGCGTTTGTATCTCTGTTGCAGTCTGTCTAAAGCACTTGTCCTCTGTACAAGTACTGTTGGTTCTCTTTCAGAGAAACATAGTGACAAATTAGATGCTGAAGAAGTTACTTGGATGTAATAGGCTTGAAATTGTCATCAGAAGAATGTGTGGATACAGTGGCTCTCTTGGGGGGCCATCGGAAAGCTGCAGCTGCAGTAGTAGTTTAAGGAGGCAAGGTGGGCTTTCTTGTCAGTCATCTCTTGGTTTTAATGAATCTTCTCATGTTCTTCTCTCAGCAGGTATCCCCCAGGCGTTGTGAGCGTGGCTTCAACTGGCATACCTGCAGCAGTAGAAGGAATAGTCCCCAACCCCATGTCTTTATCACACGGCCTCCCTGCTGTAGCCCACCCGCCCCATGCTCCTTCCCCAGGCCAAACTGTCAAACCAGAAGCTGATAGAGACCACCCAAGCGACCAATTGTAGCCTACAAAAAACAGCATTCCCAACATCAGAGATTTCAACTTCAGCGTGTGGAAAAAAAACAAACAAACAACAAAACCCTGGATTTTGAATAAAGGCAAAACCATGAACTTACAGGAGGAGACAATTCTTGGTTTAGAAACTGGTCCAATATACAGTATGAAAGGAAAAGGTGGGAGACAAAAAGAAGATGTGGAAACATTTTTTTCCTCCGTATAAATTGTAGTTTGTCCCTGTCCAGTGGACTGATTCACTGTTTCTGTGTCCTATGGGTTCTTTGTTAAGCAAGAAAAGTTAGTAGTTAATTATATCATGAATGTACTTGTCTGTGTACAGTTTTTAGAACATTAAAAAGGGTTTGTTTGCTTAGCTGTCAACAAGGAAAAACATAAGGGAGGCATTCAACAAACCAATTTTGAGCTTAAAAATCCTTTCTTTTATATTTTAAAACATGCCCAAAAGTGAGGCAGTTGGCAAACTTCTCAGGACAATGAATTTTTCCCATTTTTCTTTCTACGCCACACAGTGCATTGTTTTTTCTACCTGCTTGTCTTATTTTTTAGAATAATTTAGTAAACAAAAGAAAAACAGTTTCTCCTAATTTTGGCATGAATTCCCTTATTTCAAAACGAAGATGACCTTGCAGAGAGATTTTGAGGAAAATAAAAAGAGGTTTTGTATAAAGGAGCATTGTGCTTTTTGTCACCAGTTAAAGTATATATTATTGGTGGTATGCGAGAAAGGCACTAGACTACTGAAAAGTAGCAGCATTTCATTGCCTACATTGATTCCTTCCTGGTAATGTGGTAGGCTAGCAATATTTTTGGTTAAAATCATGTTTGTGACTGTAACCATTTGTATGAATTATTTTAAAGAAATAAAAATCCCAGACAAATATCATATGTGTAAAAATTTTTATTTCTAGTAACTGTTTATTCAACTTTTATTAGGTTTCTTAGCTGTAATTTTTAAACAGATGCTGTCAAGTATTTCATTTCTAGCTTTACTTTGCTCTCTGTTGTTTGTAATACTGTCTTGGAAGCTTGAAAAACAATAAAAAAAAAAAGAAATAATTCTTTCCATACCATTTTTCCCTTACATTTCCTAAATGTTGATCTTTTTTCCTGTGTTTCTAATGGAGTTTGAAATTAAGATGGATTTTGATTTGTACACCGGCATCATCAGCTGCAATATGGTAACAGCATTTATGCCACCACTGTGGGCAGAGCAGAGGAGGTACAACAGCAACACAACAATAATAATAATAATAATAAAAATAAACGTCTTTTGCCGAAGTCCAACATGAGAAGTGTCCATTGTTTTATTTGCTTTTGTGATGCTGGAAGAGTGCAGCAGGATGTGATTGGATTTGCTCTATTGAAGGAGTTGATTTCTTCCAGTGCAGGCAGAATTGGTTTTTGAGGCAGACTGATTTTCAGCTGGAAGCTCTTTTGGCCTCTCCTGTGCTCCTGGATAAGATGTCCTCATCCCTCTGCAGCTTCAAAAGCAAGACTGAAGCTGAGCTGCTGCAAGAAGAAAAGCCAGGATGGGCAAAAGTGAACCTGGACATAAACCTCCTTGGTAGTCTCTTGTGTTTGTTCACTGTTCACCTGAAGTAGTAACTGCACCTAAGGTCAGTGAACTGTTTTTATGGCATCTATAAAAAGTTAATGTCCCCAGTTACCTGCAGGACTACAGAGCAGCCTCTTCTCTCAGGAAAATGTTAGGAATCAAGAAAGGCTGAAACTTGCAAGTCTGTGCCCAAGCAGCACTGTTTAAGTGAAATTTTAGCTCCATGGAAGAGTGGAGAGAGGTGTTTGCCTTGAATATTCAGAGCCAAAAATGTCAATCATTGCAATATATTTGATGCTAAAACCATTCCTGTTCCCCTCATGAAACAATACAGAAAGCAGCCTTGAAGCTGCAGGTTAGCCCAGCAGAGACACATCTTTGTGGCCGAAAACTTCTAAGAAAAAATATTGAAGCAGGATTTTGTATCTCCTTGGTAATTCGTTCTTAAGTGCTGCTTTGTCAGGCTGAAGATGCTTCGTTAACATATGTAAACCAAACATTTAACATCTGGCTGCAAAGAATTGCTGACAGTCTCATTTGCAACCAAATTTCCTGAGGAAAACCAAGAGAGTGTTCGGGTTTTGTTTCTTTCCTTCTTGTGCATCAGTTTGAACGTGGCTTACGTAAGCAAGCTTTTTTCCCCCAGTGAATCAATAAATTGATTCATTAGAAGTTCAGGCATAGGTATTTATTGCCAGCACTGCTCAGGCTCAGTGCTGAAGCCTGGTGTTCTTCAGCTGCCTATTTTTGAGCCATCATCTGTGCTTGCTCAGGCACAGCATTTTGCCAGGTTTGAACCTGAAATAGCACAGATGGAGACAACAGGGCATTATTAATGTGGTGGCAACAGGTTGAAGACTTCTTTTTGCTGGCATTTGAAATGTATCTGTTGGTCGGAGTGCTGGTGAGTAACCCACTTTCCTGCTTCTATTGGGGTGAAAAGGAAAAACCACCCTGACAGTGACAAGGCTGGTGGGTACTGACTTTGGGCTTATGGTCTGAAAAGCTGAATTTAAAAATTTCCAAAAAAAATTGGCTTGGACCAAATGACTTAAGTGGGAAAATGTATCATAATAAACCAGGGCTGTGGTGCCAGACTGACGATAAATCCTTTATGACTGCTTTTTTTGAGTAGTAGAGATGTGATTAGATTTCCTCCAGCTGATAAAGGATGTGCTAAATACAGTTTAGACAGTAGAAAATGCCATTGGTGGGAAAATATAAAGTGGGGCAGGCAATGGCAGAAGAGGGCCACAAGGAGATGACCTGAGCCAGGTGAAAGAGGAGGTAATCAAAGTGCCTGGCTCAGGGCTTTTTTTTGGTGGTGTTGCTGAAGTTGAGGATCTTGGCCAAGAAAGAGGCCAACCGTAGTTAAACTGCTGCTGGCTCAAAGATTATAGGTGTCACCAGTGTGCAGAAGGCTCTGGAGTCTGCAACAGGAATTGAACAGTATCATGAACGGGCTGTTGGAAGTGGAAAAATGCGAGTTGTGCAAATGCAAAGTCAGTTGCAGGCTGAAACAGACACGTGCCAGAAAATGGAGCCATAATTGTTTTCTCTTGGTAGGACTGATGGGTTGCCACTGAGGGCAGCTGTGGGAAAGAGCAGGATGCTGGCAGATGCATCCGGTGCAGAATTTTTGGTAGTGATAGGATGGATCTGAAATGCTATATGGTACCTGGAGCGTTTGATGTATAGTTTTGGACATGTATTTTTGGTTGTGTATTTTCAAAAAGGTGAGGTCGAGCTGAAGTCATGGCAAAGACCATCTCTCATGGAAGGTAAGGAAAGCTTATCATATGAGAGGAAATCTGAGGAACTGGGCTTGCTCTGGCCGAGTTGGGGAAGAGACTATAAAAAGTAAATGCTGAGGAGGAAGGAGGAAGTATTTAAATAAATGCCGGTAATATGGACAAGCATAAATGGAGGTTAGGAAAGGTCTGTCAGCAGGGAGGTCCTGGAACAGGTTTCCAGCTGGAGTGGCTGGGAGTCAGTCCTGAAGTCCCTACAGCTTGGGTTGGGTGTTTTGCTTTTGTGTTTGGGATTTTGCAGGGTTTTTTATAACTTTGTTTCCACTCTGCAAAGTGTGAGAATATTGTTTAAAGGTCATACAAGGTTCCTACCAAACCAACAACTAGGGGCCTTTTCCATTCAGGGTAAAACACTTCAGCTTCTTTATAACCAGCCTCAAGGCTTTTTCCTTTGGTATATTTTTTTTGAGAAAATGCCCTGGGTTTTTTTTCTTGTCCAGCCTCCCATCTCAACTGATTGAGGCTGGCTTTCCAAATGACTGACTGCTGTAGCCTGGCTGTGACCAGCTTAGCCCTTGCCTCAGACTGAGGAGTTTTCTTCTCTTCATCAGTCTTAGTGGATGCTCCAATAATGTCAGTTGTTCTGCTTGAAGGAGAAGGCAGCTCTGCCATCGTTTCCTTTATTCAGTTCACTCCAACCCTTTCTGCCTTTTGTAAACTGGAAAAAAGGAACAAAAAAAGATTTATTTTGTTTAAAGAAAAAAAAAAAAAAAGGAAAAATAAGCAATTGGTTTTAAGGGCAGAGAATATTATATCATTTTGTCTGACCAGTTACTAAAGCTGTTAAATGTGATACACTTCTTCTTTCAACTTGTTACTATGTTTTGATTTCAGTAAATCTTTCAAAAAAAATTCTAGTCTATATATTAAAATGTCAAGTGATGGGGTTTTTCTTCTTTCCTTTGACAGTTTATTGAAATGGGGGATAACCACCACTAACATTTTTAAACTGCTTTATTTAATTTGGCTTTTCCATCTCTAAATTCCAGTTATTGTTTCGTGCTGAACATGAGGTCATGGAGGCTGACTAGAATTTGGTGATCATGTCATCTTTTAGCCAATTTGCCTTTGTGCTGAGGTCAGTGACACATCTTCCAGGAAGACCAAACCGTGTTACTCATCTGTTTTCTTTTCCAGTTTCTTTCATGATGTTGTACATCTTTCCTTTGTGGCTCTGTATTTTTGTCCTGTTGGATGACATAGTCCAATATGGTTATCTTCTGCAGATGAAATAATGGGATTTCTCATCTCTGACTTTCAGCTATTGTCTTCTTGCCTCCATTGACTTTCCAGTTTCCTTGGTCAGCTATTTTCCTGTAGTCAGAAGACCTTGAAGAACTAGGTTAATCCTTTTCTTGGTCTTCAAATTGTATTTGTCCAGAACTGAGCCACCTTATTGGTAGTGAGATTTCCACACTGAGTAGATGCTCAGCACAGTTGTCCTGTTTTCATAGTCCAAGCACTCGCTTTCACCCCCTGCCTGCACCCACTGTGTGTCTGCCTCTTGCAGATTGTGCCTTATCTGGGTCTTGAACCTCACACCAGGCTGTCCCTCAGCATCTCTCTCCTGTCCTTCTTCCTTGTTTCCTTCCAGCATTTGGGGGATGTGGAAAGTTACTTTTTTAGAATAAATGTCCTTTGGTTGGTTCTACTTTTCATCTGTGACTTTCAGCTCAACACAGACCAGTTGTTTTTTCACTCCTTGCTGATCTCCATGTATGCTACCTCACTAAACCCAAATCAAATATTCCACTTTTGATGTCCAGTTTTGGGTTTGGGATTGCCCACTTGGTCTTTTATGCAGTTCCTCTTCTGGAGTTTTCTTCCTACATTTTTTGTACTACAGATAAAATTATGACTCTTCAAATCTAATCTCAGCACTTTTCTTTTTCTGCTCAGAGCCAAAGGGAGTGGCTTCTCTTGAAGGAGCAGTGTTTGTTTTGGGGGAGGACTGTGACACTGTGTCAAGGCCACCATAAGCAGACTAAAGTGTAACCTTGGGATGATGAGAGGCATTTGAGACATTTCTAAGATGATTTAGATCATTCTCTGAGCACACCAATCTGTTGTAGACATTTGTTACTTGCACAGTCTTTAACTCCATATCTATCCCCTTTCTTCCGTGTGCTGCCTAAAGCAGATAAGCAGTAGCCTGTTGGAAGCACTGATGAATCTGCTCAAGAAATAAAGGAAGTTTTTTTTAAAATGAATTTAAGTACTTGAATATATTCTGAGCTGCAACGATTTAAAGTATTATAAAGCAGCCAGATCATTAGATTGCCTCAAGAAAATTTTTACATATCAGATTTGATGTCTTACTGGTAGATAATGATGTGCCAATGTGACTGTTATTTCTTTGTGCTGTTCAAGCAGAGTCCTTGTGTAGTTTGGGAAAAGCTTATGGAGGTGGCCCTCCCTAGATGAACCTTAGGAGTTAAGGCAGCAAATCACCATCTAAAAATAAATCAGAGGAGCTGACATCTCAGACTTGTGTTTCCAGACCCCTCCAGCCATTTTCAAAACATCCCACCCTATGCAGTGGATTGAATTCTCAAGCCAGTTGCCTCCAACACAGCTGTTGGCTTTGCATCATATTCCCCTTCCCAGGAGCAGGGCAAGCAGCAGTTCTTGCTCTCCAGCACACCTGAAAGCAGCAGAGTAAATCCCATGTAAATCTCCATTGTTGTTTAGTAGGATTTTGGTTAAGCCTTCATATAAAGTTAAGCCTGTGCTGCATTTTACTGTTCTTAAACCATAACTGAAAGTTCATCTGCTTTTGGTGTTTTCCAGTAAGGTTTTTGCTGTTATCAGCACCAGTAGTTTTTCATTTTAAAATGGAGTCAGGGGACTTCCAACTTCTTCTTGCAATGGGTTTTTGGTCATTTTGCTGTTTGCTTGCCAATGTTTTTTTTTAAGACCTAGTGTATGTGAAATGTGTTTATCATGTTATGAACTTATGGTGATGGATTTATTTTAATCTTTTCAGTTACAGCCATTTGTACTTAGCTCCAAGGCCATCACTTTCCATTCCAAGCATGAAGTGAAAAGCCTGCCCTTGGAAATGGATTGCTGGAACTGGAGGTTTTCAAGAGTTCATGTTCTGAACAGATGTATTTTTTTCTTTTTCTTTTCCTCCTGCAGACCAGCTGTTTCAAGCACAGGATACAGCCCTCAGATTGCAAGAAGCACAGGTAAGAGGTGGAACATCTCCACTGTGACTGAAAGCTCATTTTTAGAGGTTTTTCAGCCTCTGTAAATTCAAAGGGTAAAGGGATGGGTTTGGTCATGTAACTAGTCGCTGGGGTTAATCCCTTTTTACAGAAAAATGAGTCAGTTGAAAGAGCAATATTAGATTGTCACCCCTGGACTGTGGCACCCATTCCACTTGAATTTTCATATGCATCCCAGAGCAAAATGTGCCATTCCAGTGAATGTCTTTCCAGATGACACAGGCTCTGGGACCTAATCTCAGCATTTGGAGAACTCTCTTCATATGTTATATCCAACATTGCTGGAAATAGGACAAGGTTTCTGATGATGCTGCCATCCCCAAAGCATTTTAGCTTTCATCTGCAATGAATTGTCTGTGCAGCCGCCAGTGACTCCCGGTGGTTTGTGGTGTCTTTGTGAAGTGCAACCAAGTTCAGATCTAAGTAGACAGCACAGGTTTTCATTTGAAAGAGCCGTTGACTAGCCATTAGGTGGTGCCTCTCCTTAGATCTAGGTTAAACTGTCTGGGCTCCCTCTTCTGCTTCACTTTGGTGAGCTAAATTAAAGCTTAAGAGGAATAGCTCCTTGTAGTCTTTCCAGTTAAGTCTCTGAAGTTGCAGTAGAATAAATCAGGGACAGTCTCTGCAGAGCCATGTGAGTCTGATGTAAACTCATGGAAATGAATCTAATTTTCTAGTTTCAAAGTGGATTTATGTCTTAGGAAATGCACCCTCTAGAAATGAAATGCCATTCAGAAGTGCCTCCATGTACTGCTTCTTATCCCTTCCCTCTCCAGATCCCTGCAGCCCACTGAAAATCCACTCAGGGGAGACACAGAAGGACAAAACTTTTCTGACCTGTGGTGGTGTTTTCTAAAAACTACTTTGAAAAACTACATCTGATAATTCACTATGGAATCACAGAATGGTTTGGGTTGGACGGGACACCTATTACTGTGAGGCTTAAAACTCTGTATGTTGGAAATGCTCAGCTCCACCAGCCTGTGATATCCCTTTGGGGAGATAAATTCCTGAGTAGAGTGGGCAATTTTTTTTTGTTTTGTTTTTGTTTCTGATGTTAATTTTTAAGAACTATTTATTTAGGGTGTTCATTCCAGGGCTCTGGACTTCCAGAAATGTCGTGACTGCTGAGCTTGGGGGGGGGCAGTTTGTCTGCTGCAGCCTTCACCTGGTTGACCATGTCAGGGGATAGAAATTGTGGTCTGACCACTGTGGTAAGTTAAAAATATGAATGTGTAATGATTTTCTTTTCTGTCTGACAAGCCTGAGCTTGTGGAGGTGCAGAGTGGCAGCTGCTACAGTACCAACCCAAACCTTTGGCTTCAGTGAGACAGATGATCTAAGCTTGTTTCGTGCCAACCTCTGCATTTTACAATAGGAATGAGGTCAGATGCTGAACTGCTGTTTTTTCAAATTCCCTTCTCAGAAATCCCTTGCTGCTCACTGTTTCAAGCCGGGACCATATTCTGGCTCTGGAGCACTCAGGCTGTGATACATGAGCTTCTTTGCTGATTCCTCTGCTAAATTTAAGAGCTACAGGTGACTCGGTTAGTGACTGTACTATATGCTGCATCTTTTTAGTTGCTACTATCTCCTACTCTTTTCCTCCAGGATCTGGGAGCTGATGGCCACTTTTGCATGACAAAGGCACAAAACCACCGCCGATCTCTCTGCAGTAGCCACCAGGTGGCAAAGCAGACACTGTGTGAATCGAAACTCCACAGCAAAACACCCGTTAAAACGACGTGTCCGTGCTTTCCCTGGGACTGTTTTAAGCCGCCTCTATAAATACTATTTTTATAAGCTATTATGGCATATTTAGACGATGCTCATGGAGAATCTTCACTTTAAAACTCTGTAGATGCTCCAAATCTTAATTACATGTTGGTCCTTCAAGGTTGAAGCCTGCCCGGGGCATTTCAGCAGCAGAATTTGTCATCATATCCCAGAATCTAAAGAGGAGAAAGCATTAAACAGCCTGGTCAGACTGTTAATAGAGCCGAGTCAGTCCTGGCTCACCTGTGAATCACAGCTCCAGGTTGAGCTTCTTAAATTACAGAAGGCTCGAAGACCTGGGACCTGTTTGTGGTAGAGGCTCTGTAAACACTTTGTTGTATGTATAAACATGTAAACCAATATCTAAAGACCCTGCTCAAAATATTTTATAGACATGAATGTGAAAATGTTAAAAAAAAACACAACAGAGGGGAAATAGAGCCACCCTGGGCATTTCCTAAAGCCTGGGCACAGATCTCGCTGTTTGTTATCCTGACTCTGAGACTTTGTCCTCTGTGGAACATGCCCTTGTGCTTTTGCCTACTGGAGATGTCTCGAGTTACAGATTTCCATCATGGTCTGTTTTGTTTTTTTTTTTCTCAATAGCTTTCAGGGGCCCTCATAGGGAAGTTTCCAGTTCCCTCTCTATGGTGACAGCAGGCTCTCTTGGCTGGCTCCTTTCAGACAACTTTAACACATCCAAGCCTGTCCTGCTCTTGTTATCCTGCGAAACTCATCCCTTGCACACCCAGGTTCTGTGGTGGCCTTCAGTGACATGTTCACTCCCTCTCCCTTGACAAAGGTTTCAATTGGGAACACAGATAATTTGTTTTTCCCCAAATAACAATCTGAAATATCGTGTTTTAGAAGGGTGTGAACCTCCCATTCTGGAACAATGAGAATCATGGGCAGAATTAGATTTTCTCTGCTTCTCTGTGTCTCTGCAGAGTGGACATTAAAGTCTAGGTGTTAAAATTAGTCACAATGGGAATGGCAATAGGTCAGGTCTAAGCAGAAACGGTGGATGTGAAGCAGATTTTTGACTGGTCATTGATTAATGGAGCATTGGTCTTCTGAGTGGAGGGTGATATATACTGCTATGGAAAATAGAGCATGATGCTTGTCACTTAGGAGCATAACATTCCATGTGGTCACATGGAGATTTCATAGATGTTGAAGTCTGGATTTTGCTAACTTTAGAGTACTTATCTTCAGAAGCTTAATGCTGATATTCTGTTATTTGTATTCATAATTTCATTTTTAGTTCTTGTGGCTTTGATGAGTTCTGGCTATTTTAATGGTGTGATGTATCTGGTGAAGGTGAGTCGCTCATTGCTACTGTCTAGAGCCAGGAGAGTTCATTGTAGGTGGGAGAATAGCTGGAGGTCTGAAAATTGCTGCTGGGCAGTACCCTGATTTCTGAACAGAAAGCACAGGGTGCTCAGAGCTCAGTTTGGACTGCCTACTGTGATCTCTTGGATGCCTGCTCAGGCTGTTCCCAGGTCCTGTTTCCATGTGCCAGGCAGAGACCTGCAGTTACAATGCCCAGGTCAGGCATTTTCCATAGACTATCTGAGCATGACACACTGCATGGTAAGAGAAAACAAATACCCCCAGGCCTTTCTTGTGACATAACAGTTTTCAGCCATACAAGCTGACTTCCTGGGATATCCTTCAGTTTGCAATAATTTGCTTCGAAGCAAAAGCAAAAAAAATCTCCTTGTGGAGTAAGAATGTATTTTTCAAGAGTGTTAAATATATAAAAATGATGCTGGAATTACAACAGTTGGCAACACGTATTTGGCCTTGATAGACACGAGAAACATGAATACCCATGTAGCACAGCCTGGTGGTCCTGGTTTGCAGCAAGGGTGATGTATTTGTGATTTATAAAGGGTTAATAGATTATTAACAGGCATTACAATTAATGGTTAATTGATTGCTGTAGGCTTAGTTCACACATGGCTCCCAGCTCTCTGTAACGTTGCATTCATGCTGTAATGTATTTATAGCAGTTATTAATCACGCACTAGTGTTTTTAAATGTTCTCATTTTATTAGGTGTAACCAAATTTTTAATAGCACATCAGTGAACTTGAGTTCTGCCTTCACATTAGCAAGAGGGAAAATAACAAGGAACCAGTTAACTTAGCCTTGCTTTCTTTAATGTGAGGGAGCCATCAGCTGCATAAATTGGAGGCACTATCACATTATGAAAGCAATTTTAAGTAAAACAAGCCATTTAGGGAAGAAGCACACTTAGAGATTTTTGTAATTACAAATATTTGTACTGTTAAGTGAATTGCATTAAAGTATTTGTTGTTGTTGCTTTATTTCCCTGGAGGACTCTTCTGCAGTGGGAGCTTTGTTATGCAGATAAATGTGCCTGAAAGCTTTATAATGTACTGATGCGTTGTAATGATAAATAGATCTGGTTAAGTAGTAAAGATCAAACACACAATTAAACAGACTGTAATATACATCTTGCTGAGCAAGGGAAAACAATAGTGAAATCAGTGAAGATGAATACAAATGGTTTTGTGGAACTAAGCAAAAAATATTTTTCTTATGCCTACAATACGAGGAAATCTGGCCTGACGCTTGCATGAACGGACTTGTGAAGTGCTTAATCAGATATAAAATATCTTGAAGATGTTCAGCAGTTATGATCAACGAATGGGGCTTTCTCCAGCCCCTCAGACTAACAGAGATGTGCAACAAAGCAGAGGTTAAGCAGATCAGCACGGCGTGGGATTGCTGGGAGAGGAGCCTGGGCACAGCAGGCAGGGCTCACAGGTCTGACACAGCAGTAAAATTAGCAAAAACATGTTGCACTTGACAACAAGATGAGAACTGAATATTGGCAGCACCTGCTTCCATTGTCCACAATGTCCTTTCCTAGAGCCTTTCCCAGCAGGGAGGCTGGTTCACACTTGGCAAGGCCACAGAGGTTTCACGCCTCTTTATGGCTATTTGCTCTTCCAGAGGCCAGGAGAAAATGTGATTCAAGAAGGGGGAATCAAGGCTGTGCAGTACTTGAGAGTCACAAAAAAATAAACCTGTAACATAAAGGCATTGGGAGGAACTTCCATCAAAATGCAGGGCAGTATCCATGCAACCTCACTGCAGATTATCCATGTCCATTCCAACTTTAAATCCCTCTGAAGGGATTTTTTAAGTGAATTTCCTTCGCAGAGGTGCCCACAGCCAAGTCAGCGCAACAGGAATTTCATGGCCCGTTCTACAGCTGCTATGGTGAAATAACTCCTAGAGGTATTAGAATTAGGCAGGATATAATAGCCAGAAGGAATACTAATTCTCCTGGATCAACTTTATGTGAGCTCCTACCCTACACAGTGCTTTGCCCACCTGGAATAGCATAAGCTGTTTAGATTCCTTTGCGGTGTCCGGGTATTAGCAAAACTCAGGGGAGAGACCAAATCCTGCTTCGCTGAGCCAACAGCCAAAACTCTTAAGCCTTGTGCACACTGGCTGATTATCATGTAAAAATCCTCCCAACGCTCACCAAATTCTGCTATACCACCAGGAATCACCTAGCAGATAAATAGCATCTTCTTGTGACGTGGTCTTCTGCAAACTTCCTGCCCAGGGTGAACATCATGGTACGTTCCACCAGCAAACCTGGTTTTGTCTAATTTACTGTGTGCTGCGAGATGCTAAAAGCTTGGCCCGGCCTTCAGGAAGTCAGGCTCCTTTAATGAGAAGCAGGGGAGCAGTAAATACTTCCAACTTCTGGAGTTTAAGAGGAAAAGGGGTGGCTGGGGAAGGTGGTGTGCCCGGTGCAACTGGTTCCTCACAGCCTCAGCTGCAGGTGTTGCTCAGCGCACTGAGCCGTACAGGAGCTCTCAGGAGCACTCGTGGTAATAGAGCTGGTTTCCTCTTTGTAAGAAAACTTAGTCCCAAGAACCATGTGTCACTCTGCAAAGGTATTTAGATGTCTAACAGGAGCTTAGGTACCTAAATATCTTTCTAGATCTGGGCTTCAGTCCTAATTCTGTTGCTGTAGTCCCTTGCGTCACTGGTTCTGCGCGGTGGGCACCAGATCAGAACTGACTGCAGGGAGAAGCACAGCCCGGCAGCCACTGGGTTGGATTTAACTGGGTTGAGCTGGTTTATGGTCCCTCAAAGTGTGTATTTTTTTCCTTATTGAGAAGCCATGTGACTGCCAAGGCCGGGATGGAGGCAGGAGCTGTCTGGAGGTGAAAGGACAGACTGGTGGGGACAACCCTGCTCCATGGGAAGTAGATTCTGAAGGGTTTTGCTATGTCTGTCGGTTTGTGCCATCTCTTTGTCACGGAGTTTGCAGTCCAAAGATGATTTTGGATGGTTGCCTATTCCCAGAAGCTCCGTGTGCTTGGAACAATTTCAGCTCTGCGTTAAGACAATAATTCTAATCAAATCTCATGCTCCACTGCCTCGGCCAGTCACCTCCACGGAGCAGATGGGAAGGGGGCTCGGATCAGCAAGGGTTTTCCTTCCCAGTGTACAACTGGCCCGATATCTTCAGAAAGGGCTTTTTTGTTTTTCCCTTTGGCACCACTCCTCTCATGGCATCAGGGACAGGCTGCAGCTGGAAAACCATGGAAAGGGTTGGAATCTTGGGAGAAAGAGAAAGCTAGTTTGTTTGCTGCCTGTCTGCTGCTCCTTGTTCACACACCCCAGCTGCAGAGAAAGCCAGGCTGGGAGCAGGCAGGCAAAGGAAACTGCTTTTTTGGTAGTCCCTTCTGCATCTGCTGCCTTTCAGTGTCAGGTCTGAGCCCTGCCTCTAGGCTCAGCCTTGGCTGGTTAGTCCAGATCCTACACTCTCAGAAAGCTTAGGTCAGTTGATAGAAGGTTAGCCTTGATCTGCAAATAGGTGTTGTGCTGTCCCACCTTGGCAGAGGTGGGCATCAGCATGCATGGAAGTTGCTGCTGGTGTTGACACAGTGCCATGTTGAACTGATTAATTACCTTGTACAGCATAAACACAGGGTCATGAGTTCACTCTTTGGAAGGCTGAGCCTTGGAGCATCCATCCCTTCAGCTTCCCCTGCAAGCTGGGATTAAGGCAAATTGTGATTAAATCTCCTGTTGGATGGACCCTCTGTGCTTTCTCCCCTCAATCCAAAAAGCAGGAGGGTGTCTGCTCAGTTCTCGTGCCATTTTCACCCCCAAGGTCTCCAGTAAACTGTAAGTTGAAGGGAGAGGTGTCTTTGGGAAAAAATGTACTGGAACGGGGACAAAGCTGCTGAATGCTCTGGGTTTAAAACACACCCCCCAGTGTATGTTGGGTGTGTGTCATTATCAGTCCAGCCAGCCCTGTGTCACTGGTGCTTGCTGGTGGCCAAAACATTTGAGATGGAAGAGCACCTTGCAAATCCCCCTGTGCATTTGTGTTTTGTGCAGCACTCCTAAAACAGTCTGTGATGAGGAACCCGTGGTTGCCAGCACTGGTCAGACCCAGGGAGGATAGTTCAGCTCACTTGCCAAGTGCCCAAGGTGTGAGATTGCCAGGTGCTCACAGGGAAAACACAACCTTAGGACTCACATGGTTGAGTCACCATCCTTGGATGTGTTTAAGAGTCATTTGGATGTGGTGTTGGTAGATATGGTTTAGGGTTTAGGGGAGAACTTTGTAGAGTAGGGATGATGGTTGGACTCAGTGATGCCAAGGGTCTTTTCCAACCTGAATAGTTCTGTGATTCTATGATTCCCTTCACTTGCCCCCTTCATGAAAAACCCCAGAGATTTGTTATTTTCTTTTCAGCAATGGCTGATGATGTCTCCTCGGTACAGTAGCTCTTCTATATTTATTTCATCTCATTTTGGCTTATTAGAGCAGGAAATTACATATAAATGTTATTTGGAAAAGCTTCTGAATGTTTACATTTTTACTGCTCTCTCACACTGCATCTGATAATAGTTTTTTTAAGGCCTAATGAGGCTGATCGTGGCTTTCTGTTTTACATTGGTTACAGAGGTGGTTCCTGCATCCTGTTGTGCCCTGTGACTGATATTATTATGTTTGTTCTCTTGAAGGTGGTTGATACGATGGTTGTTTAAGTAAAAAAAAAAAAAAGAAAAAAGAAAAAAAAGCAAGTTCTGTGCTGACTCTTTTCCCGGATTTTGGACCTTGAGGGTTGAAATCAGCCCCTCTAAATTTATCATGGTGCTTTAGATCTAGATCCTGGCTGACTGACTCACAAAATCACCTCTGGGGAGTATTTAAGAAACACTCAGTTGACAGGAGAGGGGCAGGCAGCACCCACACGACTCCAGAGGACTGTGTTTATCCAGTGACTCAAAAGCATGGATTTGGCAAAGGCCTTGCAGACTTTGCAAGACCTTCAGTGGTGAGCTTCCCTTTTACGAACCCAGAGAATTCCCTGCCCACCACAACAGCCAGCCACCAGGGTGATCTCCTTGCTCCTGGCTGTTTTCATCCTGCAATCCCAAAGAGGCGACTAGTGAGCTGCGTCCCAGGGACGGACCTGGTGCAGGCACCTCCAGGAGCTAGTTTATGTAGAGGTCTATAAAATTGTAGAGTCGTTTGCTCTCTTGGCTTCATCAGCCAGGCAAAGCCTGTGGGATCTCATGGTTATTCTAGCAAGGAGGAGAAAATTATGACATGGAGGAGGAATGCAGCTCTCAGCCAAGGCAATGGGCACGCTCCCTCGCTGCTCTTCTCCAGCACGTGATCCCCGCATGAACCACCAACCTCCTTCTCCTCTCCCACATCCTTCCCTCATCTCCATCCTCCTCCTCCTTTTTCAGAGACCCCCAGGCTTCCCACATGTGGTGTCCCCATGTGTTTGGGGGTGCTGCTGCGAGGAGGCACAGGCTGTTGCCATCATGGAGATCAGCTTCTTCTTGCCCTTCTCTCCCCTGGTGTGCAGCAGGCTCACGTCCACGCTCGCAGGAGCAGCTGCCTTGATGAATATTTGCCCAGATCATCACACTATCTAGCAGTTAGCCTGAAAAAAAAAAAAGACCCAGCACCATTTGTATGGTAATGGAAGGCTTTCTCAGAAATATTTTGGAAGCAATCAGCTAAACTAATAGAATTTTATGTAAACCAATCTCTTTCTTTAGATCAGGGTGTTGTGGGTTTGTTTGTTTGTTTGTGTTTTGTTGTGTTGTATTTTTTCTGGAGAGAAGAGTAAGGGCTTTTTAATAAATGCAAATTGATATTCCAATGAAAATGGAAATGAGAGAAAAAGTTCATTGCCAGGGTAAACTGCTGTGACTTCTCTCTAGCAGCAGTTTCACATGTGATTCTCTGCACATCCCCCAGCAGCCACACTGAATTTCTGAGGCACCACGAGCTGAAAAGCTTTCTGCCACTTTCATGCTACAGTGAGACATAGACTGGGTTGGACTTTTCATCACCCCATCAAAGCTGCACTGTAGGAGGTTTCTCCAGTCCTGGACCTCTGCAGAGGCTCACAGAGGAGGCTGTGGCTGAGTGGGCTCAAGCTGCTGCTTTTGCTCATTTCTGCTGTGAATCAGCAGCTCTGTAACTTGAGCTTTTTGTACCTCTCCAGCAGGATTTGAGAGAAGTAAAGGATGAGGAGCACTGAGAAATCCCATTGATGTCGTTTGTTCAAAGCTCTTGCTTTCAAGCTAAGTGCTTTGCACGGGGAAATTGCTCACTCTGTTCACCTACTGTGAAGGGCTTTTGCTGCCAACCCCAAGGGCTTTCTCACCTGGAGCATGGCCGAGGTAACTTTCTTGGCCCTGCTTCCCTTTGCTTTGTTGTAAAAGAAGCTGTAAAGGGCCTGGTAGTGTCAGCAAATCGTCTGCATGGGCTGGCTGAGATAGCTGAAGTTGGCCATTAAGTTGTTGGGGTTTTTTTTTATTATAAAATTAACGATGAAATTAAACTCTGGCCAGTCTGTAGACATGGTGGTACTTCTGAAAGTGCTGTTTGACAAGATGCAGGGCAGTGAGGGTCAGGCATCCAGGAAGGTTTCAGGTGAGAAACACTTACCCCATCAGGCTAGGCCTGAATTTGGAGCATCAGGGTTTCAGGCTTGTCCACTCTGTGTGGCAAAGGACAGATAAACATGGCTGAGAGGTGTGATGAATTCCCAAGGCCTTGGAGAGCACCTTCCAGGAGCACATGGGCAGTATGGACATGCCACCCATTACCCTGGTGGGGTCATATGCCCAGGAGTCCTGTTGCAGGATGCAGTTTGAACTTATTAACTGTGTAAAAGTGTCAAACAAAAAACCATGCAGGGAGTGGTGTAGCATATACCTGTTCTACTCACTTACTTAGGTGACACCAGCAAGGTATGCAAACAGGAATGGGGAAAGGTAAATATGCCATGGTAGCATGAAGTTCTTTGGAAAGTCCCAAATATCTTGGGTGGGAGCTGGAGAAATCGAGTGATTTTCTACCATGCTGGACTTGATTTTGTGGTGTGGTGTGAGTCTGGGAGCACCAGTGGCCACAGAACTAGGAGGCAGCCTGGTGTCAGGATGGATGTGTTCTGATGGGGCAGTGGTGGCTGAGGGAAGCAAGTGGTGGTTAGTGCCTTATCAGACTAACAGTGATGTAAATCTATTGTCCCTGCCTGATCTTTAATCCCATTAATCCTGCTGTGCTCCCTGCTGGCTGGGATTTAGTCACTAAGGAATTGCTCCTGCAGTCGTGTCTGGGTGTCAGTACCTGAGATCATCTCCAGGTGTGCTGGTAAACCACCTGGAGAGTAAAGACAGGCATTTGTCCACTGTGTGCTGGCTTGGTTCAAAGCTGTGCCAGGGGAGGTTCAGACTGGACATTAGGAAGCAGTTATTTGTCAAGAGCATGGTCAAACACTGGAACAGGCTTCCTAGGGATGTGGTCAATGCCCCAAGCCTTGTTAGTGTTTAGGAGGCATTTGGATAATGCCATTAATAACAAGCTTTGACTTGGTCAGCCCTGAGTTGGTCGGACAGTTGGACTAGATGATTGTTGTAGGTCCTGTCCAGCTGGGACAGTGTATTCTGTGCATGCCAAGACAGCTGTTGGTGGTTCCATCCTGTAAATGGATCACTGAAATTATAGGGGTAAAAATTATTGAAAAATAAATAAATGTGGGTGCTTTATTTTTAGCAAGTATCACTTGGGTGTCAAAGGCTGGCACAGAATTCCTCCACAGCAATTCCTCTTTTGAGATTTGCTCAGTGACCTCAGTGTGACAGAAAGACCTTGCTCAAGTTTTGGTCATTTGCAAGAGGACAAGGTCTAATCAGTGTCCCATGATGGGAGAACAAAGGTCTGACCTACTAATATGACTGGTCAGTTGTTATTATTGCCTAATAATTATCAAGTTTTAATCCAACTATAGACTCCAACTTTACAACTAGAATAGTCAAATGTATGATATTAAATATGCATTTATTCAAATAGATTTTCATGTTTGAAACCATGTGGAACAGTATAAGCATTATCAGAACAAAGAATATGTATTTTTACAGAGTATGAACTTCTTCAAACCTTTCTAACTGAAGACTGTCCCAGAAGAGGAAGAGCATGGTGCATTTGTATTTCATATTCCTGGTTAGATGCTTTCCAGATATAATACTCCATTTCCAGACATTGCAGATAACACCAACTATATTATCAAAGAGAATATTTAAACTATTACATGGTTTAAACCCTTTGTGAATTTGTCTGGGTTACATTAAGTTTATGTGAGTAAAAAGCCATCTTTGAATCACAAAATCAAGTAGCTTTTTCTCACCTGACATCTCAATCCCAAGTTAGTTTAAACAGTTCAGTCTCTGGCAGATCTATAATGTCAGCAGACAATAAAAATGTTGCTGACATTTCAAAGAGCATCAAATTTTATAAATCCTAAGAGAGAAAGTAAAATAATTATATCCAGAAACCAATTCTGATTTTGACAATTTTTAAAACCAATTTAAGTTGATCAGAAATGTTCAACTGCAAATTTCTTTGATGGAAAGTGTAATTTCTGCAAAAATAATATTCCAGCTTTGGTAAAATTGAAACAAAATCTTTCTCTCTGGCTTGGATCTACCAGAATAAAAAAAATTAATCTCTTTTAAGAAATGAATCACAACTTTTTTAGGGAAGGCTGCCTCCAGTTTAAGCTTTTTTGCTTCATTTAGCCCCAGTTAGCTGTGCATTAATGCCACCTATAAGTGGCATATGCCAATAACATTTGAAAGTCTTGGGAACTTCTCCTTTCCTGTGCTTTTTCCTCTCTTCTCTAATGTTCTGCTTTCTGCAAGCTGTGTGAATGGCAGATGTGGGGAAAGGATTTTCTATTAATTGACCATTCATTGATATAAACTAATCTGAGAGGTTAGAGCTTGTGCTTTGTGTCATGGCAGGAATTTTGGAGGATAAAAAGGCCATCCTAATTTTTTCCATTGGAAGGGAGTAGCAGGGATAGGCAGATAGGCAAATACAAGCAGCTGATTACAGACTAGTAAGGTTTTGTATTCCAGAGCAAATTTTCAAACCTGAACCCAGGTATGGTTGTGCTGAAGATCCCCAGTGATGGGGCTGTGTGTGTAATGTCAGCCATGCCCAAGCAGAGGTCACCTTCCTGGTCCTGACCAAGGCCTGGCACAAGGTGAAGCCAAGGCTGCTTTGGTCACTGCTGTAGTATTTTTAGAAATAAAAAAGTCATTTGAGTTGCTCAGTGTACAGGAGTAAAGATGGTGGGGCTAAGGGAAGGGGATGGTCTTGAGGGGACGTACTGGTTGTGAGATTCCCCTGCAAAGGAATGATTCATTTCTTAACATCCAAGGTAGATGGACTTCCATTTCAGCATGAAAGATGCAAGATGTTAGAAGAGAAAACAGGTCTGTGATGGTGAGTGACTGGAGGAGCTCCAGGAAGATGTGGAATATTCAATGCTGCATGTTCTTCAAGGCAAGCTTAAAGAATTTCTTTCATGTAGGACACAGCTGTAACTGGAATGAACTAGATACTTCTCTGGTGCCTTTCAGTCCTGGTGATTTGCTTTTGTCTCATGCAACTGATGAAAGCTGCAGGAGAACCTCATGCAAGTTGCAGGTTCACATCTCTTCTTTTCACATCTCCACTTTTCGTCTGCTGGCCAAGGTCTTTGTGTGGACTATGCAGCACTGACAGATTCTTCCCAGATTCTTCAGGATATCCTGGTAGTCCTATAAACATGCACCAGAGGAGATAACTTTCCTCCAGAGCAGGTCAAACTAGATAAGGACAATTCAACACCTGAATTACAAGGGGGACAAATGGATGTTGACTCCAGAAGGGAAAGGATCTCAAAATTTCAAAGGCAGATGCTCTGGGTGGCAGAGAAGTGCAGGAAGAAACTGACCTGCTATAGTTTAGATGAAAAAAGATACAAGCTGCTGCTACAGGAAGGAGAAGCTACTTTTTCATGAAGGAATGACTCAAATCAGCAAATCCTTCTGCTGACAGTGAAACAAACTTTTTTTACTTGCTTTCTTCCTGTAATATTGAAGCGATTTAATACATGAAAACCAGATTCCAAAGGTTGCAGTAGTAGTTTCTTTGAAGCCACTTGCCTCCTGCCTAACCTTTTTCTGCCATAGTCTAAAATTGCTGCCACTGGTGGCTGCTCTAGCTCTGACCATGTAAGCTTTTCTTCTGACCAATGGAGAGAAAAGTAAGTCTTGTCAGAGCCCTTCATTGCATTCTCAGAGGGTACATAAGAGTGTCCTGTTTGGCCAGACATCTACACTGCAGATGGTGATGTCTGATGAGATGAAGAAACTCTTTTCTGTGGCTGTCTTCTGACCTCAGCTATAGCTAATTACAAGAAGATTGGACTGGTCTTGCCCACCAAAAATTTGCTCAGCAAAGTTACAAATTTCAGAACACTTTCTTGCCTCTTTTTCTTGGGAAGCAAGTGTTAGCCTCTCTAAATTAAGTTGTCACAGACTTCAAGGTGTGTTGATAACAGGTTTTCAGGTTGTCATTCATGCTCCAATCATATATCAATGACTTTCTCAGCTGCCTGAACTGAAGAGTTTGCCTGTTTGAAATATTTTGGAATCCATCCACTTTGGCTTTTCTCTAGCTTTTTCATGGCACTGAAAAGCACAGTTGGATACTTCTCCTGCCCAGTGGTGTCCCCAATTTCAATTCCATCTGGAATCACACACTGGTACTTGTGTGGTGGTTAACTTGGCCTAAGAAAGTATCATGGAATTGATCCTCTGAACTTGATGACAATCTAGTTAAGAGCTAAGTTCCACTTGGTCACACCTTCAAAATCTCTCTCTTTTTGAGTTGCTTTTTTTGCAGGGACACCAAATGTTATTAAGACAGTTTCCACTTATTTCTTAAGCACAAAGGACTTATTCTACCAGTCTCCAAGTGTGTCTCTGAAGCAGGCAAATGTGATTAATTCAACATAAGAGTAGACAGTAATTTGACGTGATGCTGGAAACCAAACAGTGAACTACATCAGTGATCTGCTGTCTGGGTGGTTGCAATTACCAACAATACAACAAGTTGCAGCAAGTCCAGTCTGTAAAGATCTCCACAAATGTTTTACAGAATTCCATGTTGTTTGCAGGATTGACCAACTAGCTGAGAAGAATAGATGTGTTAAGAGTGAATCTAGGCTAGTTGGGAAGATTTGGACTGAGTACCCCAAAATATGTCCTTTATTCCATCATGTCTCCAATCAGGCTGGATCTGCTCAGAGCTTTCTTGGCTGCCCTGGAGATCAGAGGCATGGCCTGGAACAGGGTCCTACTGGCAATTCAGCAGGCAGCACCAGCAGGAAGGACCCATTCTTGGCCCCTGTGTTGGGATGGGAAAACCAGCAGGATAGGAGACAACTCTTCTGCTTTCTCTCTTCCAAGTCACCACATCAGAATTACTAATGAAGGTGGTAGAGCCTTAGTTCTTGGGACTGGCTCATCTACCTATAGTCTAAGGCCTTGGCTGATCAGCTGAGTTTCAATAAGGTTGTGTTATGCTGTATTTCACATTAGGTATTCAGTGCTGATATGTGTCTTGCATTCCTCTTAGTGCCTAATTCTTTACCTGTGTTTTAAACATCTTTTATTTTACTTGTCTTCATAGTGATGTTTCCAGATGGTGGGATCTGGGTTTTTTTAGTGTCCCTAATAGAAGTAAGTCTAGTGTGGAGATAGCTAATAAAATAAGCTGCCTTAAAGTGGGAAACACTGTAGAAATGGAGTCAAGGTAGTTGGACCATAGAATAACTGCTCATCCTACAGCACCTTTGGGACTCAGGGAATTGCTGCTCCCCAAATGAGTGTAAATTACTTTCTGCAGGGTCATCTAGAGATGTGAATTCTATTTTCTCAAGTCATCAGAATCACCAGAACCCCAAGAGCTTTTGACTTCATTCATTGACTTCAGATCATGATCTACGTTAGCCCCAAGGAGTGTTACACTGGCAGGTGTGTTGTTGCCACAGGGCTCAGTTGCATTTGCAAGACTTGATAGAAAATGAGTCTGCTGTGGGGTTGTTTTTTTTTGCCTTCATTGCCTTCACCCACTCCATCTATTATTTTCCTGAAGAAGAAACTTTCATGAATCATCTGATGACCATTTTAGAAAGATTCAGCTGTGGGGCTGCCATTCCAGGTTGCTGAGCAGGGCTGGTAATGCAGGGGTTGATGATTTCAGAGCCACGTCAGGATTTCATACAGCTGCAGCCCTCTTTGCTGACGGGGTTTTACAGGAGTAATGAAATGCTCTAGCATTTCCATGGACTTCCAGGCTGAATCAGAAACACTGAAATCTGCTCTTTGTGCTATTGTCTTTCTACTGTGCGATTTCCCATCCAACTAAACCCCAAGCCTGACATTTCAGAGTGATCAGTTAAGTTAAACAGGCATTGAGGAGCTGAGTGGGTTGGGAATGGGAGGTAGAAGTTGTCTGGGGGTTTGTAAGTTGTTCTCAGCTGTCCCTTGTGTGTGGGATGGCCCCTTCTGTGTGGTGGAGCTGTGCTGTGTCTGGCAAGAGCAGCTCCAGCTGGGTGGCAGGTGTGCAGCAGCAGTGACTTGGTTTGGGAGTGACCTCCCCTAACCTCCCTGACATGCCAAGATAAAGCTTGGCCATATGTTCCAATGCACACTTTCATGTCCAGAGGTCATTTTTCCAAGTGGTCATTGAGAGAAGCTGCATTTCTGTGGGGAAAAAAAGAAAAAGGTCTTAAGATATCCCAGGAAAAGAGAAAACCACAACTCAAACACTCTTCTGCATGGATAGATAATGTAAAACAAAGCTGTTTAAACATCAGAGGTAGTTCAGTTCTGCTTGATTCTGAGTTGTGCCATTAAAAAGCATGGGGATACAAAAGGAGGATAATGAAGCATACAGCAGAAGGTCCCAGTACTGCTGAATAAACAAAGAGACAGGGTGTCCCATGTCCCTGTAGCCTTGCTTGAAATACCATTGTAGGGTTTCAGGCCACAGAGGTGTGAGTCCTGAGAGACTACTAAGAAGTCTTGGCTGCCATGGTGGAACTGGGAAGATGAGTCTGCAGACCCCATTATGATGGTTTGTGGCTCCTATTTTGGCTTTTCAGAGCCCTTTTCAAGCTGAAAATCACTGGGACTTGCACTTGTAAAACCCTGCTACAGAAAGATCCATGATATCTTTTTCCTATTTAATATCATCCCATTTTGATTTTCACAAATATCAGTGAAACTTGAATGCCTTACCAGAATTTAACTGCCTAAATATACTGCAGAATGTGATCCTGAAAAGGAAAGCATTCCTACCTGACTTACATGCGTTTGGAAGAGTTAGTTATCATCTGAGCAATAAAATGTCCTACAGACACTTGAAAATGGCACATGGGAAAGGACCTTCTATTATATTAGTCCCAATTTCTGAAGAGCTGAGAAAGACACCAGATGATAACTCACTGCAGCTAGAAATAAAAGCCACATGATGACAAAAAGTAACTAAGCACTCTTTTCTGTTTGCTCTTTGGAAACAGGACCATCTTTTCAGTGCTGCCATTCATTCTCACTTATCACATTTCTATCAATAATCCTCCCAGTCAGGTCCTTATCTGCAGCTTATGAAGCACTGTTCTCTGCCTCACCTGTCTGTCCTGTGTGAGAAATGAGCCAGCATGAGTCTGCCAAAGCAGGCTGAAAAGAGTTTATGGGCTTCCTGCATATTCGTGTGGTTACTTACACCACCTTAACGAATTCTATTCTTCTGTCTGTGCTTTTTGTGTTTGCAGAGCTGGGGCTGTGTACACACAGCATTTGCTGGGCTCACATCAGGCCTTGACAGAGAACTTGCTGCAGTTCTTTGTTCAGGGGAACATTAGCAGTGCCTGTCCCAGCTCCAGGGGTGTGGGGACCCGGAGCTGTGGCTGAGCCCTGGCACAGGTGTGTACTTCTTGCCTACCCAACCTGGTGGGAAATGGCTCTGACGACTCATTTCTCATATGGTCATGTTTGTTTAGCAGCCCCAGTCATCCTGCAAGAGAAAACCGCCAATGAGCCTCTGGAGTTGCAGAAATCTGTCTCTGCCCTGGTGGAGGAAGGTTTTGTGTCTATTGGGAAATAGGAGAGGACAGCTGTGTTGGGCCTTGGTGATCCTCTTTGGCCTTTTCTGCTGGAGCTGCAGTGCCAGAGGGGAGCTGGGTGGATCTGCTACTGGGTGACGAAGGGCACCCTTGGCTGAGGGATTGACCAGTGGGCTTGGTGCAAAAAAAAGGGAGACACTGGCAGAAGATATTTCTGAAACTTGTGCTTTTCTGTTGGTGGAATAACTCAGCGTGTTTTTCTAGTGGTACAAATTAAAGCTGCATGTTCTGGATTTAGCCTGTACCAAAGCCAGGCAGAGCATGGGGAGGGAGCTTTGAGTTCAGCACTTGATCAGTCAAGTTGCAAAACCTCAAAACTAAGCCAGAAGGCAACCGTGGTTCAAGCTACAGAAGGGAAGCAGGAGCACACATCATCTGTTGGCCCATCTTTGCTGGACCCGAGGTTTCATTCATCTGGCTCTGGACACATCAATGCTTGACAGCCCAGCCACCAACAGATAGATAATTCAAGCTTGTTTTCCCCAAAGTGCAGTGCTGGATGTGTTGAACTGAGGTAACAGCCAGCAGCGATAAGCACATGGGCCCTGACATACCGAGTGTGCTTTTTACATTTTAGGATTGTGTCCTCCTTGGCCCATGGCACTATACTTTGAGGTGCCTTGAATGGAGACCTGAAATAATAATTTCTGGAAGAAACTGTAGCTTTCACATCTGCTGACTCATCTCTGGCCTCACGTACTCGATATGAAAGTGTTTGCAAAAAGCATCTGAAAACCTCCAAGCAAGGTAAAATGACCCTCATTTTCCTCTTGTATAAAGCCTCTCAGCTTAAATGCTTCCTG
>NW_009953655.1:982024-1022638 GCF_000747805.2 Chaetura pelagica | reverse complement strand
CTGCTGACCTGGCCCCATTCTCTCAAGAGCACCAAGTAGAATTGGAAAAGGTCCAAAGACTGGTAACAGCTATTGAAGAACAAAGGCCCTCGGAGGAGGTCCTCTCTGGAATCAGGGTTTGCTCAGCTGAATGTGATGGTCTTGACTCATTGCTGGTTTATACAAAGCAAGAACTAGTAGCAACGAAGCAATCTGACTGAAGAAAACTCCTCAGAGTATGGCTGATGTCACTGACCTTCCTGGCGCAGGCTGTTACAAAGGTGGATTCAGAAAAGGCTTTGACAAATGTTCAGAAGGTCAGTACATGGTGACAAATGAAAAAAATAGGGGTCCAGATGCAACCTTCTGGTTGAGCTGTTGCTAAGCTCCTGGCTTGCCAGGAGTCTGGGGGTCTGGCCAAGAGTTACATCTTCTCCTTCCCCGTGCAAGTCACAAGACACTGGGCTCTGGATGGATCTTTGCTCTGACTAATGTTCAGGCTCTAACATTTGGGGTTTACCTGGCAGTAAGACCCAATGACATAAGTCAAAATTCAAGTGCCAGCACTTGTCAGGGATGTCAAATTTGTTTGGATTGTCTTGGTTATTGTCATTTTTCTTCTGCATAGTGAGTTATACAACCTCATATTGTTCCTGCAGTAAAAAAGTCACACCCTCCTAGCATTTTTGTGGCCTGCAGATTTTCTGTTTCCTTGATTCTTGCTCATATATAGTCATGAGACTGAGCAGTGACAGCTGGGGTTTGAAAACCAAGCAGTGATTTTCTGCAAGCACAAGAGGATGCCCTCAGCAAAGTTTCAATTTTGGAAAGTGCTGACCTTCAAAACCTTGTTAAGATGAGGTCAGGCTGGACAGCTCAGAACAGAAGGGTCCAAAATCACTACTCACTTGAAAAACTGGTGCTAAGGCCACAAGAAGTAAGTCAACTCTCACATAAAATCTGCAGATAATTATTACCTGTATAATAATGTGATTTGCAAGTTTGTTTTAATAATTATGCAAATGAAAGTTAAGCCCTCACTTGTGGTGTGATAGATTTGATGCCATTTATCCTGTATAACAGAAGCAATTTATGAGTTTCCCAGCATTTGGCAATCAGCAAAGGCCTGATTTTGCTTCTGTGATGAAACGACTCAAGGCATAAATATAGTGTTTCTCAATTTGCCTGATAATGCTGCTGTGTAGTTTTTGTTTTGAAGTGTTCTTCTAATTGGAGAGAAGTAAAATAAGAAAACTTATAATGAATTTTACCCCTTTGTCATTGAAGATGGGCTAAGTGGAATTCTGGTTCTTCTGTGGCTACTGAGATGGCATTGTCAGTTGCAGCTGCCTGGGTTGGGCATCCAGACTGTGTGTGTTGTGTGTAGAGGTGGAAGGTGAGGTTTGTTTTGAGGGCTCTGGGACACGACCCCTTTTATTTGCAGTCATCTTATTTGCTCATGATGTTGCCAGCTGCTGCCATACTCTGCTGGCAGCTCCAAGCCCTAGTCAGCCACATCTATCTTGGGCTGCTTCATGCTCTTGTCACCACCTCCATGGGACAGAGTCTGGCCTTGGAGTGGGATTGCCTACACCCAATGTCTCAGGGAGCACCCAACAAGCAAGTCTTCTGGACATGAACCAGCACTAGAGAGCTCAGTTTTCCTGGGGACTGGGAGCAGGAGGCAAATACTGGCAAACAAAACTGCCCATTGCCTCTGTAACAGCCCCTACTGAGCAAGTTTGACTGCTCTTGGGTCAGACACAGCTTTCCTGTCCACCCTAGTGTTTCTACATTGCTCACACCAGAGCTCTGAGGACAAGCTGGGCAGACAGTCTTCTTCCCTTCTGGCAAGAACTGTTCAGAGCAGCAACCACCTTTTGTGATCAAAAAGTATCCCTAGATTTCATCTGTTGCCACTCTCACCAGATTTCTTCTTGCAGGTCACAGATGGAGGGTGCCCACAGGCCTGGTGAAGGTCAGAAGGAACCTCTGGCAAACACACGGATTCACTGCTTCCTTCCTGGGCTGTTTCCTCACTCCTTGTGCCCTGTCCTGCAGGGCTATGAATGCTTCCCAAAGGTGTTTATATCAGTGAGCACTCCATTTCTACATTAGATGCCTAAGATCAGAGCTTGATTTCCTGGTGGAAAGTGGGAAGGACTTGCAGGGTCTTCAGGGTACTTGGCTTGTGTGTGTTCCCCCGCTGCAGGGCAGATTTTCCTGTCCTGTCCATCCATATGATGCCCAGCAGAGTAGCAGCCCAGCCTCCTGGATGCTGTGATCCATGCCTGGATGCTCCCTCACAGCCGCAAGGCCAGGTTAGGTGGGAGCACCAGCAACACCTCCCAAGGGAGATGCTGGTGCTTTCACATTACTCCCTGTACATATTGAAAAATACCATTTCCAGCTCCAAGCTGGTGCAGCTCCACTCTGCTGTGATCCTGACAGTGTTTGCAACACTCAGGTCGATTCACTGGAGCTGTTTGTCTGAAGGAGGAACTCTTCTGTTGCTCTCTCAAAGTCTGGCTGACATAGCCCGCAGCTAAGAGCAAATGTTGTGTGGCTGCAAGCTGGAGTGTTGGAGAGACAGGGAGCGTGTTCAGTAGTGATTAAGAGCAGGATGAGGGCCTGTTTAAGTTGTGCATACACAACTTTTCCATCATTAAGGGAGCAACAGATGCCATCCTTCACCTGCAAATGAAATGACTCACAAAAGCAGGAGAGGTGTGTGATATGCAGCCTGGTACATGCCTGTGAGCAGAAGTGATGCTGAAAGGGACCTGAGGTGATTCCTGAGGATGGGAAATACGTGCCTGTCATTCCTGTCTTCCCAGCTGTCAGCATGAGTGTATGGAAATCTCCAGCTATGTTCTCAGCTATTAAACAGTGCATGCCTTGAGCCCTGTCTGGAAGTGGAGCCCTCTCATATGAAGTTTTTCTGGTTTGTTTGCTGGGTTTTTTGGTAGTGGGGGAAGAGCGCCAGGAGGGACTCTGGTGAGAAGCTCCCACTGCTCCAAACCCAGCCAAGGAGCCATTAGGACAATAGATACACCTCTGCTATTAGAATACTAAAGAAGGGATAAAATACCTGAGCAGAGCTGTGCTGGAGAAGGAGAGCTGTGCTGGTGGTTGGTGAGGGAGAAGGGGAAGAAGGTGCCCAAGCACAAGTTTCCCTGCAGCCCATGGCGAGATGGCAGCTGTGCTCCTGCATCCCTGGAGGAACGTGGGGGAACATTCCCTGAAGGCACCAGGAGGGGTGAACTTGGATTTGCTGCCAGAGGGCTGGGATGATGCAGCCATGGAAGCCCCCGGGCCAGGGGAGGTGCCTGTTCCCCAAGCAGCCGTGACTCTGTGCTCTGCCATGGGAGGGACGCCGTGGGGAAGCAGGGCAGGACTGTCAGGAATCCTCCTTCCTGAGGAGGAAGGAGCAGCAGGAACCACCAGCCTGTGACCTGACTCTAAACCCCATCCCCATCCCCCTGTGCCGCTGGGGGGAAGGAGGGAGAGAAACCGGGAGCAAAGGGGTTTGGGCGGGAAGAAGGGAGGGGTGGGGGTAACGTGTGTGAGCCCTGCTCTGGGTGTCTGTGTCCTGTGGGTGTTTGATTAGTGTGAAATTAACTTGTTAATTTTTCCCCAAGTTGAATCTGTTTTGCCTGGGACCTTAATCAGTGAAGAACTCTCCTTGTCCTTTGTCTCAGCCCAGGAGCTTCTGGTTGGGTTTGTCCTCCCCATCCCAGAGTGTGTGTGTGGGGGAGGAAGTTGAGTGAGTGGCCATGGGGCTGATCCTTTGTTGTCACGTTGGGCCCAAACCACGACATATGTCCTGTGCCTATGTTTCTAAAGAACGTTTTTTAAAGCTTGAACTATAAAGCTTAATATCACTCAGCAAGAAAGATCTTCTAACACATCAACTTCTCTCTTGCTTGGAGCTCTTGGGCAGTTTACGGGTTGAATTAGTGGAATTATTTATGGCTTTCAACAACTACCTGAAAGGAGGTTGTTTGAAGGTGGGGGTTGGTCTCTCCTCCCAAGTAACAAGTCATAGAACAAGAGGAAATGGCCCCAAGTTGGGTGAAGGGAGTTTTAGATTTGATATTAGGAAAAAATTGTTTACTGAAGGGGTTGTCAGGCACTGGAACAGGCTGCCCAGGGAAGTGCTGGAGTCACCATCCCTGCAGGCATTTAGAAGTTGTGTAGATATGGTAATTAGGGACAGGCTTTTTTGGCAGTGTGCTAGGTTAATGGTTGGACTTGTAAAACTTAAAGGTCTTTTCCAACCTAAGTGGTTCTAAGATTCTATAATTTTGGTTGGAAGATGCCTGGTGTGACTTCTGCTTACAGCCAGCCCATCCTCAAAGTAGAATGAAGTTGCTCAAGCCTTTCCCAGTCAAACTGTAGTTATTTCCAAAGGAGATTTCTCAGCCCTAGTTACAGTCCCAGCTGGTCCCCATGGTGTTATCCCATCCTAGATGCAGGACTTGGTATTTGCTGTGTTGAACTCCACAGGGTTCACATCAGCCTGTTTCTCCAGCCTGTCCAGGTACCTCTGAAGAGGGCCTTGTCCTCCAACATGAAAACTACAGTTTGGTGGCATTGCAAACTTGGTGACAGTGTGCAGAGAGCTGGCCAAGCAGGGATGATGGTAGGATGCAGTGTGTTGCTGCTTCATGTAATGGATCTGGCTTAAAAAACACACATAAGGAAGTAAGGATTTGAGACCTCCAGCACCCTTCCCTGGAAGAAAAGGTGTAAAGGAGCTGGTGAGCTTTGCTGTGGTAAGAGGCTCAGGCTGGCACGTCTCTCTGGGTATGAAGACGTGTTGGTTTTCTGTTGTCCAAGAAGAAGAGCATTCACCAGGGTCGCTGCTAAAAGACAGCTGGTATTGTATGTGCCCAAAAGAGAGCATTGTGGACCCACATAGCTTCTTGGCAGCCCCTATTTAATAGAATCATAGAAGCATAGAATATCTAAGGTTAAAAGGGACCTTAAAGATAATTTAGGTCCAATTCTCCTTTCTTTGGCAGGAACATCACCCACTAGGTTGCATTGCTTGAAGCCCCATCCAACTTGCCCTTGAACATTTTCAGGGAGAAGGCAACCACAGCTTCCCTGAGCAACCTGTTCCAGTGTTTCACCACCCTCCTAGTGAAGAATTTCCTCCTAATGTCTAATCTAAATCTCTCCTCTTCAAGATTTAAACCATTACTCCTTGTCCTCTCACTCCATGCCCCTGTAAAAAGTCCCTCCCCAGCTTTCCTGTAGCCCCTCCTTCAGATACTGGAAGGTTGCTATGAGGTCTCTCCTAATAAACATTTGATTTCTCATTAAGTAATTAGCATCTAATTGTTATTGCTCTGTATAATTACCTTTTCTGAACTCTGTTTACCTGGGCTATGAAGAGAACAAATAGAAAAGACCCAGCTGATTTCAGCCACCAGATATAAGCCATTTCCTTCAATTTTATAGCATAATTCAGATTGGAAGGGGCCTCAGGAGGTCCCTAGTCCAGCATCCTGCTCAAAATAGGGTTAGTTCTGAGATCAGACCAGATTATTGTGTGTTCCATATAGGAGAACCTGCTTTTACCACAAGCCTTATATTTGCTCATGGTGCAAACACACCCAGGGTTTTTGCACACCCCCCCACACTGTACAGGGCTGCAAGGGTGGTGCAAACTCCTCTCTCTCACCCTGACATCCCCACAGGTTGTGTCATGTGGCATTTTGTTTATGAATTACTTTGGGTCTCAAGTTGTTCCGTTGCAACATGCATTATTGGATCAGCCTCCATCTATTGAGAAATGAAAAATTATGGGTGCCAACCCCTCCTTCCCTATTCAGTGCATGAAGGAAGATGATGCTGGTAAGTGGGTGTTTGCTGTCTGAAGGAGGAGGTTTGTGATCCATTGCTACTGCTGACATGATGCCTCTGTAAACCCCCAAGCCACGATTTATCTCAGCCATTTAATATCTGTGTGGAAGGACAGAGTGGCATATTCAGGATGAGCCATTATGAACTGTCTGTTTGGGAATAGAGAGTGTTTTATAATCTTCTGTGGATGCTTTTTACTTTAAATGAAGGAAATTAATGGCTAAATTCTGCAGAGACATAATGCCTGGATGTGAGGCACCGTTTAAAGGACAGTGCTACATGAAAGCTGAAATTGTCTTTCTCTTTCAGCATGGTATCTGTTTTCTTTTAATCATAGGAATGAAGGACTAGAGTTTCAGCCTTAACTGTTAATTTCCTGTCTATTGTCTATTCAAACAAGATCCTGCTGTATCTCTTATAATAAATACATTTAGAGATGGAGCTGGAACCTGGGCCTGTCCTCTGCCCCTCTCCAAAGGCAGCTAATTCCAGCAGTCTGAGACAACCTTTTCAAACAGTGCAAGGGCTTGAGCAGCCTGATGAGTACTGAGAAAACTGTGGTTGAAAAGCCAAGAAAAGGGCAATAGAGAATACAAATGGTTGGTAGAGTCAAGTGAAAATTCAGGTGTGAGAAAGATGCCCAAATGCAATTAGAAACTAGGCCAATGGGGGGAGGACATGACCAAGTGGCAACACAGAGCCCTGGGCACAGTCACCTCAGGAAGTATTTAGGTGCAGCCCACATAGATGTCATTTGAGAAGGAATTGCCTGAGATTGTTTGAAAAAGGATATTTATAGTATCCAGAGGGTACCCTGGGCTAGCCCAGTGCTCTGTCTTTGTCCCCCATTCATGGCAGTGGTTAATGATAGAGCAGGACAGAAATATTTAGGGCAAATTGTTAATTTTTTTAATTTTTTTTTTAAAAAAGCTGATTCCTATCTTTTATTTCTCATCAGAAGTTTTGCTGCCTTGTTTCTAGTAGATATTTTTAAAACTTTCCCGTAAAAAAAGTACTGGTGTTAGTCTAACATGCCTACGTTTACTCTTATCGGTCATGGGAGCTACTAGGGGATAATTTTTTTTTTAAATGGTATAAATAAATGTACAAGACTTTATATATATATATATATTTAAGTTCACAATTCTGGAAAAAAAGGACTGTGATCTTATAGGAATCCAAAACTGTGATGCTGAAGCTCTTAAATTATTCATATGATCTTACTCAATGCGCTGTCATTATTTCTGATGTTTCAAACTCCTGGATAGCTTTTGATGCCTGTATTATTTCTATGTAAATTTCAGTCATCAGTTGGTTTTATCAATAAGATTCAGATTGAATCATGCCTCCCTTGCAAATTAATGCAGGCTTGACAAATGGAAAAGAAGATTTAAACTATCAAGCCACAGACGTGGGTTTGGAACAAAAACATATATATGTTATTTCAAGCTTTAGAAGGTGGTATCTGAAAATATTAGCATGTATAGGGACACTTAGCAGATTGGAACACATGGAAGAGTACACTAAACTGCAGATTTGAAAGGCTTTTGAGATATGTAGATAGACTCCTAGTTCTGCCACTGGCTCAGTACTTCACTGTTTCCAGGCTGGAGACCAGAAAACGTTAGACTGGCTATTGACTTATTGTCACTAGATCTAATTAAACCACAAAAATTGTTTTCAAACAACGTTAAAGACCAGATTTAAGCTCATAAAAGCAGGAAAATCAGGATAGGGTTGAAATTGTCTCTAATTCACCCCGGCATGCCTTTGGGCTGTCTTTTGCAGAAAAAGGCATGTGTCAGTGATTAAAGCCTGCCCAGTGTGGAGGCCCAGGGGGAATGGTGTGGCACTGCATGCTCAGTTCTCATGCTCTTCTGCAGGAGACTATGCCTTTCATGTAATTTTATTTCATTATTATAGTGTTCATTTATTTCACAGTGTTTTTTGTTTTTTTTTCCCCATGGCAAGGGGGTTGAAACTAGATGATCTTTAAGGTCCCTCCCAACCCATTCTGTGATGCTGTGATACTTTTTTTTTTTTTTAATTAACCTTTCTTTCCTCAGCAAAGGAACCAAAAAGACGTGTTGGGCTCCAAGGGATGAAAAGTTTTCTGAGCAGAGCAGTCAGTGCCATGACTGATTCAAGCCTGCAGGCACACCTGCAAATCTAGTTGATCAATTCCTTCCCCTAAAGCAGTGATGAAAATGATTTAATTGCTAAAAAAAACTTTTCATCTGGCCTGGTCTAATAAATTGTGGAAGGCACTGTTAAGGAAAGCAAAGGAAATCTTATTTCCCCTGGTATTGACCACTACAATGTGTCAAAAATAAGTAGTATTCAGTCTGGAGAGAAGGAGGCTGAGGGGAGACCTTAACACTACAGCTACCTGAAAGGGAGTAGGGATTGTTCTCTTCTCCCAAGTTACAAGTGACAGAACAAGAAGAAATGGGCTCAAGTTGCAAGGGCAGTTTTAGATTTGATATTAGGAGAAATTTCTTTGCTGAAAGGGTTGTCAGGCCTTGGAACAGGCTGCCCAGGGAAGTGGGGGAGTCACCATCCCTGAAGATATTTAAAAGCTGTATAGATGTGGTGCTGAGGGACACGATTTAGTGGTGTACTTGGCAGTGTTAGGATAATGGTTGGACTTGATGATCATAAAGTTCTTTTCCAACCAGAACAATTCTATGATTCTTATATTAAGGGAAAGCCTGAGCAGCAGAGGCCAGTATGGACTGCCAGGAAAAACAGTTCTGATCTCTCATGAATAGAGAAGTGAGCAGCAAAGTCCAGACAGGAACCTGATCTCCTCTAAAGTAGAGGAGATGTTTGGATCTATCTTGAATACAGAGGCAACTTAAGTCTTCTAGGCAGCAGAACCAGAGGCATCCGTAAGCTGGTTCTCCCTCTGAAACACACCACCTTCCTTCTCTATTAGCCTCTACCTGTCTTTTAATCTGATTTTAATCTCATGAGTTTTTCAGGATGCTCCTTCCCCAGCTGGAACAAGAGCTACTCTGGCAAGTGAGCTGTAAGGAGAAGGAGTTTAAGAGGTTTTGGTGGAGCAGTGGTCCCTCAGCCCAGCCACTGACCCTGCCTGGTTGGTGGCAGGCTGGGCTGAATGCCAGTGCTTCAAAAAGTGGGAATTCCACAGGATCTCTGCAAAGCCTAATCCCCCTGCATTACACAGGATTGTGCTGTTGGCAAGCACATTAGGTAAAGGTGCTGGGACAGGGAAAGTTGCTTCCAAGTTGTTTCTGCTTCAGTTATTTCTCATCAATGTTTACAAATATGTAAGGGGTGAGTGTTAGGGGGACGGAGTTAGGCTTTTCTCAGCGATGACCAGTGATAGGACAAGGGGTAATGGGTGTAAATTGGAGCATAGGAGGTTCAAGGTGAATATCCGAAAAAATTTTTTTACTGTGAGAGTGACAGAGCACTGGAACAGACTGCCCAGGGAGGTCGTGGAGTCTCCCTCACTGGAGACATTCAAAACCCACCTGGATGAGTTCCTGTGTGATGTACTCTAGATGACCCTGCTCTGGCAGGGGGGTTGGACTAGATGATCTCTCGAGGTCCCTTCCAGCCCCTAAGATTCTATGATTCTATGATTCTATGATTTTTCAGGGATTTAACAGGACCCTTCAAGCAAATGCTTCCCAGTTGTGGAAGGTGAGGCTTGAGCTGTCTCAGGTTCATTTAGGGTTTCTACCCATGTCACAGATGAGTACTTTAACCAGAAATGACTGAATAAAGGGTATCACCATCTCCTCTGGCTGGATTTTGTTGAAGAGAAGACCTGTGGGAGCTCAGCGGAGTTGGTGGATTCAGCTGTACACACTGGGGAGGAGGAAGAGAAGTTTAACCCATTTCTTGCCTTGATATTCTCCCAGGGTCAGTGCAGCCAGTTCTCCTTGGAAGGGCTCAGGTTTGTTGTCTTAACATCTGCTCTTTTTTACTATCTCCTACCTGAGAAACATACCTATGTGCACCAATGCTACAGGACACACAGCAGACAGGGGCTAGAGATGTAAAATAGCAGCTTACAGTTACCTGCTGTGGACTGCTGGGACTTATCTCACCCCATCCACTTTTTTTTTCTGCTCACTGCTGCTTGGAAGCAGAATCCTGCATTTTTTTGGTCCAGAGGGGAAAATTCTTGGCTGCAAAGCTGCATCTCACAATCTGGTCTGCAGGCCAGCAGGCCCTGGCCAGCTTCCAGGTCCAGGATCTTTCAGATGTGGGGATTTTCCACTGAGGGTATTCTCTTGCCTCTTCAAATGTTGAGAGAGATGCATTTTGAGAGTGACTCTTACTGATAATCATCACTAAAGGAGAGAAAAAAAAAAAACATGTACTTTGCTACAGAGGCTGCTCCCAAGCCCTGCAGAAGGCTGGGGACTGGGATCAGCCCCTGGACTCCTGCCCAGGAATAACTGGCCATTGGTGCCTACAGTGTTTTGGGCCTCATCTGTCCAGCCAAAAGAGCAGCTGTTGCCTGTATTTCCACAGGCCAGAGAGTAAAATATCTAAATGCAAAAAAACCACAAACACAAAAATAAGCCCCCAAAAAGAGAGATACGTTTTTAGGCATATTGAAGAGAAAGGCTAATGCTGGTCCTTTCCACCTAACTTCACAGTATCATTGAATGCGTTGGGTTGGAAGGGACCTTAAAGATCATCTAGTTCCAACCCCCCTGCCATGGGCAGGGACACCTCCCACTAGACCAAGTAGCTCCAGGCCTCATTCAGTCTGTCCTTGAACACTTCCAGGGAGGGGGCATCTGCAGCTTCTCTGGGCAACCTGTGCCAGTGTCTCACCACCCTCAGAGGAAATAATTACTTCCTAATATCTAACCTAAATCCTCCCTCTTCCAGTGTAAAGCAATTATGCCTTTTCCTGTTGCTCCCTGCCCTTCTAAGAAGTCCCTCTCCAGATTTCCTGTAGCTCCTTCAGGTACTAGAAAGCCCCTATAAGTTCCCCCTGGAGCCTTCTCTCCATGCTGAACATTCCCAGCTCTCCCAGCCCTCTGATCGTCTTCATGGCCCTCTTCTGGACTCTCTCCAACAGCTCCATGTCCTTCTTATGTTTGATTATTTTTATTATTTTACAGGTATCTGAAACACCCTCTCCCTATTTTCCCCTCTTTATCCAACGTCATGAGCCCATCCACTGAAGCTACAGGGACACCCAAAGAAATGCCTCTGTGTGTGTGCAGTGCATGGTTGGACTACGCTGCAGCCAGCTCTGCTGGCAGACAGGCAGACACCATCATCATGGTCATCAGCTGCTGCACAGCATGGCCAGTCCTTGAGAGCCTCCAAAAGGCATGTCCCTTCCCCACCTGCCAAAAAGGGATCTTGGTTCTCTCTTGGCAGCGTAAGGAAGTGAGATGGCTACATCAAAGAAAGTAAGGTCAGTCCCACAGGTGTTGGGGGATATGGAGAATAGTCACAGGGTTGTTGTTTTACATCTGGGCTTTGTCTTTGAATGAACAAAACCTCAATGAGGAGCTGCTTGTCTGCCATGCAGCTTGTAGGTCCGCATTTCCCTGCAAAAACTAGGAACATCTATCAATTTCCACCCTTGGGGAAGAGACAGCAGCTCGAGGAAGGGAAGGTTGGTATGGAGGAAGCAGTCCAGAAGGGGTGGGTAGCAGTGCTGATTTCTCTAACGAGATGTCTTGCTGGGTTATTTTAAGCACTGAGGGCTGCTGTTCCAAACCTAGAGTTCATCAGATATCTGCTTCTGAGTAGTGGGTAAATTCTTATGAGTCAAAGGCTTCTTTGGACTGATTGCCATGTTTTCTGAAGGTATTCCATTGGAGGTTAAATGGCCCACCAGGACAGGCTGTGTCTTTAAGCTAATGCTTAAAAATCTCATGTGCCTACTTGTGAATGGCACCTCAGAAGAGATCCAGATGAGCTCCCTTTCTGTGCTGGGGCACAGAGAGATGCTTTATTGTGTAAATGAGTCGTAAGAAGGTCAAGGTGAAGAATTTATGCTTTGTCCACTGAAAAAAAATGAAAGCTTTTGATACAAAAGATACCAAATGTGTTGAAATATGGTGCCACTGCTCAAGGACAGGCAGCATGCTCCTGCTTTCTGTATTGGCTTCACTATTAAGATTGCTACTTTGATTTTTGAGGGTAATCAGAAGAACAGAAGTGTATGATTAAGACAGCATGGCTTACTGTATTGAGGATCAGAAAAGTTTCTCACTGTTTGAGATGGAAGCAATCTTAGAGGTTCTCCAAATCTATGGGTTGCTTTGACACTACATGCTGGTAGATTCCCACTTCTCTTAAAGCTTCCCCTCCTAACTACTGCTTCTTCCTACTTGGCAGCTGGAGAGTTTTATTTTTTCCCCTGTATATTCAACTTTATTATTATTAAATGATGGGGCACAGTTATGATTATAGGATCATTTATTTATTTTTTTTTTTTTTAATAGCCTGAGGACTGCTGTATCAGAAGGGGATGGTGGGAGAGATCATGATAAATGCAATAGGTTTCAAAAAAGCAGATCCCCCAGTAAAGTGAAATTTGGTAAATCAGATCTCCCTAGAGGTAAGGCTAAGGAAAGATAAAGTTGTCAGTTCCTCAGAGTAAGCTAAGAGCACAACTCAGACTGTCCAAATGCAAGAACAGGAAATTCAGGAGGTGTCCAGCTGGGTAGATGATGAAGGTTTTTTCTGCAACTTTAACACTAGACAGAAAAACAGACAGAAAGAAGAGGTCAGATTTCTATAGAATAAATCTGAAAGAACAGCACCAGGATTCGGGGGTAAAATCAGAAATGCCAAGGCACAAAATGAGACCTCAAAGACAACCAGAAATAATTCTGTAAGAACTGTTAATAGAATGAGGAAGATCAAAGGAGGGATTGGACTGCTACTCAATGGAGAATGAAAGCTGTTGGCAGATAATTACAATAAGCTGTGGAATACTGGAGAAGGACAGAAAAATACTTTTTTTCCCTGAGTAGCTTGGGAATTATAGTCCAGTCAGATTAACAGCAGTTCTAGAGGGAAAAAAAAATTGACCATGACAAATTGTCTGTAATATTTACAAAAAATAATTGGATGATGAATAGCAGTCAACATGGGTTGCTCAAAAATCCATTGTGTTAAACCATTTTAATTTATTTTACTGCAAAATAAGCCCTTGTGGATTTGGTTGGGGAGGGATGTTTTTTTTTTATTTTTTAGAATATCTTGAGTTGGAAGTGACCTCTAAAGGTCATATGCAGGCATATCCCTACAATATGCGGGAACTGCTCAGAGCCTGATCAAGCCTGACCTTGAATGTCTCCAGGGATGGGCCCCTCCACCACCTCTCTAGCAACCTGTTCCAGTGATTCACCACCCTCCTATTAAACAACTTTTTCCTAATGTCCAACCTCAATCTACCCTTCTCTAGCTTGAAACCATTACCCCTTGTGCTATCGTTACATGCCCTGGTGAGCAGATCTTCCCAGCCTTCTTACAGGCTCCTTTCCAGTATTGGAAGGCTGCTATAAGGTCCCCCCAGAGTCTTTTCTTCTTCAGGCTGAACAACCCCAACTCCCTCAGCCTGTCTTCATAAGAGAGATGCTCCAGCCCTCTCATAATTTTTGTTGCCCTCCTCTGGACATACTCCAACAGGTCCTTCTCCTGTTTTGTTGGGTTTTTGTTTGGTTTGGTTTGGTTTTTTTAACCTCTCATCTCTGAGTGGCAAAAAAAAAAAAGAAAGGCTGAAGCAAGGCCTGGTGGCCACCTCCAGAGACATAAAAGGCCATTTCAAAGAGAACGAGGTGGCTTTCTGTGTTCAGAATGGTTAGGGCACACCATGATATTAATACATTGACATAGGGGAAATTTAAACTGGGCACTAGGAAAACCTCTTGAAAGGCAAGGGCAATAAAGTGCTGGCATAGGTTGCTTGGAGACGTTGTGAAGTTCCTGTGATTGTGGGGTCTTTAGGAACAGATTGGACAAACATCTGTCAGGAATGAAATTGATACTGCCTTCAGGTAAAGGCATCTCTAATTCTGCCCAGGGCTATGTTTTGATGACTCCATGCAAATCTAGAGATGTAAGTGACATACTGGGAGAAATTCTCATGGCTGTGTCGTTATCTCCCTCCTGAGAAGGTCCTGCTTTGCATAATTCCATTCTTTTATTGTTATTCACTTACTTGTAATTAAATGCCTGAGGTGAGCAGGGAGAGGGCAATTATCCTGTTATGGGAGGGCTTGGGTCCAGCTGATCAAAGGTGCCACCATTTGGTGGTATGTGTTGTGTTAAGGCAACAGGATGCTCTTTGTCACTCTAACTCTCTTACTTGCTATTCACTTCTCTAAATATGTTGTCTTTATCTGAGAGAGCCTGGGGAGCTGTAAACCTCTGAAGAAATTCTCCATATGCTGGTGATTTTCAGGGAAGTCTGCCATACATAATTTCTGAATAGAGAATTAATTTACTTTGGGTCCTTGATTATTCTGTCTTGCAATAAGAAGAGTATTGGCATCAGGGTGAAAGTTAAATAAGGTGCTAGTTTCCCTTTTCTCTCTCACAGACCTTCACATCCACAACAGGACTCTTGGAGTCAGAAAGCAATGCAGATGGGATGTACAGTGACTGAAAAAAATCAGGATTGTGTAGCTGAAGTGATCTCTCTATTCCAGGAGCTTCTAAAGAGTCAAGAGACCATGTTTCGTAAAACTCCTGTTAACATGGCAGCATCTGAGCATGCATCTGTCTACAAGCAGAGGGGATTTAGTAACACAGGAGTAAATTACCTCACATGTTGCTCTGTGAAACAGTAGACTTCTCTTAGGAGTGAGAAAAGGATCTGGCAAGAGCCCTGCAAATTGCTTAGAAGTGTCATCAAGAGAGGAGAGGGATAAATTAATCAAAATCATGACACTTAAAAAGATTTAGATTCATGGATTTTCAGTTCAAAGCATATCATCAAATTATATAAAATCACAGTCCTGGCCATCAATCCTCACCCAGTGAATCCTTTCTCCATAACTTCTGTTTGATTTCTGACCAGTATCTGTCTTCATGAGGGCGCTGGAGGAGGCAGAATTTACCACCACTGGGAAACTTGTTCCAGCTGTTTGAAGACACATGTTTACAATGATGATAGTTATTTTGATTTGCCTTGTCTTCAGTTTCTGAGCAGTGAATCTTACTGTGAAAAGCTCTGGTTTTAGTCCTGTAGATGTTTACAGATTGTACTTCTCCTGTGGCAACCCAGGGTTCTATAGCAAATTCCATGTGTTTTCTCTTTGGATAAGGCTTAAATGAAGGCAATGGAGCATCATCTGAGAATTCAGCTTGACAAGTGGTGGCCTTGCATAAGACAACAGTCTGTGGACAGGCACAGTGCCTCCCTGCATAGCAGAGTTTTGTTGGTGTAGGAATTTGATACAGGAATTAGGAAAATCTCTAGAGAGAAGGTTTGTGCCATGCTCTGGTTCTCCAAGGAATGAAAACTGCAGTGTTTGTAAGTACTTTAACATTCCTATTCTGATTTATCCTCAATAATTCTTTGTTTTTTGAGTTTTTAAAGCAAATAGCTAAGAAAGGACTCAGTTAAATTCTATATTCATATTTTCCTTAAGATTTAGGGTACTGTAGAAGGAAATATTTTCAAGGCTTCTCTTATGAGGAGCTCCACAGTCTCTTAAGTAGGAGTGTAGTATCATGTCTCAGTCTGTCAGACTTGATTTAGATTCAAACACTCAGCCTAGCAGTTGAAATACAACCACATGAAGATGAGCCATAGGTACTAGTCACATTTGAAGCTTAAACACATGAAAAATGTTTCTTCTAAGTCAGGAGATGTCAGGTTTTGCCAGAATTTAGCAAGAAATGTGGCCAACTATATTCAGCAAGTATCACAGCACCTCTAAACACAAACCAGCCCATGGGTTTCTTTCAAAGGCAGTAAAGATTTTGGAAGCAGCACACTAAAATAGATCAGAGTGACCTCTTCACTGTATTAGATATTATTTAGATAAATTTTAAAGGAGCTGCCCTATTTGACTATTCATTAAACATATAACTCTGTGATCTGTCTTTACCCATCTGGAGACTGCAATGTTAATGAGTTAACTGCCTGAACGTGGTCTCTCTAGAGTCACTAGGATAATTTGAAACAGTGTAATTTCAAACTAAGGATAAATACAGCTTTGTATAAAATGAGTTCTTGCTCCAGCAATAATTGCTTGTGTGTTATAGAAGATGGTCTTGAATCACCCCATCAGACTTATTCCCAGAGCAGTAAGTGATATGGGCCTCCATAAAGGGGCAGTACATCTACAAGTAGATTCACTAATTTTGTGGGGGTGTTGGCACATGGAATCAATTTACTTCAGCAGTCAGAGACTCTTTTTATGGCACAGAAGGCAGTTAGTGGAAAAAGAAAATGTTCACAATTTATACTGTACTTCTATGTTCAGGGTTCCAGCAAAGCACATTTCCCAACACAGGTAAGGTCACCTGTGGTTATTTTTGTATCGTTGACTATTCTAACATCTCAAAAGAAATTATTTCTTCCTGTTGAAATGGACTGTTTGTTACTGTGGCACCGGTTCTTCATGCTCGTAACAGGCCTGGTTTTGTAAGCCTCAAGGTTCAAATGTGCAAATCCAGATTCACCAGGAATTAATCTGACCAAAAAAACCCAGCTACACTTCTAAAGCTGTGTTTCTTGACCTCATTGTCAAATAGGAATAAGAGGTACTTTATAGCATGAGATATCTAATATATTTGAGGAAGAATGAGGAAAATATTAATACATAACATTTAAAAGAATGTATTAAGAAATTAATAGTAGTAATAACAATTTTAAAGTGAATAGTAATATGAAGAAAATCTATGGATTAAGAAAGAAAATCTAACTGATAGGTCATCAGTTGGCATTTGAATCTGGTCAGATGAATCGGGTTACCTTAATAGATAAGGAAGAATTCTTGTTCTTCAAAATTCTTGGATGAAGGAATCCTATGTAAAGGGAGGTTTGATATAGTGGGATCTGGCAGGTCAGGCAAAAGTAAATTCTTCCTACAAGAGAAGAAAAAACTGAAAGATGTTCCTTGGTGGAAACGATCTTTGTTTTACAATAAATATGAATGTTAAATATATTCTGAGGATGAGATCTGGCATTGAAACTTCCAAGGTAAGATTAGGTACAGCACAGTGCCACTTCCCAGACAAATCAGTGTTGTTTCAGCTAGGTGAATCTCTGTGCTGATGTAGTTCTGGGCAGCTGGGAAGCAAGAAGATTTCTCCATCATGTTGCTTCTTCATCCCTTTTAGTTATTAATAATTACCAAAGTTAAAGAAGGGAAACCCTAGCCTACAAGACTTAAGGCTAGAATAATCTGTTCTTCAAGGTGAATGTCTTAAAACACCTCGAAAATTTGATGAAGACAAAATTCAGATGGTGGCTAGTGCTCCTCTAGGTTGGATTCTCTCCAGAAGTCTTGAAATCAAAGCTCATTGCCAGTCAGTGCATGTTATAGCAAAATGCACTAAGTGATCAAGACAACCAATGTATTTAATTTGACAGCACCACTTGAGGCATTTATGTGTGCCTTAAGAAAGTTCAGTCAAGATTGGATCAAGTGTTTAAATCACAGGCAAACCTGGAAAGCATTTCCATAGCCTGCCAGAATAACCCTTTTGTCTCCAGCTGAAAAATGCCCTTTATTGAGCCTGAAGTGAATTCAGCAAAACCACTTTCCGTCAAAAGTAACTATGACGCAAGTGGTTTTATCTGCATGTAACCAAGGCAAAAAAACATTAACCAGCTGCTTACCATTCAGAGGCATCTGTAACCACCTGGAGGGAGCCCCAGACTGCAGTGCAGCAGCTCAGTGTGGGACCAAGCATGACTCAGTTTGTGCTTGCCAGAATCAACACTCAGTGACTGGAACATGTTCAGAACCTCCTTTTAACAATTCTCCAAGTAGTCTTTACCAGGCATTAATGTAGCCTTATTTCCATGAGCCAAGTGGGAGCTGTATGGTTTTGGCTGGCAAAGGCTGAGGTTGGGTGGTCCTGTTTTGTTGGTGGTCTTGGCACATGGATTTCAGTTCTGGGAAGAAGTGATCTTGGGATCTGTTCTGCATGGTGGCTGTTCTTGCTGAGGTTGGGTGATTACTGTTTTTGTGGGGTCAGAAACAAGAGAATTGTCTGTTTGTTTTTTGCACTTCGTCAATTCCATTCTCTGACAGCTTTGTATTCTCACTGTTGATGTTTCAGGATAAATCTGTGGTTAACTACAAGAGGCTTCTGTCATCTCTGTCTTCCTGAGGGTGATGAAGGTACTTCACTTTGTTTGTAAACTACTAGTTGGTAAAAATGCCTTTTTTTTTTTTTTTTTAATATGGAATTTTTTCATCAGATTAGTTGAAATTTGTATCAGACATGACCAGATATGTTGAAGTTCATTCAGACGTGGGTCAAACAATTCAGGTCAAGTGCTGTACAAGGTCTGCTTGCTGTCTGCTGTGAGTGCTCGAAGCCTTAGAGATGCTGTGCTAACCCTAAAGTGCTTAAAGAACTGTCAATGCACCATTTGTCCTATTGTTTTTTTTAACCTGTAATGAAGCTGTGGGTAGAAAACAGGTGATGAAAGGTGCAGTTTAGTTATTAATATGCATTTAATTTTCATGTTACAATGTTTTTTGGTATCTCAAAAGATGGACCCTTAAATGACTCTAAAACATTGGCAAAGAGAATTGCAGTAAGAATAGTGGTGCCTGGGCTTTCTCTGTTACATCAAGCAAAATGAAGTAGGCTAAATCCACCTGAAGAAGTGTAGTCCAGGTGATTCAAACTTTATTCACTTTGCTGCTCAGTAGCTCATATGAGAAATGAATCCCTCTGAATCCGGTGGGGATGCTTGTCAGTGTAACCTGTTATCAATATGACCAAAGGCTTGTCTCAACTGACTTTGGAGTGTTTCTGCTTCCTCTGCAAATACGTATGTGTGATGCAGTCATGTTTCTTAGGAAATTAGGAATCTCTGTGTATCTTCTGGTAACTCTCTTATTTAACTAAAGAAAGTTGAAAAGGTATATTATAAACTAGATAGAACTATTAGATGGTAGAATACAATTTTATCCAAGAACAAAATCCTGTCCTCAGGTCATTTCACTCAAAAGGAGCTTAATGAAGTATAAATTGTTGGTTTTTAATCATTAAATATCCCACTCTCCTTTCTTCCACATTCAATTATTCACGACTTCTGTGTGAAGAACTGAATAAAAGATAGCTTTATGAATGTTCTTTTCATTGTGCCACAGATTTTAAACAGGAGAATGATTGCCCTTAGACTCTGTGTTCCCTTTTGGTTTTGAGTCATCAGCTCGAACTTTCTTTGTTTTTTTATGAGTTTGAAATAATATGGTACAATTTATCTGTTGCTTGTAAGGGCTTTTGTAAATAAAATCACTGGACCTCTCAAAAAAAAAAATATTACAAAAAACTTGCTGCAACCTGTAATCATAGAAGAATTAGTATTATAACAGAGTGGGATTAATAATGCATGTAATTATAATATACAATTTTCCTTAGGCTTTTCTAATTATAAAAAAATTACAGATAACATCAACAGTGTGATTCTGAAATGCCTCTCATTTATTATGTAGCTCTCTTAATCAATGCTCTGCCACTGGAAATCAAGTCAGAATGTTATTATGGTCTCTCCTTCTGGATTTAATTACAGCGGTAACTCATGGTTCAAAGTCTGAGCAACGCACCATGCAGTTTATAGCTTTGAAGAACAGCTATTAATCCTGCTGTCTACCTCCCAGTGCAAGCCAATGAAAGCATTTTAAAACTCCTTCTGCCTGAAGATAAACACATGCTTCAACATAGGACTGAGGTGGGGGTGTGCAGAGCCCAGGCACGTGTGCAGTGGAGCATCCACTTCTGGGGGATGAGCTCAGGGTGTACAAATCCCTGACTTTTTGCCACCCAGACTGAGTTATTATCTTGCATTTGTGAGAATGATTTCAGGATGTCACAGTCCTTTAATAGCCCAGAGCCAGGACAGGGCTTTTGCCATAAAAATAGGCTTGATGAAGGTGTGCATCTGTGCTTCTTGTGGCATCAGTTTCCATCATGAATTTCTAACCTGACAATTAGCTGCAAATGGGATGAATGCACTCTTCCAAGAACCTGTATTAGCATCAAGAACTGCTTTTAGTTTTGGCAGCAGCCAGGAAGGATGTGTCTCCTTCCAAAGCAGGAAAAGGTGCAGCCACACCCCAGTGGCTGGGAGGACAGAGCTGCCAGGGAGGTCTGGGGAGGGGTGAAGTGGAGCATGGAGAAGAATGAACAGGAATGCTAGTTTTTTAAAGCCAACTCTTAGTATCTACCAGTGCCCATGTCTTCAAAAAATTATCTAAACAATGATTAAAGACAATTAACTTGCCCTTTCAAGCCACCATCTTGAGCACCTGCTTTCTATACGCTCAATATTTTGAGAAAGAGTAAATTGAAGCATAACCAGCCTGTTTATGTTATGGTGTGGTTTATTTGAACTCACCAGGGGTGTAAGGGCACCAGAGTCATCTATGCACTTTCCCAAACGGCTGGAATGACCAACAGCCATTTGAGACATGTCATTTGGGAAGCTGTGGGAAGGAGCTAAGGAAACATTTGCACTCGACTAATGTAGCTTCCAACTGTGCAGTAGTGTGCTCTGCAAGGTTATCAGAACTGGACAGAAGTGGCACTTTTTAAATAATAAAAATATTATTTCATCAGTAGCTGCCATTAATTTGAAGTAGAAAGTACTGGCAGGAAAGGCTAAGCATCAAAAGGTTGATCTGTTTGAAAGACAGTGACATTGCAAAATTGATATTCTGAAATTGCCACGTGCCTTCTGGGAACAAAAAGATTGATATTTCACTGAAACTTCTGAAAAACATAGACCTGAAAGCCCATGACTGACTAGTCTGGGTTGTGTGTGTTTTCAGTTGTGTGCCCTTTCCACATTGCAACATTTTGGCCTTCATGGAACAAGTTTGCTGGGCTTTGTTGTTGTTTGTTTGTTTGTTTAAAATATCTCTGGTGGTTGTCTGGGACAGCCATTTTTTCCCAACCCTGGTTTCCAGCTTCTCTTTGAGCAGAACCTGGGATCCTTCTCGCCCTAGTAAGCCAGATAGGAGGAACTGATGGTAGAGCAGGAGTAGGTACAAGATGTTTTGTGTCAAACAGGAGAGGATAAGAGTAGAAAAAGCACTTGGGTAGGTGCTCAGGCTAAGTCTGAAGTGAAAGCATCCCTTTGCTCTCATCTCATCTAACGTGATCCTTCCAAGAGCAAGAGCTCTTGTCAAGCACCCATGGCTCTGCCCAGGGAGAGCTGAACACCTGATCCTGACAGTGGGCTCTGTGCTGCCCTTTTAAGATGTCTCCTTTGGCTCCAGGAGGGGCTCTAGGAAGACCAAATATCAAGGATGTTTAAATGCCATGAAATGAGGTGGTATGAGCACCTTTGTGCTCTTTCCTCTGGCAGTCTACTAATCTAAGGAAAAAGTGTGAGAAAACAAGGCAAATTACTGCTGTGGACAGTGTAATTTGAATTTTTTCAAAGAATCATCTTGCTTAGCCTAAAACCTGCTTCAAAACCCCCCTCAGCTCCCGTCTCCAGACACAAGAGTATTCTGTGTTTTATATTAAAAATATATAGTCAACTGTATTTTCTAAATTTGCTTTCAAACTCATCACAGGAAACAAGCCTTACAGGAAACAGAGGAAATCAATAGCTCTCCCATATTCCCAGAGAAAAGAGCTGTGGGAAGAGCCTCCTGTGTTATGGATTGAATTCAGTCTGCTGTCTAGCACTAGGGATACAGGAAAGAAAAAAAAGCCAGCTCCTCTTCCAGTGTTCAGGTCTGCTGCTGTAGAGAGCTGTGTCCTTGATGGCAACGAGCCATGGTGTCAGCTCTGAGCAGAGGAACAGGGCTGGAGGAGGAGAAGACTTCTGGCTGCACTAATGTGACACTGAGGCTTTGATTTCAAGAGAGGAAGTGGAGCAAAAAGGATTGCAAAAGAGAGTTCCATAATGGACTGGGATTCTGCTTGCTGGGCTTGGTATCATAGTTGTGGGCTCAGAGGAAACGTCAGCAGGTCCTGCTTGGTTCAAAGCAAGATGGGGAGGTGGGTGGAGTGCATAGTTAAAGTGAGAATAGAGAAAAGGGGGGATCCTTGATGGATCAGCAGGGACATGAAGACTCCTCTCTTCTCATCCTGATTTTTTTTTTTTCATGTTGTTCTGTGTTTGTCTGTGAATACTGAAAACTTTTGGACATCTGTTTTGGAATATGCACATGAAGACTTGCACGCCTCTCCAGGTTCCAAGCTGACCTCAGCCTTGGGTTGTGGTGTTCCAGAGTATCCCAAAACTGTCTCACAGGCTGCGGGAGGTCATTTGTTCTGGGAACTGAGAGGAGAGCAATCCATACGGCATCCTTAGAGCAAAGCAACACAAAAAGAAACTGTTGTGGAGAATAATTACTCTCTCATAATCCTCCTGGCTCTCCTTGCCACAAGACTGTGCCCTGAGATCTGTATAAATTTGGAGGTTTCTGTAACTCCCTTTGTCATTCCCTGATGTGGAGAGGGTGGTTGTATTCATATGAAGGCAATCACTTACCCTTTGTTTACTGTGAAGGGTGAGGATGGGGAACTCAAACTCCCAAAGCTTTTCATAGTTGGTTTTGTTGTCTAATTATTCTGTGGAAGAGCTTTTTCTGGCAGCGCGGGGCTGCATCGTCTGCAGCAGAGTCTGGGGGACTCCTGCCCTTGCAGAAGGTCTCTCTATAAGTGAGTGTTTTTGTGGTGGGATAATATTGCAACCCATGTGCTTTTTTCACTTTGTTTATTTCTTCTTAATGCCATCATATGAATAAAGAAATGTGCCTTCCATACTGCCTTTTGAAGGCAGATAATTGTGTTGCTGTTGCACTCACTGTTGGCTAGTCATGCCCAAATGAATTCACATATATCCATCTTTTTCTTCAAAAAGCAGCCCTGCCAGGATTTCCCAGTTGTTCAGTCAGTCACAAAACACTGTTGTAAAGCAAGTGCTGCTTTATAGTGTCTAAATAGATGTGGCTCTTCTCTTGTCCCTGCTGTCAGTCTTATTAAATTGCTTTGAATTTGCAGTGAATTGAAATTCTCCATTCCGAGGAAAAATAAGTTATTACTTGTAATTAGAATTATTGGATAGTAGCACTTTTCACTCTAGAGTTAATGAGTTATCATCAGAACACATCCTTTCATTACTTTAAAAATATTCCTACTGTTATTCTGATATTATGATTTATTTATTTTTAAAAGGAGTTTCACTAGCAGTCCTCCTAAACCAGCAGGAACATCACAGCTTCGCAGTCTACATGAAAGTTATGGATGGCCAAACATGAGCCCGTGTCACCACTTGGACTGAGGAAGAGTCCCACCACGATGGGCTCACCAAGGTAAAAAATACCTTATACGATCAATTATTACGCAGGAAGTGTGAGACTGAGCTTCACTAGAGGCTTTCACTTGGAATTGACACTGGGCAGGCAACGTGTGACAAGTGGCACTGCCACCTGTTCATCTCCATCTCCCTGGAATGAAAATGCTCTCCATCAGAAACCTTTGTGGCACTGTTCAAAGCTTTCTACTGGGTGGGCAGGTTGTGGAGGCACAGTATTGAAATGGTGCTGGAGAATGTTGTGTCCTTCAGCCTGGAGAAACTCTGCTTTCCCCCACCTGCTTTTGCCTTGCATGGTTCCAGCAGGATGACTTCTGTGACCAAGCAGGACAGGCACCACATTTCATCAACTCCTTTTAACTGATGGTGGGATTAAGGTAGGTATTATGCTCTTCTGGATTTGTGAGAGAAGCTTATAAAGGCAGCACAGGAAGCCAGGATGGTAAAAAAAAACCTTCCAGTAATTTGGAAGGTAGATTTTAAAGTGGTGAGCTTCAAAAGCTAGAAATGATTCTTTGATCTTCCAAGGCCTGTGAATGAGAGCAATGTCTGCAGGACACAATGTATGTCCAAACAATCACAAGGAATCTAAATGGAGTTTTGAAGCAGCAAAACCCTTAAAAAAGAAATGGAAGGGAACATAATTGAAACCCTCAGCCCAAACAACAGCATGGTTGTTTCAATTGTTTTTCATAGACATTGTACAATAACTTATTAACTGAAAAATAAACTGCTTGAATTTGCCAGCAGAATTCCTGAAAAATGAGGGTGGTGATTTAAAAAAAAGGAAAAAAAAAAAAAAAGAAAGAGTTGTGGACCTCTTAGAATAAGGAAGATTTTAGTCTGTGCAAGTTTCTGAAAAGATCACAGCCTGAAAAACAGAGGAACATTGTTAGGTGGGAGGAAGTAATGAAAAACATTCTGAAATGTTTTTGTTGTGGTTTTCTGACCTTTTACCAAGCACTCCAGGCCTGCATGAAATGTAGAGCAATGGGGTGGATTTGTTTGCTCTTAAGTAAAGCATGGTCAGAAAACATCTTTATGATCACAACTGTGGGCAAGCAACACTTGGGGTGCTTAGGTGGGCCCTGCCATAGCCAGCCAGCCTTGGGAAGGCTCTTCAGGCTAATATTTGACTTGGTGGGCTCAGCCCTGCAGTGGTGCTTGTTCCCAATGGAATAGAGTTACAAACCTAAGTAACCCAGTAGTTTTGAACCTGAATTACTGAGAACACTGGAAGGGGAGTATGTATGAGCAGTATCCTCATATTCTTTCCAGAGATGTTTTTGGCACATCAGAACCAAATTGCTGAATTAATTTGTGAATTTGCTTATCTTAGAGTGCAATACATGACTGGAGGATATATCCCAGTCTGTGTCCCTTTCCTTCCTAATATCTTACCATCAATTACACCATTAGTTACCCATGTTTGCTGTTGCTAAATACATCTGGAGTTTTGTTTTTAATTATTCATTGAGACAGTTACAAACCTAAGTAACCCAGTAGTTTTGAACCTGAATTACTGAGAACACTGGAAGGGGAGTATGTATGAGCAGTATCCTCATATTCTTTCCAGAGATGTTTTTGGCACATCAGAACCAAATTGCTGAATTAATTTGTGAATTTGCTTATCTTAGAGTGCAATACATGACTGGAGGATATATCCCAGTCTGTGTCCCTTTCCTTCCTAATATCTTACCATCAATTACACCATTAGTTACCCATGTTTGCTGTTGCTAAATACATCTGGAGTTTTGTTTTTAATTATTCATTGAGACAGTTTTTTTTTTTTTTTTTTTTTTTCTGAATGTGCTCTTAAAAATCTTGGACCCAACCTGTGGCAACCAGAGGAAAAACAGGACTGGACAACAGAGTCTGCACTGTCAAGGCAGTTGTATAAAGAAATGAGGTGAGATTCAACATTTGCTTCTAATGTGTCATCTTGGAGTATCCTGTTGGAGTTTGTAAAACAATTGGGTTTTATACATGGGTTGTGACAAGCAATTACACCTGACTCCACACACCTTAAGAAGGGAAGAACAGAATAATCAAGGCTGGGAGAGCCCTCGAGAGGTCACTCAGTCAGTCTTCTCACGCAGGTGGGATGGGCCACACACCAACTGCTCCTGGCGTATGTTTGCTTCACATGTTTTCAAAACCCTTCAGTGACAGAGGTCCTGCAAGCCTCCCTAGGAAATGCTTTTAGGGCTTATCACTGCTTTGTGTTAGAAACTTGTTTCCTTCTGCCTTTCTCATGTCCCCCTCAAGGCCAGCGTGACACCGCTGCTTCTTTCAAGGCTCCCGGGGAGCACAGGGGACGGTCATTTCCTTTCCTCTCCAGCTACAAGGCCATCTGTTTGGAGACTGCTATCATGATTCCTTTTAGTTTTCTCCTTTCTAGACTAAACAAATCCCATCCTTTTAATCTTTCCTCATAATTTATGGGGCTCAAACCTCCCCTCATTTTTGTTGTCTCCCTCTGGGCTCAGACTAATTGATCTGTGTCCTTCCTGAAAACATTGGCCCAAACCTACGTTTCAGCGGCTGCGTTTTCTCATCCTGATATTTGTTTTCCAAGGGGCGTGTTGCTCATTGCAGTAAGGGTTTTCAGGAGCCTTTATTAAAACAGTCTTTGGAACTACATGATCTTTAAGGTCCCTTCCAACCCAAACCATTCTAGGATTCTATGGAATGCCCAGCCTTGGATCTGATCTGGTGTTTGGATAGGCAGTATGGACTAGTAGAGCTTCAACATCTCTGGTACCCTAAGGAATGCTAAATTTTAAATGGGAAGGGGTGGTGAAACATATTAAAAATACATAGTGGCACCATTCTCACAGGTGTGTAATTCTTAGAAGTACATTTTATTGGTCTGTGTTGATCTCCAGCTGCCTGTGTCAGCTGAAATGTCTTAAGCAGTGCATCTAAAGAAGTGGCTTCCCACTGGAGAGCCACCTATGGTGCAAAGTTCAGCTAAACAGCCCTACAAAAATTAATGATGTATGTTTTATGGGGCTTGGTCAAAAGGATTCTCCCCTCCTGGAAGACATATTGACATTTGAGTGTGTATTACACTACTTACATCCTGAAACCTCCGTTGTTGGTGGGAAATCACCCACTGCGGGTCATGGCCAGGGTGTCTTGCAGTAGGTCTCTATCCCAGCTGGGCAGGGTTAGGATGGAAAAGGGTTTCTCCTCCCAAAGCAGTTAAAAGACTAGATTACTTTTCCAGTTACATAGCTCTCAAAAATCCTCCAAAGCCCTTGGGGTTAGTCAGCCCAAACATCATTATCTGAGTGAAATTTTTTTTTGGAAAAAATGTCAGCAGAAACCAGTTTGATTTGGTAGGAAATTAATAAATTTGAAAGGAAAAAGAAAATAAGGTTGTTGTTGGCTATCCTCTCCACTGGTAATATTAACTGGGCATTAGGAATCCCTCAAAAAATAAGCAAATGTTATTGTATTAATATAATTTTTTTAGGTTCCCTGAGCTTTTGTTGGGAGCTGAGCTGATACTGCAGCTTGTGCTGGGTATCTGGAAAATAAAATGAAAGGAAATAGCCTTGCTTTGAGTCTCTGAGGTTAAATGTGTTCCTACCTCTCTTCTTTTGGGATTTCTGCATCCAACAGATTGCATGATCTTTTAAGTAGGCAGAGTTTCAGTGGTTTATGCCATATAGTGTAATCCTACGTGAAGCAAGAGAAAGAAAAGGAAGTTGGCTAATGCTGGAATTGTTCTGGTGTTTTCTCATTCAACAGAATGGTAAATTGTTTTCCTGGGCTTTCTGGAAAATATCTGACCTTGATACTTCATATGCAATTTATGTAAACAATTACAAAAGCATCTGAGCCAAGTAGGAAGGGCTATTTCTTGAAAACCTGCAGGAAATGCACATGGGAATTTCCCACATGCTGTGGCAATCTTAAAAATACCTCCTTGTAGCCCCACAATATTAATGATTAACTCCGGAACTGTGAGTTTTTCCAGACTTCCAGTGAACTCAGTGATTTGTGTGTTCAGCTGCATGTAACAGGGAGAGCTGGAAAAAAAAAAAAAAAAAAAAAAAAAAAAAAAAAGTCATTTACCACTTTTAGTAACTTGCATTTAACAAACAATCTGTCGCATTTTCCCCTTAAAATTCAGGGATTTGTGCAGATTGCTCAGCTGATAAATATCACAGCACGGAAAATGTTTTGTGGCTGAGCTTTGTGCTGAGATGCTCTCACAAGAACAAGCTGGAACCAGTTTTGGTCTTTTCAAACTACTCCAAGGCAGAGCTGCTTTGGTGAGGACACTCACCCACACAGTGCAGCATGACCCTGCAGAGATGTGCTGAACATTGCACAGATCTTGTTTATCTACATCTGAAATTCAATATTAGTGTTAGCTTTGTGAATTGCTTCCAATGTATTTGCTGAAGAAAAGAGGAGGAGCAGACTGCCTCTGAAGGGGTGATTTCCCAGAGCAAGCAGGGTTTCTGGTGCACAGAGTCACATCACACAAAGTCTGTTCAACTGGTGGCATGGTGGGCAGCACCTCTGACAGGAGTTTGCAAGTGCAAGCTCTTGCATGAAGCTTTCAAAAGATGCTGAGTGCCAAACCCTCACCTACCTACACCAGCAACCTATCCCATAATAGTTAAGAATATTCAGCCTCTTGGATCTTTATCTTTACTGGTCTTGTTTAATGTGGCAGTGTGGTCTATCAGCCATCTCACTGCACTGCTTGTGGTGGTGATAATATTTTTATCATTAAAACTTCTAGAGCGCAGCTTTTGCAATTAATTCAGCTTGAGGGACTGGAGCAGGGCTCTCATGGGTGCCATGTCAGTGCTCATCTTTACTGGGCCAGAATAAAACTGCTTTGGAGTACCTTGTGAAGTAGCACATCTCCATTTCAGAGTGTTTTTAATATCAGTATATACAGTCATATGTAGTCATAATTTAGTCATATGTATATAGTTTAATCTCTCATTATCTATCTATCTATCTATCTATCTATCTATCTATCTATCTATCATCTCTTTATCTCTTTATTTCTTTCTTTATCCATCCATTCATCCATCTAGTGGCTCCTCTGCATGCTTCTTGGGTTGATAGAAGTCTTTCTTTTACTAGCAGGGCAGTCCCAGCATCCTAATGACACCATCACACACAATTCACAATCAGACCATCAGAACATTCCTGCAGCAAATGCTGGGAACTTACCTGCTTGCTGGTTGAAAGGCTGAATATCTCTGTAAACTGGGCTGGGAAACCAGGTAGTTGGAAGCAGAGAAGCAGAGAGAAGGGGAACCTCTTTTTCTTTCATGATGGAAAGATGTGTGTGTGTGTACATGTGAAAGACAGGGATCAAGAACAGCTTAATTTCTTTCCTGTGATAATCTTCTTCTGGGCTAGCACAGAAATGGAAAAAAGACACACTTCACTGGGTGAAATGGCTTGTGTCTGGAGGGGAACAGCAGAAAGGCAGGGTGGTGGGTTGGTGTGCTCAGACTGGTCTCCAGCAAGCTGCACTGAAAGCTGTTTTTGACAGTAACAAAGTGATTAATATTACTTAATCTGATGAAGTACTACTAAGAAATTGTTCTGGTTATGAATCTTGCATTATTTAACGAAAATTCTCAAAACTTCAGCCCCTGTGGGCAGCTCATTTAATTAAAACTTTTGTTCCTAAATATCAGGTTGTCTTCTGTTCCTTCCAGTCATGAGAAGTGACCTGGAAATCAGGATTGAGTACACCTGAAAGATGCAAAATTCAGAAAGTCATGTAAGAAGAATAGACACCAAATCTTTAAAGCCAATATGTTCCTAAAAAAACCCTCACAACACCTTTTAAAGAAAGGATGGGGCCATTCTATCTTTTAAATACTTAAAAAAACCTGCATAAATATGCATCTACATAGTTGTTTAAAGGAAGAACATGTAGAACTGGGTAACTGGCAGGCAATGAAAACTCATCTGAAAAGATGTAGACCTTTCCAAACATTACTGTTCTTGGGCTTGTAATGTCATAGTGTTGTGGTCATAATTAACTACTCAGCATCTATGTGCATGAAGATAGTTTTTTATCTCTCTCTCTCTCTCTTTGTATATATGTGTGTGTATATATATGTATGTATGTATATACGTATTGTTTCCCTTCTTGCGTGCCCTGTATGCAGAGGATGTGGCTTTATTTCAGCCCTACTATGACATTTATCTTGTGTCTGGCTGTAGAGGCTCATGTGCTCATCTTCAGATGTCATGTGTTTAGTTGTAGTTCTCAAGATATAGGTTATTTTTTATTTTTATGGGGCTGGGTTTAGAGTTCAGCCTGTGCTGGGACACATGTTGTTGGGACATCTTGTGTCTGTAGAAAGGAAGCAGATAACCAGCTGGTCAGCACAGTACATCTTTCTATGTCTGCTTGATTAATGCAGGATATGGATCTGCCACAGCTTTTACATTCATATCTCGGTTCTTCAGCTGATTCATACTTTCATCCTTGAAGAGCTTAATTTTCCTCCCAGATATGATTTATTTCACTTTTTATTTTTTTTCTCTTTTTGTTTTCCCCCTTACACAAACCCCAACAAAACCCAAACAAACTTAGAAGTATCCAATTACTGGCACCAAACTCCTTAACTTCTTCCCCACTCAGTTTTTTTTCCATTTCCCATTACATCCAGTGTGACTAGAGCCACATGCTGTCCCAGTTCCCAGGCTGACCATTTCCTGCTGTAAGAGGCAGGGAGAGACTCTGCATTGACTGGGAGAAGAATAATCCGTGCAGTTCTCCCTGCAACCTCTATGAGTATCATACTACTGTATAACTTACTAACATTTGTAAAACCCCTGCATTTTGAAAAGTAAGACTTGGAAAAACTTCTTTACATGTGGCACTTTCTCATGTGTGCTATGGAACTAGAGCTTATTGTTCTGGCATTATAAGAGCTTCCCCTCACTGCCAAAACTGCATCATGTGGAGCTTGGAGCTCAGCAACTGTCTTTTGCTCTGTGCCTTGCTACAGCTTGACCTCCATGTGTCTTATTTCAGTTAGGATAATTGCAGATGTAAATTTAAGTGCCTGCTTCTTTGAAAGCTGTGGATTCTGTTTTCTGCAATATTTTCATAGCTCTTAGGTGGCGTAGAAAATATTTCTTTGACTAATTTAAGGATTTTTATGTTATAACTGCATTGATCTGTAGGGAAGACTCTAGGAAAAACTGAATACCTGATGTTACCCTGGTTTTCCCATGTTGTTCGTCATGTTACACTCCTCTGTTCTGTCACTTTTTACTTGCTTCCCTCTCAACTGAAGGCTGTTACAATGTCTGAAATCTCCTGGGCGAGGTTTTTAGGCTGCTGTGCATTGTCATTAACCACTCTGGACTTTCCAGGTTTTACTGCATGCATGCCCAAGTAGGGATAACAGAGTTCCAGATGAAGGCATAATGTTAACTAATATAATGACATTATTCACCCAAGAATGCTCCTTTTTAATGACTTTTTACTGTTGCTGTGCAGCAGTCAAGCACACCTTTTGCCTACATATTTTGGCAAACAACAGGCATTAACTTTGAAGCTCAAGGCACTTAAGCTTTTCAGCTTGAGAATCCACATTCTATGAAAACTGTTTAAGTTACCTGTTTGCAAGTCTCATGAGGACTGGAACCTCCAAAGCACCTTTTAAATTCATAAGCTATGCCTGTTACTCCTGGGAGAAGCTCTTGGCTAATGCATCTGGCGTGGCCTTGGTCCTCCTCCTGGTGGCAGTGGGTGCAGGTGAGACCAGCTTTGCCCTGTGCCACTCACCTAGGGGTGAGGTTAGCACAGTGCTGAGGAGATCCCAAACTGCAGAGCACCCAGTCTGATCGGAGGATAAGTCCTACCTTCCTGCACCCCAGGGCTGTGCTTTATTTGGGGATGGATCAGGCTGCAGAGGGTGAGCTGCCCCTTTGGGCGGGGAGATGGTGCCTGGAGGAGATATTCTGCTACCAGCACTAACCTAGGTTTTGTTGACACAGGAAGGAGCCATAAACTGACACTGGCCATGTCACAGCACCACCTGCAAAAACATGCTGTATTACACAGAGCCTGTAGCAGAATTAGGCAAAGGTGTTGCAAACCATGATTAAGTACAAATTAAACACACAATACTCTGGGAAGGAATCCAGGAGTTCTTGCTGAAGGATTCCTGAAATGATCCACCCAGCTTATGGTTGTGATGAAAACATGCAGAGAAAACACTGGTATGTCCTTCCAGGTGGATAGAATGCAGATTTGAAGGAAGAGTGGTAGTGTGCCTGTACATGGAGCATGGGCTTGCTAGGATTTAACAAAATGCTGTGTTTGCCTCTTTGTGGTTTGTTCATGACCATGAACGAGCCAGCTCAGCCAAGAGGACCCACACTGTTTTAAATCCTGACAATATTAACTAGGGTGAAAACCTGAAATGATGCTGGCATTAGTCATACAGAAATCTCTGATGATGCACAGCAACTGCATGTGAAATTACAAGGGAGATGGAGTAATCAGAATGTGTATGACAAAGTGATCATCTAAGACGGAGGAAGCACCGAATGGAAAGCCAAAACTTAGATGACGAACGCACAGCCAGACCTGTACCTGAATTAAAATTCTCATCTGTCCATTTTTAGGGTGATCTTTCCCCTTGAATGAGTCTGGAGGGGCCATGCAAAGTCTGAAAGTTCATGATCTGTAGCTGTCAGAGGGGACTCACTTCTAAAGAAGCCAGCTGGTGCTCAGATGCTGTGACTTGCTATTTATTTTGCAAATCATACCTTTGGACATGTTTCCTTAGCAAAGCCACTGATGGTGACAAATGTGTATAACAAGTGTAGTCTTCTATTGATTCTCACATTCTATTTTCTGCTTTTGGTGGAAACAGATGGAATTCAATTTTCTCACAATTACTATTAGCCAAGAATAACATCACTTAAATCAGTGCGGGGGAGGTGGAAAGTTGCAACTACAAAAACACACAGCCTGAAAAGCTGTATATTGAAATGTGACTTGCAAATAACCATAACTGATGTATTATCCAGGCCCCAATTCAGAAACACACATTCTCTGGGCTCAAAGTGTTATGTCCTACTGACATTATACATGTGGCCTATTTTTCTGAAGAAAAAGAATGATCCAGATTCTCCTTGTAGGTTAGTGTCCTGGCAGGCCTGATGCTTTAATGTTAAAGTCTCAGGATATTACCCATTAAAAACAGACCCAGTGTAAGTTTGGATGTAGCTAATGTTAATGTAAAGGTAAGCAATCGTATATAATTATTGCTCATCTTGCAAAATATTAGAGGCAATTCTTAAGAAATTAAAATACTAGTCCATAAAAAAGAAGTCAATCATTAGGCACAAAATAAATCAAACATTTCCAAATATTCAGGCTGGTTAAATTTAAGTGCTCTGAATTTATAGAGGGTGCTTTGCATAGCTAAGACAGGAGTACAAAGAAAAATCCTACATGTTGTGAATATTTTTTTAAAATTAAGAAATACCATAATTAAAGATTTTATTGAAATCCCATTTTGCCCCTGATTCTTTTGCAGGTGCTAAACTCTCAGATGATGTGATCACAGGTATTTTAGTCCCTTCTTAAGTATGGTCTCTGGCTTTGTTTAGTAACTAATCTTGGATTATTAGATTTATCCTTTATTAGTTTTCTTTGTTACAGCATCTTAACAGTTCTCACAAACTACTACATTTCTGTTCACAATGGCTTTGTAAAGAGCCATTATTAGATCTCTCTTACAGATACTGAATGGAGCAGAGACTTCTGTGTTAAAAAGGCACCAGAGTAAGATGATTATGATCCTCTATTTCAGATCCTTTAGTATTTTATAGTATTTTATGTGTTCTTAGCAAAGATCCATGGAAATGATACAGCTGGTGTCTGTAGTAAGGCATGTGAAAACATAAGATAACCTACCATGAAAGATGTGCCTCATAATACATGTGAAACTTATGGCTTAATGCCTAATAAACCCATTATTTGAGGGCAGATCTCAATATCTAGAAGTCTGAGGAAGTCCAGTTCTACTCCTGCGTATCGGGGCTGGAGTTTTTCTTCCACAGCTTTTTGAAAGTTGCACATTTAAACCTTAACAAGTGGACTGAAAGTTTGTAAGATGAAGTGCCTGTTTTGGCCAAATTTGAACAAATACTCAATACAGCAGCAAAATGCCTCTCCTATCCCTGAAATGATGCTTCTGTCATATTTCGCGCCTCCAGAATATTTCATTTTGCCTGTTCACATGGCCAAAGCAATATTTTGCCTTAAGAATAAGCAGAGCAGCTTTTGATGAAAGCTTTTCCCCAGAGATGACAAGTTAAAAAAAAAAAACAGCAATAACTAAAACATAAACCAAACAACAAATTTTTTTTACAAGTGAACCCACTTATTTGAGTTATGTAGTGCTAATCAAGTCACCTCTGTCCAAGCAGTCACAGTTTGCTCACAGCCTGAGTGCAGAGTCATTAGAAAAAGGAAATCTATATTTCTTTGTGCAGCATTTGATCATTTCTAAAGGTGCTGAGGCCATGTGTGTGATTCCTCCTTCAAATTGAGCAAGGAATGCATGAATGAGGGGGCTGCTCAAAATCTACAGCTACCTCTGGAGTGGATGATTTGTGGGGTGGAAAAACTGGGAATGGGAAGGCAGGGTGGCACAATGGACCCTGGACACCTGTCCATGCTGGGTGAGGGTTGTGTTTGGCTGGGAAGATGATGCAGTTGCTGATGGCCAAGTTTGCTGCTTTGTGGGAAAGGATGAGTCAGGCTCTTCACACCTGATCTACCACTGCCAGTTCATCCTTAAAGAAAGGCTGTACCCCTGGTTGCCAGCTGGCACGGACTGATTTTCCATCCCTTTGCAAGGTCATTTGCACCAGAGTGAGGGGGCTGCATTGGCAATGGTGCCAGGGCCACCAACATCAGTCTCTGGCTGCAGGGTGGCACATCTCCTGCAGCCTTCCTGTACCCTCTTTGCCCCCATGACTCTTGAAGTGTCTTGTTCTCCCTCTTGCAGAGACAGAGCCCTGTGTTGAAAGGCTGTCTTTTAAGCTGAATTTGCACCTTCGCTCTCCCCACTGTTTTCTGTCATTTGAGTGTTTCTCAAGAAATGACTTAGCAGGTTTAAATTTCTCACTTTAAGCCTTGTCAATGTACCAGCACCTGATACATATTTAAATAACTTTCCAATGCCCTTGTTTAATTCACAGACCTGAATATTCACTGAAGTCAAATTATGAAGCACATTGGCATCAGGATATTTCCATACCTCCTTTTTTTTTTTTTTTTCCTTTACTTGTTGCTTCCAATTCTAACATCTTTGTTAGAAGAGGTAACTAAGGACAAAACAATTTGTTCATTTCTTACTGGGAAGTTATTTCTAAACAAAGAGGTAACAATCCTAGGATCTAGGTACACAAGACCTGCAAAACCTGAGATGTCAAAACAGTAGCAAACCTGCTCAAGGAGACAGAAACTTAACTCTTCTACTGCTCATGGCATTGGTTAAATCTACAGAGGAAACTGAAGATTTTTATGATTCTATTAAAATTACTGTTCAACACATTCAAAAGGATGATAGGGAAATGTAAAGGGCAAGGACTCATATGTTAATGTTAACCTGACAATATAATTTGTATTGAAGTTTGACTTGACTTTCAAGCACCATTTGAAAGGTTATTGCATGTGAAGCTGAATTAAGTTCATCCTTTTGAAATTTAAAGAAATGCATTTTTTCTTTCCTTAGGTCCCAACTCAAACCAGAAATAATAAGTGCACTGGGACTATGTCTCAGACTACTTAGTTTGCTAGGGGGCAGGAAAACCAAAAGCAGGTGACAAAGGTGTATCCTTAGGGCAGTGCTCTGGTGCCAGAACTGGCTTATGCCAGGGTGCACATTAATGAGCCTAGTTCACCTTTACCCTAGAATGCCTGAAATTAGATACTCCTCCACTCTCTAGTTTCTAAGTCTTGTGTTTCCATCTCTGTCTTTATTAATTTCAAGCTGATGAAATCCTTTCCCATGCCATCCCAACCTTTACGTCTCAGACTGCTCTAGTTATTTGAAGCACAATACCCCGTTTCGCCAAGCTAACCCGCTATGTACGTGTGAGCTGGATCAAATAACCCTGCTTCAGTCACCTCTTTAACTTTTCCAGGAATTACATTAAAGCCTAACATCCACCTCCCTGAGGATTTGTAGCTCAGAGCCTCAGCGAGTCTACGTAGGTTTGGTAAATAGCTTGGAAATTTTAGAAATTGCATGAAAACATTCTTGACTGAGTGGAACCCTAGGAAAAAAAAAATAAATCCAAGTCTTCCTCATCCTGAGATGACCCCAGTAAATGCAAGTTTTTAATGAGACAGGCTACTTCACCAGAAACCCTCAGGCTTTTCTCAGAAACTCTCCACTGCACTCCTGCCAACTCTACCACTTTGGGCATTAATCTACCAGATTTCCAGGCAGCTGGAAAGTACAGACAAGTGGTCACTGTGCAGGCAGTGAGGAGCCAGCCCGTGCCTCTGCACAGCAGCTGCCTGCAGACCTGTCAGCACTGACACGTTGGTGCCTCCTGTCACTAACAGGGCAGGAAGGAACATGCCAAGCAAACAGAGTCTCTGACTCGGGCAGAGAAGACGGTGCCTTTAACACAATGCAAGGATGGGATGGAGATAAAAATAAGGATTTATAGTCACTACAACCAGACTGTTTAATGGAACAAGGAGAAGCTGTCAGAACGTGTCTTTATGAAGAATTATTTTTATTAAAACTGGGAATGGATTTTCCTAGTTGAGGTGTTCAGCACAAGTGGATGGAAGATTTGGAAACAGGGAAGACTTTCCCTGAGCTTTATTTTTGTTGCTTTGCCAATTTGCCTGGTATTTTTCAAAGAATGGTTTGTGTTCTGGGGAGGAAAGGAGGGACCAGTCCCTGGTGATTGGAAGAAAGGACATGTTTCACCCATATTTTAAAAGGGTAGAAAACAGGACCCTGGGAATTACCAACCTATCAGCCTCACCTCTGTGCCTGGGAAGATCATGGAACAGATCCTCCTAGAAGACATGCTAAAGCACATGGAGGACAAGGAGGTGATCCAGGTCAGCCAGCACAGCTTTACTAGGGGCAAATCCTGCCTGACCAACCTAGTGGCTTTCTACAATGAAGAGACTACATCAGTTGACCAGGGAAAAGCAGTGGATGTCATCTATCTGGACTTCTGCAAGGCCTTTGACATGGTCCCCCACAACATCCTTCTCACTAAATTGGAGAGATTTGATGGGTTTGATGGGTGGACTGTTCAGTGGATAAGGAACTAGATGGATATTTGGGTCCAGAGGGTAGTGGTCAATGGCTCTAAGTCCAGATGGAAAACAGTGACAAGTGATGTCCCTCAGGGGTCAGTGCTGGGCCCAGTGTTGTTTAATGTCTTCATTAATGATATTAACAGTGGCATTGAAAGCACCCTCAGCAAGTTTGCTGATGACACCAAGCTGGGTGGTGCTGTCAATATGCCAGAGGCATGGGATGCCATCCAGAGGGAGCTGGACAAGCTGCAGAAGGGCCCAGGTGAACCTCATGAAGTTCAACAAGGCCAAGTGCAGGGTCCTGCACCTGGGCTGAGGTAACCTAAGATATGAATTCAGGCTGGGGGAGGTCACGCTTGGGAGCAGCCCTGTGGAAAAGGACCTGGGGGGACTAGTGGATCAAAAGCTGGACATGAGCCTCCAATGTGCAGTTGCAGCCTAGAAGGCCAACTCCATCCTGGGCTGTATCAACAGAAGTGTGGCCATCAGATTGAGAGAGGTGATTCTGCCCCTCTACTCTGCCCTGGTGAGACCTCACCTAGAACACTGTGTCCAGCTCTGGTGCCCCCAGCACAAGAAAGATGTGGACCTGTTGGAGTGTGTCCAGAGAAGGGCCATGTAAATGATCCAAGGGCTGGAGCAGCTCTCTTATGGGAACAGGCTGAGGGAGTTGGGGTTGCTCAGTCTGGAGAAGAGAAGGCTCTGGGGGGACCTCATAGTGGCCTTCCAGTACTTGAAGGGGCTACAGGAAAGCTGGGGAGGGGCTTTTTACAGGGGCTTGCAGTGAGAGGACGAGGGGTAATGGTTTTAAGCTGAAAGAAGAGAGATTTAGGTTAGAGATAAGACATAAATTCTTCAGTGCAAGAGTGTTGAGACAGTGGAACAGGCTGCCCAGGGATGTTGTGGGGGCTCCATCCCTGGAGGTGTTCAAGGGCAGGTTGGATGGGGCTCTGAGCAGCCCATGCAAGGGAGTTAGAACTCAATGATCTTCAAAGTCCCTTCCAACTCCAAAATTTCTGTGTTTCATTCTGTGAAAGTTGTTTAGACTTATGTGCAGAAGAAAAGAACAGTTTCACACAGACAGGTGGGTAAAGGTTGTAAGAATTAGGTAAAATATTCCCTTCCTTCTAAATATCTCCCCCATAATTGAAATATTTGGATTTGTTATTGGGAGATAAATTTCTATTTTTGAAAAGACAGTATAGATGGATCAAAATGTTGAAAACTGCCCAGTTAACTTCTCAACCCAGTCATGTTTTCATTGTGTATTTTTATAACTCTGTGTATAAATTCACCTATCTCTTGCAATCTAATTATTTTCATGGTGAGCAGCCCTGTCTCTACTCCCACCGAGCTCCTGCTTCCTGCAGTTTCAAAAGTAAACAAGTTTGGAGGCCACGAATGGCAACAAATAATCTAAACAGGAATTCTCATGCTAGTTTTCCCCTTGCTCTGCTATACTTAGCAGTGGAAGTCAAGTCAGTGTTTGGTGAAACAAATCTCCTGCAACCAAGTAGGAAGCAGAAGCATAATCAACGTAGGGGTCAGTTGATCTGCAGAGGAAATCTGAGGTGCAGCTTCACAATGGGTGGAGTCCACAACAATATTGGTTCAAAAGTTCCCCTTCTGCCTGACCTTAGCCTTTTGGTAAGGCTTGGGAAGAGGAAAGGTTGTTTTAAAACCAGATAGTCCAGTAAAACAAGTCTGGGCACAGAAAGATCTCCATGATGGAGCCATGTGGGCAGCTTGCTGCCAGAGCCAGATGAGTCTGTAATTACACACCAAGAGTGAAATGGGGAAATTGCTCTTTCTTAGCATGTTCTTTGAGTTCAGATATCACATTTAGTGGGACTTGATAGAGCCAGAGTTCCTGGATAGCCTCATTTCTGGTGGGATGGACTTCATGTCCTCATGGTAAAACAGCTCTGCTGTCATGTCTGGATGCTCCTTTCCAAGTGATGTTTCTATGCAAGAACCATCTGCTAAGCCCAAGTGTTGCAGGAGTTGGGACTTGTGAAAAGACACAAGGATTTGCACATTAGGAGAAGATGGGAGCAGTGACCAGGTAGTTCAAGTCCTACTTATTATGGTTGATACCAAACTGCACGTGGCCATGCAGATTGTTACTGTTCTTGGTTATGCCTTATTTCTTGGTTTACTGTGTAAAGCCCAGTGCTGACAGCTACCCTCAGCAGCATCTACAGATGCTTCTTTGCAGGTAAGAATAATAACATTCAGCAACACTGACATCTTGTGGCTGCTGAGCAATGGCTCCTCCGACATCCCGGATCAGCCACCAGCGTGTCCTCACCAACTGTGTCTGCAGCATCTCCCAAGATATGGTGGTGCCTCAAGGGGTGAGTATCAAAAGTCTGGAAACCGAGAGGTTAAAAGCAGAAAAAGCAGAAAGGTGCTGGTTTATTAGTGGATGAGCTGTATGTGTGGATGATCCCTCTGCGTGCTAATCCTTTTGGGCTAATCTTCTCTGTATCAATTATTCCCTCCAGAGGACAGGGATAGAGTCTGGGATGTTTGAGGTGAGAAACAGAAGCTGTTGCTCCCCACAGATGATCATCTTTGTGCTTTCCTCCTCCACTGGGAAGCGGGGAGAGAAAATACTTCTGGAAAAGGCCCCAGGAGGAATCTTTCTTATTAACTATTGTTGCCACCAGAAAAAAGATCAGCAAAGCCTGGCTGTGAGTCTCTGACCCTCTGCCAGTGGAGCTTTTTGGGAAAAGGTGTGACATTGAAGACTGTTTGTATGGAAAGATATGTAGGAACAAATCCTGTCGAGCTGGGAAGTTGGAAACTTTTCTGCATGCTTAGGCCACGGAGGCTTAAATATACCCTGTATAAAATGGCCCTACCCTTGAAGTAGGTGTAGTTTGAGAAAATCAAAGTTGGACTCCTATGGATGGTGGAGGGGTCAGATTTCTGGTCTAAAGATAGATGTTTGTGACTCTGCAACATGTGATGGTCAGTCTTGGACTTTTCAGTTGCTAGCAGCTCCTTGGATTGTTTCATTGTTTGCGTGTGTTTTGTTGCTAATGAACATCTGTATCCACTTTGTCATCTGAATCCAGTGACGACACAATTGCTGAACATGAAATGAAATGTCATGTTATGGCCTTTTGCAAGTATCTAGTGAACTTTCTCACTTCCTTGAGGATGCTAGGTCTGGGATTGCAAGGAGCAATGACCTTGGGCTCTTCTTACAGCCTGTGCTCCTTGAAATCATTTGGGGCCCATATTGTGTAAAATCCTTTATGAAACCTGAAAAGGCCACATCTAGCTGGTGGTTGGGATTAAATTGATTTGGAAAATCTTAAAAGCTCAAGACAGATTGAAGCTGTTTCAGGCTTGGGGTCATACTTACTAATTGTCTTCGGAAGTGGGGAATAACATCCTTTTCCTATTTCTGGAATGAATTAACTTCCCCCCACAACCCCAGCCCCAGCCCCTCACTCTTAGTTAGAACTGCTTTGAGTAACTTAACCTAGTGAAACTGTGAAAGAAAACAATATTAAAAGTCATTCTGTGATTTGTGGTGTGCTTGACTCTACTTCATTTTGTGCCTTGGCACCTTTTAATTCAGTGCATTAAGTCACCTTAAAGCACTGACACACACAAATGCTGTAGTTTAGTATACTATGCAAAGATTCTAATTTAAAATGGTTGATACCATGTTTTGGAGGAAAAAAAATGCCCTTTTATCCACTTTGTTGACTTCACTTAATACTTCTTAGCTGATAGGAATAATCTGGAAAGAAACCTATTATTCAATATCATTTAAAAGTGGTTATTATGGAGCTTGCAAGAACCATTCATTCATATTGATGGGTTTTTTTCTAAAACACATCTCGTTGTATTGTCTAACTATAGTAAAATCTATCACACTGAATCACAGATGTTTGTTTCAAAGAATAAAAAGTGCTCAGTT
>NW_009953655.1:979213-981892 GCF_000747805.2 Chaetura pelagica | reverse complement strand
AGGAACTTGCAGCAATATGCTGAGTTAGCACCTCTCAAAATGCCAGCCAACTTGGTGTGAATTTTGTTTATTTAGTCTCTGAAATGTATTATACTGACTTCAAGAAGAGCAAGGATCTCTGATCTGTACCCTTCATTTTTTGAGCATAATTTTAAAGAATAATTTTCAATATATATATATTTTTTTCATTTGTCTACTGGCAGAAATGAAATATATGCCACTGTGTAGCACTTGGTGTTGTGTAAAGCAACATTTTTGTTTCCTATTTTACATTTAGAAACAACTTATTTTTCTAAGCCAGTGGAGGTACTGATATTTTAACAGCCCACACTGTAAGCTGGGCCTACAAAAGTCATGTGTCTTTTTGTGAGCTAAAATAGGGAACAGCACAAGAAAATGATTTGAAGCTTATGACTGCAACTTTGACCTTAGCATCTGGAAAAAAAGGGGCAGCAAATAGTAAAGTATGAGTGAACAGAGGGCTTCAGTCACAATGAATTTGAATGGATGCATTGTTTCCAGAACTGCAAGCATGGGAAAACTGGGATCAAGGTTGAAAATTGTAATATGCCCTAATGTGAGCTGGAACAGTTACACTGCACTCAGAGGAAGCTTGGTGAAACAGCTGAGGGTACAGACAGAGGACATCTTTGGTAAGCTGTAGGCATTTGTAATATGAACTGTTCTTCTAATCATCGGAGGTGAAGCAGAGAGGTCCCTGAGGTTTTCCGAGATACTCAACCATCAGCTCAACTATGTGTTGGTCAACAAGTCAACATTTCTGCATTGTCCAACAGCCCTACATCACTCACCCCTTGTGGGAGCAACATTGGTGACAGCATTGGATTTCTATTAGCTTTGACCCCTGCTCGTGTATTCAGCCTACAGCTATTTTTTTCCTCTCACTTTATTTTTGATAACATATGGTCTTTCATCCATAGGGTTAGAAAGCCAGATGTCCATGGCTTTTTTGGTCAATACAGTCAGTTATGCTGCCAATCCTGAGCCCTTTAAACACTGCTAGAGATAATAACAGAGATTTTGTTTTCATATCCCTAGTCTAAACCTATTTACCAGACTCATAATGATGCTCTAAAACAATATCTGTACATTGGCTAGTCATAATAAATTGCTGTATTTTAGTTGTTAAGTAATGGACAAGCAATGAAGCAGCTGTTGAAACATTGCACTGGGTTTTTCTCTCTCAAACTGAATGACAGAATTTGCCAGGTCATTTAATCAATTTCATACTGATTTAAACTAGATAAAACCAATCATCTTAGCTCATAGATTTGGTAGCTGGCAAGATTACGTGGTCTACATTGCAATGCTATACTTCAATAATTTTTTAATTAAACAGGAAAAGACCCTTTCCAGTGTCCACAATGTAGTAACCCAAACCCGCCTATAATGTTGCATGTGAGACCACTAAAGCTACAATTCTGTGAAGACCAATTTTCAAACCAAGAGGTGTTGTAGAATAATTAATCCAAATATGGATCTAAACAGTTAGTGGTCCTCTTCTCAAAAGTGAGTTAGATAATCCGATAGCTTGATAAGTAGGGAAAAATCCATACAATGTTTAGAGATGTTAATTTTTTTGTTCTGCTTTTTAAATAAACCATCTGGTTTCTATATTTTGCAGGAAAACCTTGTGCTGAGAACAGAAAAAAAAGAAAAAGGAAGTTTAATCCTCTATCAGGATGTAAGCCAAAACCAATATAGATTATATTTACAATGCAATTTAAAAACATTGGTAATGTTTTGAAAGAAAGTTGCAAACTTGAATTTATGTAGCAGGTTGTAATGGTGTGAGGAAGAAGAGACAAAAACCAGTGTTAATAATGTGACTTCTATAAGAGCCAACCTCTGCAGCCCTTCAGTAAGAAGGGTTTCCTTTTGGATGAAGGGAATTTTGCCCAATTTTAAATGTAGAGCACAGCCATTCAGCAACAGTATGTGCCCTCACTGAAGGTAAAGACCTGAGTGTCAGGCCCAAGGGACCAAAAGGGGTCAAGACATCAGGAATGTGTGTAGTTGTCCAACATTTAAGCACAAGAGTGCCTTCTTCAGTACCTGGCCTTGTCACATGTACACAGCAGATGTCAGGTTCAGATGCTTCAGTGGGAACTTGTGGGTATTTGGGTGTCCCAGGGTAACCTCAACAACAACCAAGGTAAGCCAAGAGCCAAAAACAAATGCTGGGAGACAGGTCACATCTTGAACCCACCTCCCCAGGTGCCTTGCTTCAGGCTGCAGTGAGATGCCTTCATCCATCCTCCAGGAACTGAAGGCAGGAACACTGCCCAAGAGTTCAGGATGTTTCAGTTCTTTCACAGTTGATATCTGTCCTGTGTGTATGTTTTTTGAAGATACTTGTCTCAAGAACAGCTTTGATACTTCTGAAGATAAATTTGTATCCAATGATCAGAGCAGAAGACTCAGCGTTAAACCTTGTTTGTTCAGAAGATAAAATTTATTTTTTCTAATGTTATGAAATAGCCTGAGATCACGAGACTTTTGTCTGGGAGGTGAGACAGACAAGTTCATTTCCTTCTTCATCCTCTGGTGTTCAAACCTCTTGCCTACTCTGGAAGCAATTGAGAGAGGCTCTTGGCTGATCTGAGAGGTGGGATCTTCACACCTCGTTTTCACTTTTCCTCTTTCTTTCTCCTGCTG
>NW_009953655.1:944837-979135 GCF_000747805.2 Chaetura pelagica | reverse complement strand
AGTTGTGCCACTATGAAAACACTAAGTAATTAGAGGAAGATCTAGAAGATCCTTCACTTTTAATTGCACTGCCCAGGGTTTACACCTGAGAGAGGTTTTTTTTCTGCTATGTGCTGTAAACTTTCCTTCTGCAAATTCTCAGTTGTCCCATACGGAGTGTCTGGTTTTCAAGAACAATTTATAATTGTTGTCAGAAGAGGGAGGTTTGCAGAAGAAACCCAGAGAATAACAGTTTTGTCAGTTGTGCTTTCCCCCAATATTATTGTACAGCTCATTATGGAACAAGCCATACAAGTCACCACATACCACTATGGGGATTTATTTTTTTCTACTAGTGTATTTCATACCTCCTTTCTAGTTTCTTTGTTTTATTTTTTCGAATACAACTAGAATTTATTGAAGATACTGTATGCTTGAATATTCAAATAATTTCACAAACTAGTAAAATACCCTCAAGACTCATGTGTTGCCTCCTGCATGCTTCATAAAGTCCACACCAGGGCCACACTCCAGAGCAGTGCCCCACTTTATAAAGTGCAAATTGGCTATGCAAACTTTATTAAGTATATGAAGCTGCATTAATGTCCAATCACTCCCCTACAGATTTGCCAGCCTGCTATTCAAAGGCATTGCTTTTTATCATGTTCAGCAGCTTTAAATACTTTTTATTTTCCAATTCCAGCATTTTAATGTTTCATGAGCCAAATAAAACCAGGAAAATTGCAATGAAGTGAGAATACCTGTTATCTGACTCCCTCGGTGCAAATATTCAAACACATGCCTCAAACTGTGAAGATCAGTTGCATTGTGGTGATGGGTTTATACCTAGGTAGGATTTGAGGTGAATAGAATGTGATGAGTTGAACCAGGAGCTGAGAATTTTTTCAAAACATACAGTTCTGCATTAAGGATGGTAATGACTGTTTGAAGATTATCATCTGGCACAAGGCCCACAAGAGTATGTAAACCACATTGAAACTTCTACTCTCAGCACCTTGAAGACCCCTTTTGTTGTCATTTGATACTTCTGTAGCACCTGTCTTTCACCCAGAAAATCTCACAGGCTTCCAGATATTTGCTTGTGGCCATGTGCAGAAGAGTGGGTCTAGAATGAGAGCCACGTGTGAAGAAAGCTTAACTTACTTCAGCATGGGCTTCTTCCAGCTCAGACAAGTCCTCTAACCCACCTGTCTGTGAAGTAAAAGTGAGGAAAGACACAGTTCTTCCAGGATAATTTTGTGCTAAGCCTAGCATGGCAGATACCTCTGGAGGGCACAACCAGATGTGGCTGTGAAGTCAAGTTAAGGGATTGGCTTCTTTGCAGTTCTTAGGTTCCAAGCTCTGTGCTGAGTTCCTTGGTATTTTTCAGGCTTAAAAAATCCTACGTGTGTTCAGTATCAAACATTTAGACAAATTTGTAAGTCCTAGGAAGAACTTGAGTGTTGCAAATCTCAGTCTGGATTCATTTGAGGTACCAGACAGTCTGCTAATGTCATTCCATTATAGATTTTTGTCTGAAATGGTCTTATTTGTAAGAATGGATGGTATATGGTGGCATTTTGTGGTTAGTGGTGTAGAAAATTTTCATTTTTGTGTATCTGTCAACTTTCTTTAATTTTCTGTTTCCATCCACAGGACCATTTTATCTGCTATGCCTGCCTAGAGAGACAAAAGAAACTTCAAGGTGTGAGAGACAAGTGGCTGCCTCTAAAGCCATTGCTTGCTAATTGACAATTTTTGCTTCCTCTAGTAGCTCTTAATCATTGTCTCCTCTCTCTAACTGTTGAGGACTTAGTGTGTTTTTAGGATTTTTCCTATGGGTATGGCAGACATTTAAATACAGCATCATTCTTGTATTGCTAGGGTTGTTGTGCTCAGTTCTGAGCTACTGATGAGAAATATCTTCAGAGAAGATGAAAACCTTCAGGTAAGGTTAGAAGCTTTTGAGAACATCATTTTACATGTGAAGAAAGATCTGGAAATTTTGTGTAGTTTTGAGCTCCCCAGTACCACAAAGGCATGGACATTCCAGAGTGAGTGGGGAGCCTCAAGGATGGTCAGGGGATGGAGAACATGGAGTATGAAAAGAAACAGAGAAGGCAAAGGGGAGATCTTACTGCTGTATCCAACAACCTAATCAAGAGTATAGAGAGGCAACCCCAAGACTCTTTTTGGAGTTCTTTAGCAATAGACACAAGTTGAAAGAGAATACATTCTGATTAGATAAAAGGAGAAAGGTTTTCACCATGAGGCTGATTACTCAGGAGCAGAGTCCTAGAGAGGTTTTGGAAACCCTATTTGTGGAGATATGCAAAACTCAACTAGTCCTTGTGTAGGCCAATCCAATTGAACCTGTTCAGAAATGTTGGGGTTTTTTTGGTGATAGGATGTCCAGGATGCCTTCCAATCCATATAGTTCTGTATAGGAATAAGTATTTATTGATTTGGCATTTACCAAATCACAGGCTTGCACAGAGTACTGTACAAATACATAGGAAAGCATTGTCTAGCCTGAAAAGTTTATGCTCCAAGTAAAGCAAAGATTTTTGTGAATGGAAGGGCTGGAGATGCACTGAAATGAAGTGACTTGCTGAGCTTCTACTGAAATTTGGTGATGGAACAAGAAAAAAAATTATCTCAGTCTCATTCTTTCCACTGGCTTGATTCAAACAATGGTGTACACAGAGAGCATTGATAGGTTACACAGGATGGAAGGATTGCAGAAGTAGGATTTATGTTTTGTTTTGTTTTGTTTTCACTTACAAAAGATATTTCTGTCTATGACCTTTTGCAGCAGTTGAGGAAAATGTCCCACTCACAGCAGTGTGATATCCAGCTAGACACCCTATTGCTGCTATGTGAGCTCGTTCTGCTGAAGATGCTAAAACATTCTTCCTATTCCTGTCATTTCCTCTGATTACATCTGACCAGTTCCGGGCAATGAGCTCCCAGTCAGTTGCCTGTGAAACCCTGAAATATGTATATTTAGGCAGCTCCAGTGTTACAGGATATGAGAATGTTTGTTTGCAAAAGTTATTTGAACAAAGTAACTGCATCTGTATTCTCTCTCAACAGGCCACAAGTTAAAACATAGTGTGAATGTTGAATAACTAGTTTCCAGTGGGATCCACTGTGGCTTGCAAAAGAAGACAAAAAATTACTCCTTTACGTATATGATGAATTCTGATCCTCTCCTCCTCCCCCACCCCCTCTTAAAAATTAGAAACATGGTTTCACTGATACACTTAAAAAAAAATAATCTGGATATTCATGAATTTAAAAGAAAAAAATTAAACTGGACTTGAATAATTCATACGTAAATAGCTCTGGGCCAAGATATTGCTTCAGTATTTCCAAGTATGCAGGTTTTATTATTCTCTTAAAGTATGAATAAAAACAAGGTTGTTTTATCACACTTGGACTAATCAATGATATGCCCAGAGCACAGTTGGCAGTAAATGATCCGATTTAGTTTAAAACATTTTTAAAATCGATGTGTATTGTAAGGGAGTAATAAAAATCTTCAAATTAAAGCTTTTTGTGCCATAAAAACAAGTAATATATTTAAGGGTTTTTTAGGGCAGTAAGGTTTCCAAGTACATAGGAGATGGGCCAAGCAGTTCCCTCTGAATTAACGTTCATCAGGTTTTCACACTCTATTAAGGTAACCTTCATGAAATATTTTTACATTACACTTCATGATGTAATTTGAATGCATTAGAATTAATTTGCCAATAAACTGCAGGCAAAATATGGAATATGCTACCCCCAAAAGCTTATGAACTCTGTTTATCTTGGGTCACATTCATGAGGGTTTCCAATGTAACATTTGCAGGCAAAAAAAAAAAATGACTTCTGTGACTACAGTGCTTTATTCATGATAGAGCTCTTTGCCCAGGGAGAGAAAGTGCTGCTACTTGTTGGTCTGGGCACTGGGTTCAGGGCTTTTAGTTTCCTCAGTGAATGCAATGAACTGGGGAGCCAGTGAGTCAGTGCTATGTTTGTAGGGTAGAGGCAGCTTCTTAAAAACAGCCCCTTACCCACTGCAGGCAAGCTCCTCCATGGCTCTCTTGGCCAGCTAGATTTCAGCAATGTGTGTTGTGATGCCAACCCACCTCTGAGCCTTCTTCCATGTCTAACACATGAGTTCACTTGTTGGAGAAGGTCCAGAGCTGGCCCTTGGCTGTATGGGTGAGTTTTAGGCAACCTGAGCTCACCCGATGACATCAGAGAGACTGCAGGTTTGAAGTAAGATTTTTCAGGGCAGTGCCCTTTAAGACAAGGACTTTTGCCTTGTCCAGTTGTTTTTTTTTTTACACAAGTACTTCAGGTTTCTTCTAATCTCTGCCACCTGCCTTCGGTGCAGAGGATCTCACACGACAGCCAGGGAATCACTTGGGAACACAGAGGAGAGCAGTTATAAAGTTCTTTCATTGCTTATTTCCAACCCTCATTGGCATTGCTGGCAGCTTTGCTGTCTGGAGTCCTGAAGAGCCTCTCACTGTAGTTTTCAGTTCAAAGGCAATAGAGGTTCCATATGTGTGCACGTCAGACATGCCGTGTTGAGGTCTGGAGAAAATCCATGGAAGGCAAGACTGTGCTTCCAGTGATTCTGCTCACTGCCTTTCATTATAGAATGGAAATACTGACAACAGGATGTCCTTTGTAGTGGAAAAACTGACCTGTAATGTCTCATAATCTTCATAATTATAATTTCCTTTTAAAAACTTGCTTAAAAAATATATTATTTCAGTATGTTAAGAGCAGAGTGATTCCAATCCTCACCATTTTATGCAAACTAGCTGGCAAAAGGTCCAGCTCAGCAAGAAATCTTTCTCTCAAGCAGAACCAGAACTGGATGTGTCCAAATATCAGGAGACAAATTCCTGTTTTGTAAGATTTCTGCACCTTAATGGAAATCAAAGCACAGAGAGCCTCAGAACCAAGCCTGTTCTCACAAGTTTTCCAGTCTATTTATGGACCCAAGAATAGGTCTGCATGTCTGAGCTGGAATTCTCACTTTCTTCCTATACAGTGCTCATTCTTCCCACCAGTTTCCATAGCATTGAGGTCTTGCAGCCTCCCATCTGTAAAAGGGGATAGTGAAGACATGGCAAAGCCTCTTGGCAACAGTTACCTCTCTGTGTTTGAGATCCACCTCTGGTAACCTCAAAGCCTAGATTCAGTCAGGACCAAAGAGTTCAGGGGTGACCTCACCAGACCAGAACAAGTCTCACAGCTCTCAAAGGGTGCAAAAATTTCCTAGTTTCCCTGAAAATCTGTTTGTCCAGGTCACACTGGAAGGAACTGGTGATAGAATTGACAGATGAAAGGTGAAGGAAATTAGAATATGGTGCCTTAGGCAGGTCAAAGGTCTGAAAATGTGGAACAGCTACATGTGAAACCATGAGGTGAGAGATGCCAACAGTTGCCCAGTCAGCTGTTTTGTAGGATGGCTATATGTGTGCCATCTGTCATTGCACCAATACAGTTTAAGAAATTGGAGGGGCAAATTTAACTGCATTTGTACAGTTTTTTTTTTCCTCCTATTACAGGCAAAAAGAGAAGAAATGAAGGTAAGATGTGTTGCATGCAATGTCTGGAGACCCTAGCTTGCAGTCACGTTAGTGGAAAATGTCAAAAAAGCATCTGGTGTGTGTGTCTCCTGGTCAGTCCCACTTGAGTTTCTCTTCAGGTTTTCCCTCCTATCTTCTCCCACCTCTTGCAGACCACTTTCTGCTTTTCACATCTACTGTCCCCTCATCTGAAGGATGCTGTGGGGTGTGAGAAGATCATGTTTAAAAATAATTCAGGCTGTGCAATCAGTGTAGAGCTCTGATTCTCTTATCCATTCTCTTGTTCCTCTGGCAGAAAAATCTTGGCACTATCTTGAAGGAGCTTATTCTGTTTCCAGTGGAAGGAAATGATTCCAGTCATTCTCGAGTAATTCCTCTGTCCACTATGGCATTAATATCACAGGTCCCTAAAAAGAGACCTTGCAAACTTTTTTTTGGCTAAAATATGGTCACTGAATAAAAAGGCAGGAAATTAGAGATTTTTTATTTCTTTGAATTTCAAGAGAATCTATCTCCTCACACTCACTGCCAGAACCCTGGAGAAAAATGTCAAATTCATAAATACCATTTATTCTTATTGAAAACTTTGCAGAAATATTTGGCAGTAAAGAAAGACCAGTTGTAGATTCTTTGCAGTAAAAAAGTTTTAAATGGAAAGTCTGACACATTCTTCAGCTATAATAACAAAAAAAGGGATCACTATAATTTTCAGTTCTGATTATAGGTTATAAAATCACTGCCAAATACCCATATATTCATGAGCCTTAGAAAACAATCTACTAAATGAAATATGGAGAACTGCTGAAGGAAAGTACAGGCAGCTGTAAATGTAGCAGATAATGATAAAGCCAAACCTAAAATCAAGATACTGTTGCTAACTAGTCAGTGAAATTTCACACATACCCTATCAAATGGAATTTAATCACCAACAATTTCCATTATTTAAGAATACAGTGATTTATTTGCACACATTCAAAGACAAAAAGCTGTTCTAAGATGGGATTAGATTTGAGAACATATATCAAGTACTAAACAGGAAAGAAATTATAGGGGTTTTATATCCAAATGGAGTAACGTAAACCATGGAAATTCAGACTCAAGGTTACATCAAGGAGAAAGAACCAAGCTCTAACAATTATATGTGGAATTATTCATTACTTATTGGTTTAGCATGAATATATTACAACTCGTAGAGATAATATAAACAGATCTACAGCTTCATACTGAAGTAGATGTCTATGAAACTGTGAGATGGAACAAATATGGCCATCTTCCCACTAGAATTCACGTGCCTTTGCAACCAAGTGTAGTTGGAATTTGCAAGAGGTTTGTTGAGACCAAAAAAAAAAAAAAAAAAAAAAAAAAAAAAGCTATTTAATAGTTTAGAATTAATAAAAGATGGAGTCTTGGCCTCTTTGCAAGCAGAAACAGCACAGAAAACAGCTAACACAAATTTTTGGTCTTACTAATAGACTGAGATAAATAACCTCCCAAATGTAGTAAGACATAACATACAGGGAGAGGAAATTTTTCCAGTGTGAACGAACCAAAATTAATAGTTTGAAAGGCAGTAAGTATATTCTTTAGAGAAAAACTCTCTCTGGAGCAACAATCCATGACATGGTCTTGACTGCTTGAGTTTTCTCAAGACTGCCACATTTGCATATCTTATTTTTCTTCTGTCAGTCTGTAAATTCATTTCAGTTTCCATCCGCTTAGCAACAAGCACCCTCAGAAAGTGATGGCTGCAGGAATGTGGGCATAGAAGTGTGACTCATAATCTTTAGGACATTGTAACTTCTCTGCTTAAGAAACCGAACAGTTCAGGAATAATAACTAAAGAGCTATGCAGCTGAACCAGCCTGTGTAATTGTTGGCTTCCTAATTAGAGTAATCGGTAGAAAATACAGACTCAAAATTTTTATGAGGACCATATGCGGTATGGTCAGCCTTTTCTCCCTGTGGGATAGCTGTTTTGAGGTTTGTATAATTGAATTGAGATTATTAAGGTCTCTGTGGGTTAATTTTCCATGCATAGGTCCTGCTCAGTGTCTGTTTTTCACTGACATGAATTCCCCTTCCTGAACCTTCTCCATTTCCAAAATTTCCATTTCTCCTTCCTGCATGACTGACTGTGACTGCTTATGGCTTGTGAATGCTGTTTGTAAAAGCACTATATGCTGAAATTCATAAGCAAAATATGTGTTTTAATAGCTGTAATCATTTCAGAGCTGTAAGCCTTGTTGGGCTTCTTCAGCTGAAAATTTTATAAGTTTCCAAATAGTCAAGTTATCCTCAAAATGTGGTGTTTGATGGGTAAATGTAATATCACTGTTTTATAGAGTAAAATAGAAATACTGAGAACAGAAACCTTATGGTTCTGAATTTGGGCACTTGAAAGGTTACACTGGCATTTTACAGTACTTTTTTTCTTTTCTGGAAGCAGAACCAGGCTTGTGGCTCCAGCACACTTCATTAAAAAGGTCTTCAGGTTGAGGTTGCCAGTCAGCTGCTAGCATAAAACTGTCTTATTTGTTTTACTAAATGTGGACGTTGCTGCTTAATATCAAATCTTCAGTCTTGAAGGGAATTGCCCAAGGTCATATGATGCCTTTGGGAAAGACCTCAAGCATTTTGACTCACTTCTTCACTGTAATGCAATGAGCTAAGCAAATCACTTCTGTCTGGGAGCCAGAAGGTCATGCCTAGAGAAAGCTCCTCCTGAGCAAAGCCACCAGAAAATGAAGTGTGCACACAGACCTGGAGACTGCCCCTTTTGGTGTTCACTGGCCAGCTTTGAGGCTACAAGTTTCTTCATGGGAATTATGCAATTCCAGAACCACCTCAGTGTTTGCTTGGCCTAGTTTGTTTAGTGACTCACTTCTTCAATACATAAGAAAATGCTGTTAGTTAAGCAGAAGCCTGGACCTCTTAATCTTATTTTTAACACAGTAGTTTGGGGGAGCCTGCAATTATAACTTTTTAAGTTGCTAATTTTTCAGAAAGAAGAATTTGACATTTAAGTACTAGTTCTGTGTTCTTGACCAGTCTGTAATGCAAATTCCCCTTCCCTCTCTCTGCTGCATTGTGTATCCTATGGAACAGGCTCCTTGTTTCTTGAACATAACTGTAAAACATGCCCTTTCCAGGGACCTCTTCTGGGGATTGCTACAGACACAGGGTCTCTCCTGTTTTTGTGGGTAGTAGAGAAGGGAAAGGAAGACTTCAATATGAAGAACAGGGGATTTTGTGATTGCTGTTGGGCAGGTGATGCTTCAGACCCAGATGCAGTGCAGAAAAGGGCGGCTGGAAGTGGATGGAGATGGCTCCTCTGCATGCCAGCAGCTCAGCTGTGTTGCTGTCTTGGCTGGAGGTGTCACCAGGGCATCATGCTGTGGAGTTTAATAACTATTGGACAGATCATAGAATCATAGAAAAGAATCATAGAATTATTTGAGTTGAAAGAGACCTTAACTATAATTTAATTTCAACCCCCCTGCCATGAGCAGGGACACTCTCCATTAGACCAGATTGCTCAGGACCCCATCCAACTTGATCTTGAACAGTTCCAGGGATGAAGCATCCATGACCTCCCTGGGCAACCTGTTCCAGTGTCTCACCACTCTCACAGAATACAATTTCCTCCTAATGTCTAATCTAAATCTCCCCTCTTCCAGTTTAAATCCATTACCCCTTGTCCTATCCCTCCATGCCCATGTCAAAGCTTTACTGTAGTCCCTTTAGGTGCTGGAATGTACTCTAAATTCTCCCCAGAGCCTCCTCTTCTCCAGGCTGAACAGCCCCAACTCCCTCAGCCTATCTTCATAGCAGAGCTGCTCCAGCCCTCTGATTATCATCTTTGTGTCCTTCCTCTGAACTCACTGCAACAGTTCCATGTCTTTCTTATGTTGGGGGCTCCAGAACTGGACACAACACTTCAGGTGGGGTCTCACCAGAGCCAAGTAGAGGGGGAGAATCACCTCCCTAGACCTACTGGCCATGCTTCTCTTGATGCAGCCCAGGACACAGTTGGCTTTCTGGGCTGTGAGTGCATGTTGATGACTCATGTTGAGCTTCTCATCAACCAGCAACCCAAAGTCCTTCTCCTCAGGGCTGTTCTCAATCCATTCTCCACACATTAATTGTGCAGTAATTGTGCTTGGGATCCGGACTTGAAGGTGATCTTAAGGTCAGTTCTAAACACCAGGCTTCTCCTCCCTGTGTTTATGCTTTCATTAGGTTGGAATTAGCAGAATAAGGACAGCATATTCTATAGAACTAAGAGAAAAAAGCTTCTGGTTATGAGATTTGGGGCATTAAAGCAGAGTGCTTGCATACCAGCTACAAAACTTGATCTGTTGGTCTGAAAAGAAAAATCTGCTGCTCTCAGGGACCAATAAATTCTATGGTGTGGCAGCTGGGGCACCACATACCTTGGTTTGGCTGCAAAAATAGTGGAGGGAGACAAGAACTGCCAACTTTTGAATCCAGACAAGGTGTGAGCAGCTAGTGCTAATTCAGCTTGGAAGGAGAGGTGTGAAAAACCTTTTAGAGAAAGTTCCCCAAATTCCAGGTCACTGTGATTAATCTGTCATGGGTTGTCTTTACTGGAGACCCAGAAGCAAGTGAAAGAGAGTGAAGAATACTCATGTTCTGTGATTTAAAAATAATATAATGGCATTAAAAATATGTTGTAGTTATCAGAAGTTTCTACACATTCTAGAAAGATTAAAGCTAGGAACATAATTAAGATTGTGACCTCCCAGATCTGTGCATAGGGGAGGGCTGTGCTTGGCATGGCTGGGTTTTGTGCATGGACTTCATCCCACTGAATGCAGGAGGGAAGACAGGGGAGCATCACGAGCACACCTGATAGAAATATTAACAGACTTTACAGAAGTGGGGAATTCCAAGTGAAAATGGGTGAGAAGAGATTTTTTTTATTTATTTATTTATTTTTTTTTTTTCATCTTGGAAAAGCAGGAGGGAGATGGTTTAGAGTGGATTTTCTGAGACAGGCTCAGCTTACCAAGTGAGTTTTGGAGAATGACCCTGAACGGTAACCCTCAGGAAGTGATCTTCTGCTGAACGTTGCTCTCAGCTTGCACAGCTGGGTGGGGAATCCTAAACAACAGCCAGGGGAGCAGACTGGTGTCTGTGTTCTCTATGGGGCTTGTTTCCAACTTCATCGTGTATTTCACTGTTGCTTCACTGGGATGAAACTTACTCATCTTTAAGTTGTTTTATTATAAGAATAGTTAGAGTTAGATCTCAGAAGCACGAGGTACATTGTTTTCCCCCACTAATGAATGCATGAAAAATGCTTTATAAGAATAAAGCCTCCAGGAGCTTCTGCCCTTGCTGACATCTGGGCAGTCTGCCACTGAACTACAAGGACCTGTTTGGGGCTGATTTCAGGTACCACAATGTGATGGTGTATCTTTCTAAGTATATAAATACAAGAACATAATCTCCTGTGGTGGGTAATAGCCAGGACCTCTTTGGCAAAGTGTACATGGTAGAAAGAGATCCCTAAAAACTGAGCAACTTCAAATCATCATAGTTCATACTGGCAGAGCCCTACACTATAGGCAGCAGTTGCTGCTGCTGTTTTTCTTTATTCTGTAAATTCTGACTAAAGTAAAAATTGCGTTAAACTAACCTGAGCTCTCTGGACTCGAGTTGCTCTCCAAAGGAATTATGACAGAGCCTGTATTTATCTCCTGTCAAAATCAACTCTGTTTAATTTTCTGTTGATCACAGTACTACATTTGAGTTTTTTGGGACTTTCTTTCTTTACACTTTTTCCAAAGTCTGGGTCTGCATTGTGGTTCTTTACCAAGAAAAAGCAGACAGATGTTAGATGAAAGGTCTTCTATAAAAAAATAATTCTAAGAGTGATGGATATCAAAAGATGAGAGAGCTCTTCTGAGAGCAATTGGGCAACTGAACTCAAGAACGATACAATCTTAAAAAAATGCACCTTCTGTTTTCAGTTACAGAGAAACAAAACTGGTAACCTTATTTTGACCTTTTTTGTTTTTAAACAGAGGTGCTATTTTTAGGGGAGGAAGAAAGAAGTGATTCTATGTAGCCTCCAATGAGATGCCATGTTTTGGTACAACATTTTCCTGTTAATTCTTCTTTAAATATTTTTGGGTTGCTCATACAAGTGATTGGAAAGGAAATATTCTTCAACAGATCTCAGCTGTTTCTCTAGTTCCTAGCATTTTAAAAAGAAAGGTCCTCTGTCTTGTATATTTACATAAAGCCTGAATGCCAGATTTGGAAGATGCAATAAAAATATGCTTTTCTGGGATTTGATCTTAGGGAAAGAGAATTCCCCAAAACCAAAAATACCCCAGTAATAAGCATTTTCTGTGTGCTGGCAACACTGTGGCCTTAAATTACGAGCTTCCCCCCATTTGTAGTCTGTTTCTCCTCCTTAAATGTACAGTTAAGTCCTTTGTAAAGATCATAACTAAATCTGGAAGTGTAATTTAGAGACTCTATTTGAGGATTAAGAAGAATCACATTGCTTAGAACCATGTGCAATTGTTTCTGCTTTGTTTAATTTAGGTTATGCTATGCATGCCTTATCTTACAGTCATTCTTCACTTCAGCTCCCTCGATATATTTGCAGCAGTGTTGATAACACCATCAGAGAAAGCAGGTAAATGTTCATTTCTTGGTGAAGGAAAATGTATATGCTGCAAAGTGCATTGACATAAGGTTAGCGACGTGGGGTCGTTGTCCCTCGGAAGGAAAAATGTTGCTAGATCATACTGTTCATTTTCCAACTAGAAAATATTTCAGACTGTAGAAAGGAGGTATTAGATTTTACACTTGATCAAACTAGCTGGCTTTATTAAACACTTGGAGCAACACTCTAGTTTCCTTTAGCAAGAATGCCAGAGAATTGGAATTCTGTACTGAATACTGTCTATGTCAGAGTCTTTATTTCCTTAAGGTGTTATTATTGGGTTTTTGTTCTTGTTGTTATTGTTGTTGTTTTTTCAGTGGTACTGTCCCCCAGGTGCTTTGGGGCTCTGATGTTTGAATATTGCAGCAGCGTGACAATTGCCGATTAATTTGCATATATATTTTTATCCACTACAATTTACACAAGCTTTATTTTTGCTGGGTCCACAACCTTCTGGTAGTTGAATTCACACCTTCCTATTTCATCCAGACAGTGTGGATGATGAAATAATTGTAAAGTCCTTCAAAAACCTTCAGGTTTTGAAGTTATTCTGGCTGTTTTTGAATCAAATAGTCTTAATCTGTACCCTACTTTTTTTTTTTTTTTTTTTTCCCATTAAAGCCATTCCATATGAATGTGTTGTACATACAATGTATTTTCAGTGGTGTCCAGTGACAGAACAAGGGAAATGGTCACAAACTGGTACACAGGATGTTTAACCTAAATATAAGAAAATGCTTCTTCTTTACTCTGAGGGTAACAGAGCACTGGAACAAGCTGCCCAGGAAGGTTGTGGAGTCTCCATCCCTGGAGACATCCAAAACCTGCTTGGATGTGTTCCTGTGTGATCTGCTTCAGGGGACTCTGCTCTGGCATGGGAGATGGACTAGATGATCTCTAGAGGTCCCTTCCAACCCCTACCCTGCTGTGATTCTGTGACTCTGCAATTCTGTACTGTCAACAGACATAATCCTTTGCCATACACTTAGAAGCAACAGGGCACAGAGCCTTTCCTGGTCAGAGTTCCATTGATTGTGTAGCACTACGTGAGCTTTGAGTGAAATTTTTTCACCCTCGCTTGGTGTTGAATTGAGACAGACACAGCAGAGGAAGCACCTGAATGATCACTATGAACTGGGCAGAGCAAGGAAGTCTCCTAAAATAGTGGAGTCCCATGTCATCGACAGCTAGCTTTGGAAAATCTGAGAGTAAGGTAAAAGGAGGACTTTGGAAACCAGGCTCTGAAGCTCAGCAGAGCTGACACAAATCTGTTCCCAGCATTCCTTACCTCCCAAACTGCTTCTTTAGTGGTCTAATCCAATGCCCAGAAACAAATAGCCACACAAATAAATCCTCTGGCACAGCAGGGGCTAAGGAACAGAAATAGCTGTGGCTCAGTTACAAGGATACATTCTCAGCTAGCAGTGGCCCCCAACCTAGAGGACAAATTAAATGCAGAGACAAAAATGAGAGAGAACAATGATTCATTTGGGGGGGGCAGGAGGAGAGGGGAAATAAATAAATATATGGACCATCAAAAAACAGCTGTTGGAAAAATGACTGGGAAAGATACACACATATGCATGCACACACATATCTACACAGGACCAGTCTCACAGTAGTACATTACATATATATATATATAAAGATTTTCTTAGACTATTTCAGCCCATTGCAAGGTCCAGTTATCAGGTGTCCCTTTTCCACAGTAACATCACACAGAGATTAATTATGCTCTAAAATACTTTATTTTCCTTATTATTTCTTCTGCTTATCTCCTTGATGGCTTCACCTACCTTGCTTTAAAACCAGCAGGAAGACTCATGCTTCTTTTGGTAAGAGGTGAAGCCAGATTCACATTTTCAAGCAGGCATGAAATGTAACCATGTACATGTAACCCAGTCCAAGATTTTTAAGAACCTTTACTGTTATTGACAAGGGAAGAAAGATAATGTAGAAAAAGGCAATGCATCTTCTTATTGAATCAAGAGAACTGTAGCCAGAATTGCTACAGTCTTGCTGTACACTTAAAACAATGTGACACATACTGGTCACTGCAGTTAGTGTAAAAATGATACCAGTAATTTTAGACTCTTACAACATGTGGGAAATTGTGCTGGTAGAACTGGAAGTGAGAGTGCTATCTAATGAAATATCTGGTGTTCCATAAGAAAATTAGTTTTAATTAAATTTAATTTTCACAATAGGCATTAATCGTTTCACTGACCACAGGACTGAAGAGTTTGTTATAAGGACATCTAATCACCAGCAGGTCTAGCACTGGGATTGGCATATGGGAAACATTTGTCGACAAGTGATTAGGACTCAATCCAACCCTCACTGAAATAAACTTCCCATTGATTTTAATAAGAAGTAATTCTGGATACCCCAGTTGACAACAATGTAGTATCTTTGCTTTTAGAATTTGGCATCAGGTCAAATTCAGTAATTTAGCTTACAAATTTGTTACAGAGAGTGACCTTGCCCGTGTTATATGGTATGGCAGCTATAAAACAGCTGCTATCAGCTTCAAAGAATGGCTGTTTTATAAGCTGGGAAAACAGTTTTTCAGGGTAGATTGTTATACTGAAGTAGATACAAGTTCAGGAAAAATGGCAGAAAGATCATTGCTCAGTAAAAAGAGCATGGAAATTCTTTGGTTTCCTACCTATGCAAGAAAAGCAGCAGTTTCAGTGACTAAATAGATAACAGGGAACTGTTAAAGCTACTCATGTAACATAAAAATTCAAAGACTTTGAAGGTTTTAATATTCCTCATTCTCACAGAAATCAATAGCTTAGTAATCAATAGATAAATCAATTATTTGAATCAATGTGAAGGGAGAGGTCTCTTTTATAATCCCACTTTAGACCAATTAGGAAAAAAAATTAAAAAAGCTTTATTTTCAATGAATGTACCCAGAGTACAACCCACATCTCTGTGAATGTAACTACTGTGTCTGGAAATTCTTTGCAGTTCTTCTCTAGGACTGCCCATCCTTCCAAGCTCTGTGTTTAAGCCAGTGCTTGTCATACTTTGGTGCATGGAAATAGGTATCTGCATGAAAAATGGATTTATTTTTTTCTAGGCCACCTACTGCTACATCCTCAGGAAAGTCAAGGCATTTCTGCAGCACTTAAACATCTGCTATGTGACTGACAATAGCTGCTGACCTAATTTTATTAATGCTATTCAATAATGATATTTTGGCACATGTCCTCTCAGCTGATTAAAATGGCAATTGCTGGAGACAGCAGTCACACAGCCTGGTCAACAGGGAAGGTTTACAGTGCAGATGTTTACAGCTGAGCCAGTTGTAAAGGCTTTTTTATAGCCAGTGGGGAGAAATGGACACTTTTAGATTGTGATTCATCTCACCCTCCAGTAGACATCTATAATATGGCAGATAAACTCAGTCTTAAAATTGTGTAGTGATTTAAATAAACTGAAGGTGACTGGCTTTGATACAGATGTTCACTCTGTAGATATATACACTGAAGTGAGATTAATCATGCCCTGCTGGAGGGATTTCAACCTGGCAGCACTTAGCACCATCCTCTGGTGCCAAGCAACAATCAGTTGTAGTACAATAAAGTTGTAGTATAAAAAGTAGTGTTATAATATTATTAAAAATATTGTATCAAATATTGTTCATACAGGGAGAAGCTCTTAATTCACTTTCTGGCCTCATCACCTGCTGTTGGTTTGAGTCACTAAGAAAATCCACTTTATTTTGTACAGGTGAATTTTTGAGGCCATAGAGTGTACTATTAATTAATAATTTGTAAAAAAAAATCCCCATAAATTAAGATAACACTAGTGATTGCTGCTGTCTATTTAAATGACTTATTTACCAAAACCCCAAATAATTTAAACCATTTGCCTATCTCAGAAACTGAGAAATTATTGTAGAATTATTGGTTTAGTCTTATCTTGACGTGTGCTGAATGGTGACTAAGATGTTCTTACCCTATAGTCATGGTACAGAAAACTCTGTGTGTGCTGAAGTCTGTGCTGCTGCTCTAGGGTACTAAGAGAGTCTGGGGAAGTTAGTTTAGAGCTTTTTTGAGAGTGTTTCTGGATTATCCTTTAGCTGCTTCTGCAACAAATTATAGAGGCGTTCTGGGGAGAATGGGGTAAACAGGTGTTGCCAAATGGAAAAGGTGTCTCAAATTTATGCTTTTCATGGAGTGAAAGGAATGCTGAAAGGAAAAGGAATGCTGCGTGATGGTGTTTACAAAATAAAATATTGGATCTTGAGAAAAAACAAAACACTAGGTAAATATTCTTGAGCCATTTAAATCTTGATTGGGAGAAAAACCCCTTTTGTTGAGGACAATCAGATCTTAACTAGTGTCTTGCAAGACTCCAGAGTGGATAGAATTGTGATTATTGAGGACATGAGAATAATGCAAAATTCTGTCTGTGAGGAGCAGGTTATCACATTCAAGCATACTGGGCTGAAGTGTTTCTTATTCATATTAGTGTCAGGCTGCTTAAAGCATGTCTTAAAAAGAACCATATTGTGCTTATGCAGAGGTAAACTTCACATACCTACTGGTGGATTGGCCTGAATAAATTATCACCCATGCTCAGGCTGGCTTATTCAAGACCACTCTGAAGTTAAAACCATACCTAGTTCTCAGATGTATAAGTGTAAAATGAATTTGAGCTTAAGAATGGACTACATCTACATTTGGCTGTCATTGTCGCTACAAATGTGCTCCACAATATGGGGATGTCCCAACACCCTCCAGGATTTTCCAGGACTTGCCTTGCTGCTCTAAGATTTGAGCTTTCCCTCTAGATGTTGCACTGCCATCTGATGAGCAGGTGTCCTGCACATGAGAAATGGCAGCAGCTTAATGAGCTTTGTGGGGGTTAATGGTATTTTTAATAGACCTGCCTCCTGTCTGGGTGCCTGAGAAGAAAAATCTACAGGAGCCCAAGAATTAATTACCCCTGATGCTGAAAAGGACTCGAATTGAAAGGGTGATCCCAGAGAAGGGAGTAGAAAGATCTAATTAATAGATTGTAAAGCTAAAAAAGACTACTGTGACCATCTGATCCCATGTAGCAGAGGTCATAGGTCTTCCTTGAATTAATTATTGCTTGAACTTGAGCATTTCTTTTCAAAAGCCATTCAATGTTGATTTATAAGTTGCTAGTGATGGAAAGTCTTGCAGACAACTTTAAGCTCTGCCAGTGATTTATCATCTGCAATGCTGAAAAAAAAAGGAAAAAAAAGCATAGCTTTATTTTTCTTCTGAATTTGTCTGATTCCACTTCCATGAATCTCAACTGTGAGTTGTTACAGAACATACTGAGTCAATTTCCATTCTTTTGCCTGTCTTCCAGCATAAGATATTGTTCTGTTTTACTTGGTTCTACATTATTTTAAGGTCCTCAAGAAAGAGAGAAGATTTAAAAGAGAGAGAGACAAGGAGAAAGAGAGAGAGAGGGAGAGAAAGACAGAAAGGAAGAGAGAAAGAAAGAGAGAATGAGAGCAAGAGAGAAAGGGGGGAAGGAGGGGAAGGAAGGGAGGAAAAAAAAAAAGAAAGAAAACCTAATTGTATCAGTATGAGACTTGTTCTTGCTCTGCCAACCTCCACCAAGCTGAGAACAATGTTTCCATGGTTTGGAAAGTTGTTAAACGCTTCCTGATGCAGTGGGCATGCAGGGAACACGCTTTGGAACTGATTCCTCCTCACCTTCTCCCCTGCAAACTTTAATCTGTCTGCCTTAAGTCTAGGTAGAGTTGGAGAAAAATGCTTTAAGGTTAAACATACCAAGACTCAGTGGTGTCCATAAGCAAGAGGAAAGGTATGTAGGACAGGTATGAATGCTGGTTGGTAACTGTGCAAAGGAAGGATCTGCTGGCTGGGAATCTCTGAAATCCACAGTTTAGTTGTTGTAACCCTCTGCTCAGCCATCTGTTTCCTTTCTGAATACACCAAGGAAGGAACATAACCACTGCCTGATGATACACATTGAGTATGGAACATCAGTTCTCGTTCTTGAGATCTGCAACCATCACTTTCTTATGGTAGCAATACCAAGACTGAAGTGAGTGTAGCTGATGGGAACATTTTTGGGTAGACTCAATGAAATCAGCTCAGGTGTGACTAGATTGCATCAGTCAGGTTTGCTAATTTTCTCTCTCGTCTTATCTCTTGTACCCTTTTCCCTCTTTCTCTTCTTTTTCTCTTCTTCTCTTTCCTTTCATTGTTTTGGGAATAATATCCTTGCTCTTGGATAATTTGAATAATTACTTTGTTGTTAATTCTCTTTAACGAAGCTTCAGTTTTTCTAGTCAACAGTTCTAGTGAGTAACGAAGGCTGAATTTTTTAATGGAGATTTTGTGATTGTAATAATTATCTGTTTTAATAATCTGACACTATATTTTTCTATTTAAATACCAGAACTGAATCTGAGCTGAAGAAGTGCATATGGCAACAAGATGTTAAAAGTTCTCAGAAAGGAAGAAGTTTGATCAGAAAGAAAGAAATTATTTAGAACAAGAAATATTAGTGTGGACCTGGTAAAGATCCAGCATGAATAGGGACTAGCAATTAAGATAATTTCTTGTGTTTTCGTCTTCCATTTTCACACTTCAAGAAATGCTCCTTTTATAACTTTTAGTTCAGCTGTTTCATTTATCTTTGTTGTGCTGCAATGATAACAATAAGGAAAAGAATGTTTTAATTTTTTTTTTGGCCAACTCCTTTTTTGTGAACTGCCTTAGATTATGAAGTGGAATGAATTATTGATTTTTTTTGGTCAGGATTACAACAAAGACAATGCATTTGTGTTGATTCTTGTAATCTATTTCAAACCCAAACAAGTTTTAGGGTTATTTTGCAGAGAAAATTTGTGGGCCCAACCGCCAGCTCTTACTCAGTCAAAGACATCTGAAATCCTGTCTACTATTCTTGGTCCCTCTTGACTACTCAGGAAAAGGTCCTGTTTTTCTTTAATGGGAGCCTTGCCTGGGAATCAGCTTCAGGGTGAAGGTCTGCATTTTTATTCAGCTCTCAGCTGGAGTCCAGTTGACTAACACTGCAAGATAGTATTAATACTCTGCTGTCAGAATTTGTCAATCCAGAGAAAGCAAGTCTGACTCACTGGAAAATATCCCCATGAGAAAGAGACTTTCACAACTGCCTATCTGAACACACAAAAAGATAAATGCTGCGCTTCAGACTTTCCCTCCAGAGAGAGTGTTCTTCAGGAAAAGTCAAAACAGACACATGCTCAAAGTAGGCTCAATAGATTTTACAAGATATGACATAAAGGACAAAGAATTTCTAGCAGTGGCTCACTGCAGAAAGCTTTATGGCAGATTGAGGGCTTGAGGATTAAACTCTCTGTTGGCTGGGGTGAGACAACTTGATTATTTTGTCCAGCTGGAAAAGAGGCTAGTAGCAAGGTCCATCTCAAGAAAATTAATCTATTTAAATGGTGCAATGCTGTCTTCAGCTGACAGTGCCAAGGTGACACTGAACATAAACACTCACAGATTGTGGCTTGTATTGATACCCTTAAGAGAACATGAACAGGGATGAAGAAAATGGTACCAGTGTTAAATTCTTTACCTCTGAAACTGAACGAGGCGAACAAAAAGGGATGACTTTGTGGATCCGGGAGCTACATGACTATAGGCCCTGAGCAAGCTGCATCCAATCTGGGAAATGAAGATTAATGTAACCCAGTGAAATATTTGTAATATAAAAATACACTGGGAGAAACATAGAAATTATGTTTTATATTCCATACACTGCTGGTTTTTATTTTGGATTTTCAGTGGAAGTCATGCAGCCAAACAGATCTCTGCTGGCACCTAGAAGATTCATGTGGAGAAGCAAGGAGCAGGAAGGATAAGATTGGAAAAATTAAGTGAGTAAAAATAAATGAGGAAGAATTTAGTGTAATGACATTTTAAAAAGATTCAGATGAACCTTAGTTTCAGCTGACATTTAAAAAAATGATTTATTTGAACAAAAGCACCCTGAAAAACATGAAGATAATTATTTTTTCAATATTTTTAGGTGTCACCTGACAGGATGTCTGAAGTGTAATTAATTTATGGATGCATAAATAGAAGATGCTAAAGAGAAGCACATTGTCTTAAAGTAATGCTGAAGGTCATGTCCTGAATATATTTGTGTATCTGTTTCTTTCTAACACAACCATGGGCAGAACTGAGCCAGGTCAACAGTTGGATGTTGATATTGAAAAGTCTTGTCTAATTTTTGCTTCTGTGAGCAATTCTGATGGCTTCTGTGTGGTTGTCAACAATGATGGAAAGCAGTAAATCTGTCTTGCCCCAAACCATGCAGCTCTTAATACACATCACAGAATCACAGAATCATAGAATGTTAGGGTTTGGAAGAGACCTCCGAAGATCATCGAGTCGAACTCCCGTGCCAGAGCTGGACCAAAAACTAGGGCAAATCACTCAGAAGGGCATTCAGACAGGTCTTGAAAGTCTCCAGAGAAGGAGACTCCACAGCCTCTCTGGGCAGCCTGTCCCAGTGCTCTGTAACCCTCACAGTAAAGAACTTCTTCCTCATGTTGAGGTGGAACTTCCTGTGTTTGAGTTTGAATCCATTGCCCCTTGTCCTATCACAGGGCACAAGTGACAAGAGCTTGTCCCTGCCTTCTTGATGCCCAGCCCTCATGTATTTATAGACATTAATTAGATAATCTCTCAGCCTTCTCTTCTCTAGACTAAACAGCCCCAGGTCCCTCATCCTTTCCTCATCAGACAGGTGTTCCAGTCCCTTAATCATCCTCGTAGCCTCTGTTGGACTCTCTCAAGTAGATCCCTGTCCCTCTTGAACTGAGAAGCCCAGAAATGGACACATGGAAGCTGCAAGGATCCACCAAACAGCAGCTCTGTGTATAGGCCCTGTACATACCTGTGTATAGACCCTTTGCTGTTTAACATCTTTGTCAGCGAGATGGACTGTGACATTAAGTGCACCTTCAGCAAGTTTGCTGATGAGACAAAGCTGTGTGGAGCGGTTGGCACACTGGAGGGAAGGGACGTCATCCAGAGGGACCTTGGCAGGCTTAAGAGGTGGGCCCATGCCAATCTCATGAAGTTCAACAAGGCCAAGGGCAAGGTCCTGCACCTGGGTTGGGGCAACCCCAGGAACAAATACAGATGGGCAGAGAATGGATTGAGAACAGCCTTGAGGAGAATGACATGGGTGGTGTTGGTTGATGCTCAACATGAGCTGGCAATGTGCACTTGTGCCTGGAAAGCCAACTGTGTCCTGGGCTGCATGAAAGCAGCGTGGCCATCAGACCGAGGGAGGTGGTGCGATCTGGACACATACTCCTTCACGCCTTATTTCCATGGTGGCAGTAGCAAAGGTAATGTGCATGGTCCTGCCTACCCTGTCCCAGTCTGCCTCTTTCTGTCCTAGGTAACAGCCTGGCCCAGGGCGTATTTACACTTGGCCAGCTGCCTTCACCCCATGGAAGATGACAAACTGTGGATTAATGGAAGAGCTGAGCTCCTTTTGGGTAAGCTTATACATTTTTACAGTGATCAGGGCTGCTATTATTTTGGGCCACCATAGCCCTAGGGCAGCACCAGACCTCTAAGGCATGGAAGGTTACAGATGCAGGGGACTAGGAGTGGGGAAGCCTAAAACCCAGTTTTTAATTCATTGCTGCTGGGATTGATTGGACTGTCCTAATGATGTGGACAAGGAAGAAGTCCCCAAGTCGACTTCTTGTATAGCAACAGGGAGATGTAAAGTGCAGGATTTCCTCCATGTGCTTATCTGGTGAGAATGATGAGGAATAACTATACAGAGTAATTTCTCTTTTGAACATTATTTACAGACCTTCATTGAAATATTTTTTGGTTACTTTCTGCTCTTCACCAATAAATCCCAAAATGCCTGATGAAAAAAACCAACACATTGGCATTATTATCCCTATTTTATAATGCAGTTATCAATGCCTGGGTGTCATATGGAGTACAGCCTATAATTTCTTTTGCTGGAACAGAGAACAGTATTGCTTCTGAGAACTGAGTCCAGCATTATTTAACCAAGGCCAAAGGCAAGTCACAAGCTGGTTTAAGTTTATAATAAAAATATCCTGGTTTTCAACCCTTTGCTCATTCCACTCAACCTACTGGCTCTCTGAAGTGTTAGTGGTGCGGAAGGAGGAAGATGCTTTATGATCTTTGATGACTATAATGTAGCAAATAAAGCTCTAGGGTGCTTTCAAACTCACAGCGATCTTGTGGGGTGGAAAATTAATCATGCTGCAGCTACTGGAGAATATATTTTTTTTACATCAGCTGCTTAGGTCTTTTTCCAAACCAGAAGATGATAAAGCGCTTCCCACTACTGGATGAAGACAAAAGAAAGTGTCATCAACACAAGCAGTAAAATGGGCTGAATAATCTTGTTTGGACTCCTGGTTACTAATCTGATTCTTTTACAATTTTTTTTGGCTCTAGAAATAAGAACTATTTTCAAAATAAACAGATTTTTTAAAAAAGAAAATGTCCCAGTCAGATTGTTGCAAATGTTGGATCTCAACCCCCTGGTCTAGTCTTTCAAACTTAGCTGCCAATCTCTCTTTACTACAGAATATTGGTATTTTCTGTATAAATGTATAGACAGTAAAACTTTCAAAAAGTGCTTAGAAATTGTTCCCTGCAGTCAATATCTATCAGTAGATGCAGCTAAAATAAGACACAGGTAGTGGTTTGAAGTTTCTTGATGCTCCAAGTATTTCTATCGAAAAAAAATAATAGTCAGCTTTGTTTTTTCCACTTCTTTCTCCCTGAGCAATTTTGTCTTCTTTCACCTGAGATCTTCCCAGGGGCTTCTTTCATGCTGCAAACATTGGAGGGGGGGGCTCCTTTAGTGTCTCGTATTCACTATGTGTGCGGTAATTTACAGATGCTCCAGGTTGACCCAGGGTTTATTTTTCCAGATGAAATCTTGCCCTTCTCTAAATGACGCCATCTGGGGTTTCCAGCATGGTTGTAGTCTCCTTGTAAGCCTGTAACTTTCTCCTTCTCACAGAGGAATGAGAAGCCCATAAGCACTGGGATTTCACATGCTCTGAGCAAGGTCAAGCTTAACATTTTCACCTTGGTGTCATTGCATCACTGCAGTAGGGATAAAAAAAATGGAAGGCATGTAGTTGTCAGAGCAAAGCCAGCTCTCTGGTTTCACAGAGCTGCCACCCTTTCATCACATTGCACTTCTGCCACCTTCTTGCAGCCTGTAAGTCAAAACCTCAGCCAAAACTTAATCCTGAACTTGGAAGGGAGGATAATTTTCTTTGACTAGAACCTGCCTTCAACTTACTCAAGTGCTTTCTTAAGAGAAAATGGAGCACTGCTGCAAAACAATTGATATTCACCTGTTCTTTGATTTTCAGTGATGGAAGAATATTTCTACCCTAATTAAAATTCGGGCTCTATAGTAACTAATGATTTTCTCTTCTAATTGCAGTCTGTCAGTCTCAAGGAACTGCTCCACATCATCAGTTATCTCCACTCCCTGGCATCAGACCACTTCCATTGAAGGCTCCCATTAAGCAGGAGAACTGGGAAGTTCAAGAAGAATGACACAAGGTAGGAGGAAACAAATGAAAAGAAAGAAGCACTGAAAGCACTCTCAGAAAAGCCTGTTGCTCATCATTAGGTTTTCCAGCTCTTCTGGAGCAATACTGCTGCATTTGCTAGAATGTGGTGAGGAGCTGTGTGCAGGAGGTCAGGAATAACTGTGAGTTGGCACTCACAGAGTTGTGCAGGTTCTCAGGAAATATCTTGTCTTGCAGGCAGATGTTTCCTGACATAAACTGGGCACAATCCGTGTTAGCCCACTGCTCCACCACCAATTTCTTTTGGAAACTCACAAAATAACTCAGCAAGATGAGAAAACTAAATCATTACAAATTATTTTTATGATGCATTTGTATTTTTGTAGCACATGGATGCAGAACAAGACCTCAGGGGGCACTTTATGATGGACTTTGTGAAAATAAGTAAAAGCAGTTGAGACTGCCTAAATGTTACACTGATCTCTGAATTGCTACTACAGGGCTTATTTTCACTATATATCAAGCCATTTATGCTTCTCAGAAGTGCAAATGGACTTTGGAGTTGAATAAAGACCCCATAACTCATTGTCAAAGCTGAATATTTGGCTAAGAATTAAGTGCAGACCTTTATGGCTTATGGCTGCTGTTTTGTAATCCCATTTATTAGCTAAGTATGAGTGGGTGAAATGAAAGTCTCTGTTCCAAAGCCTGCTGATTTGGGCAACCTTTTTCATTGTGGCGTCTGACCCACTAAGTGTTCAAAACCAGATAGAGCAGCAATACCCTTCATCTACTTGAGGAAACACGACTGCTTTAGCAGATGTGTTACTGCTTGAGTTCTTGTTGGGGTAAGTTTCCAACTGGACGTGGTAACAGACCAGTTTCCAGTCCTCCCTAGGAAGTGGTGCTTCCATTCACAGTGTTTCCACAAAGAAAAACTTGACATCCTTGGACAGACATTAGTGAGGAGAGAAGGACCAGCTAATTAGAGTGAAATTCAGGGAGGACTTGGAGTATTAAGACAATCTGTCTGGTCCAGGGATGTGCAGGGGACAAAAGCCTCATGTAGTTCTGTGGTGACTTCTGTTGCTGTCTCAGTATCTTTTCATAAACTGCACAATCTGAACAGGTTTCAGGAACAGAGCTGTGATAGAGCTTATGGAGAATTAAAGAAGCTTTCCTCACTAAGTGTGGGCTAGTATATGGACTAAGGCAATAGTCAGTAACATTTCAGATGCAAATCAGTGTTTTTATGCTGTCATTAAATGAACTTCCAGAAGCAGGAGGAGCACAGAAGACTCCTGGGGCTGAAGAGGTACTTGACAACCTGAGGACAGATGCCTGAACATTAGGTGATGCTCTACAAAGTATTTGTTTTTTTTGAAGTCTGTCTCATCAGTGTCACCCCGATCTTCTCTATATTCCACAGCTTCAGCTGATTTCCATCCAAGTATATACTGAAAAACATAAACAGTGATATTGTGATGTGAAAGAGAGAGAAACCTGAGCAGCAGCATGTGCTGCTGTCCTTCTGGTCCCGTCCCTGTGGGATCTGTCTTTCTCCTTCACTCTATACAGATGTGGAATAATGCTGGAGATAGGGTTGTGGTTGAATGGAGTTTGCCACTGAGGGCTCTGGAGAACTGAAAGGAAGAATCTGAGACTTTGCAGGACATCTTTTTTAATTTCTGCTGTCTCCTGGCGGTGAAGTGAAGTACAATGCCAGTAAATAATAAGATTCTGCAATCATTTGTCCTTCAGTGACACAGAACCTTTCCTTCAAAGCTGCTCAATATTCCATTTTCTTTCTCATGCTCTTGTGATACTGTATTGAATTTCTGTTTCCTTCCCATTTCCAGTTAATACAAGGTGATCCTTTTTTCAGAGGCCCTGTGGGAGTCAGGCACCCATTTCTCAGCAATTTTCCATCTGAGCTGGCACCAAATTTACTTAGACAATTCTTGAAACCTCACCCGTAAAGTCTGATCATTAGCTAAGGAGTCCTCATTGGAAACAATGATTCTTACGGAGCTTACAGGCAATAAACATTATTTTGTTATGCCTGTGACGTGTGTGGAGTTGATTCATAACAATAATGACACTTTTCACCTAGGTAGCACTGCTCATCTGAACTGACGGATCAGAGTCAATATTTCCATTTTGCTGGTGTTTCCTATAAATCTCTGCATTTGTCATTGACAAATGAAAGAGCTTCAGAAATGTTTTCCCCATCATTTGTCTCTTGGAACATAAACCAACCGAGGAAAGTTCACGTTGTATCACAAAGAGTAGGAAAAAAACCCGAGTTTGTTGGCTGAGAGAACTTAGTAATGGCAGATATGATGAAATAGCTGGGGGCCATGCTGGGCCCCACACTAAGTGTAATGGAAGGCATGCAGTCAGCTCGGGGACCAAAATGCTCTTTGTAGGTCCTGGGGCACTGTGCACAGGCCTTAATAGCAGAGCCTGCCCTTGCCTTTCCAGTGCTGTGGTAGGTAGATAATAGGGTTTTGCTTGTGCACTCTCCATGTGTTCTCTCAAAATCAGCATGTAACAGTGAATCACTGTGACATGATGTTCCTTTTTTTCAAGCACAGTGAGGAAGATATTTTCCAGATAGAGTTTAGTTTGTTTTCTTTCATGTCTGATGGGAACCACACTTGGTATTTACAGACTTTTAACATTTCCTTGCAACCGCAACTATTCGGTCTTTTATTACATGTGAACCAAACGTGTCTGACAAACTCCTTTGTCAGCAAGAATGCAGGTAAAAGGAGGAGTAAGTGTAGGAGAAACACCCAGGTTAAAGATGGTGTGAAGTACTTCCCATGCCACCTATGGTGAGTTTTCTTCCTTTTGCACAGCAAAAAAATGTAGTAAGCAAAAATTCACAAGTAGGTTTCTTTTGTTTGGGTTACTCTGTAAATAAAATTTAACATATTGGTCTAAAAGCCCTTCTTTCCAATAATCAGGTCCTAAAGACAACACATCATCTAATCTGTTTATTAATGTGTTTAAAATTATTAGAACTGGCTGTGCTGTGAGGTGTACAGATGCACAGTCCAAAGAGACAACTCGAAGTCTGGGGAGGGGGAGGTGGAGTAATAAGTTTCATAATTAGGAATAGCACAGAATAAAAGGTTGCAAACTCTTGTCTTCATCTGAGAAATCTTTCCCAACATTTCTAGCAGATTGGATCTGGTTCCCCTTCGGTTCCTGGCTGTTAACGTAAAAAAAAAAAAAAGTGATGTCACAGAAGTAAAAGCTACAGGAAAACCACAAAGTAAAGTAAAAAATATACATAATTAAAACCATGTCAGTGAATGGCTGTTCTGTGGTTCCTGTAATGTGGACCCCATAGGAGAATGCAGTGTGTGGGATTCTGGATGTAGCTGTAACTCCAGAGCTCTTTTTCCTAACTGCAGTGATGTGTCCTCAGGGCAGAAGAGATTCTTTCCAAGGATGGTTAAAAAGTATTAAATGGAGTTAATGGAGTTTTTCCATGAGTTGATCTACAAAAAAATACTCTTCAATAAAATGAGCAAAGAGCTCATGATGGGATGCTCCTAGTGAAAAAAAAAAAAAAGCCCCCAGCAACAACAACAAAAACTAATGTGGAGACAGTGATGAACTGAAGCTCTTCAAAAGCCTAGAAAAATAAAATCATTCAAAGACTAATGGGTCATATGAACCTTATCTTAGTTTGAGATTTTAAAAGGCTACTGCTCTTGTTGCACTGATTTTATGGTTTTAGGTCTCTAATCTCCCAGCTGTGTTCTGCAGAAATTAGACTTGTATCTGTCTGACCCATCCGTTGCCATTGTCACACTTTCTTCAAGCAAGAAAAGTTGTAAATTTTACATTTTATTCCTCATTTTCACTCACAGATTTTGGAACAAAATAAAAGTGTTACAAAAGGGGAGGGATGCTTCCTTAGATGATATCAGAAATGGAAAAAGCACAAAGTATAACCTAGCAAAGGTGCTTTAACATACTGGATTTTATCAGCAGATTCTATCAAGGGTATTGAAGTTTTTTGTGCACAAAATTTTATTCAAGTGGAAATTGCCAACTTGTCAGTAAATACAGCAAGAACTTCTACACTGTATCTTAGTTCATTCATCCTGGGTGTAATTTAAAATGTACAAGCTTAAAGCTGTGTTGGACACCCCAGCAGAGGTTCAGAGGGGGCTGGAGGAGCACCCAGGTGGAGGACAGGGAGTGACACTTGGTGTAACTCTCTACTGCAAAGGACATCATAGTGGAGTCACCATCCCTGGAGATGTTTAAGGAAAGACTGGATGTGACACTTAGTGCCATGGTCCAGCTGATGTTAGGTCATAGGCTGGATTGATGATCTCAGAGGTCTTTTCCAGTTCAAGAATTCTGTGATTCTGTGATTCTATGATTCTGTGATTCTGTGATCATAGGACCCTGGTGCAGGGGTACCCATTGTCTTTGTAGGCAGTCTGGATTAAAGCTGGGCTCCCTGAGCTTGCCAATGGCATTCCGCAAACACATATTTTTAATATTTTTCTTATTTTTCATATTTTTCTTAATTTTCTTATTTCTCTTCTCTTTTCTTTTTTCTCTTTTCTTATTTCCATTTCCTTATTTCCCTTCCCTACCCTTCCCTCCTGTCCTTCTCTGATTTTGTCATACTCTTTTGAGATACAATGGTAATCAATCCGTTATTAGGAAGACTGGGAGGGCAAAGGAATATCTCCCTTTTTATAAGGGATGGTGAAAAGTAGTGCACTTTGAATGAAAGCTTTCCTGTGGGGGAGAGTCACTGTGTGTGGGTTTCACTCTGTGAGATGTCAGGCTGCTGCAGCTTGTGCTGGCAATGAGTTTACTCAATATGGTCATTGCTGTGGTGTCTTTCTGGAGTGGGTCGTGTTGTGGTTAATGCTCTCCTAACATTGTTTTTACCCTATTTGATGGCACTAGTCCCTGAAAGAATCTGAAGGGCTTATTTAAAAATAAATATCATTTAGCTGAAATGGAAAGTTAAAATATCTCATATCCTGTTTTATTTCTCTTAATCTGCCTGGGCATCAGAAAGCAGAAAAATGCAGTTTCTGACCATAGGTTACACATCTACAATTCTGATTTTAGTGGTGGCTGTGACATGGAAGGGAGTTCAGCTGGGTCCATGAAGTCTATTAGAGATTCTGTGTGCAAATGTATTTTACCTGGAAAGCACATTAGTACATGGGTGGAGATAGCAAGAACTTTTGGAATAAAATATGCAAACAACTGAGTTTTATTCTGAACTCACTCTTATATTCACATTGGAATATTCTTATTTTTCTCCTGATTTTTTTTTTTTCTTGTAAAGCAATTCCTTGGGAATTTATTTTTTTTGTTTGTTTTGTTTATGTTTTTCTCCTTTTCATTCAGAACTCATTGTTCTGAACTTAAGGTTTGCATTTCTATTTTCTGAAAATAATCTGTGTTTTATAAGATTGATCTAGATGATCCCTTTTCATTAGCACATTCCCAAAGTTTTCTACTGGATACTCAAAACCCCTGCACGAAAAGGAAGCTGTCCTTGCATTCCTTTGCCTGTCACTTAAGCACTAACTTCATGCACATGGAGTGAGAGCTTTGGTTGTGGTTGCTTAGACATATGTCACCTCTTTTCTGTTTGTCTGGGTTACTTTTGCGTCTTCTGTTATCTTTGCTCATCTGAAAGAGATCCTTCCAGTTCAAAACAAGCACTGTTGTGCAATTTGTTGAGAGTTTATTTGTGGTAGTTTGGAGGGGAGGGGGAACAGTTTCACAACATTGACTAGAAACAAACATGCATAACTTTTATCTTTGTGACCCTGTTGCTCACTTACTTCCTGTTTCTTTTGTTGCAAAAGTGAATCTCACTAGGAAAAATAGCACAATAACTTTTTTACAGAAGTTTCCAAGCCTGGGGTTTTTTTGTTGGGATTTGTTTTGTTTTGTTTTGTTTTGTTTTTGTTTTGAAGATGGGTGTTTCAGAGTTACAGATTTTAAATGTCTGATGCTTCTGAAAGAAAGAGTTGAGGAGAAAATATGTATCTGCTTTGCATAGCAGACAGGTAAAAAATAATAATTGTATTTATAGATAAAGAAGCAAAGAAAACTTCACCAACAGGTCATCCGGATTGTAGTTATGGATTTACAGTGAAAGATACTGGCTCCCTGCAATGACATTGAACTCTTGGGAGTACACTCCATCTTGCAACAAATTTTATGAGTGCAGGAAGTCATTGGTGGTACTTCTCAAGCTTATTATCCTGAAGTGCACCTTTTCTAGATGGGTATAAGAGCAGGGCGTGTTTTGCAGGCTTGAACTCTGCGACATTTTCCTTGACTTGTGCAATCTTTTGCTCAATATTTGATAATCCAGAGTTTTTATCAGCTGTCAGTTACAAGGACTTGCTGTGGGAGTTCCACAAATAAATCACAGTTTAGTGGCAACCAGGAGATGTGAAAACCATGACAGTCCTTGAGTGCTCATTGCTTTAGATTTCCTTAAGACTTAGACTGGTAAACTTTTGTATACAGAGAAAGCTACCAGGGATATAATCAACATTCTGCTAATGTGGATTTCTGAAGCAGCTGTGTATGTGGATAAACTGTTTGATAAGTTACCAGGGACACTTTGTGGGTGGTGTTTGTGCTCTCCTCATGGTGTGCTAAGTCCTGTTCAAACTGCCCTTGACTTCCAGCCAACAGAAGGGAAAGTCATTAGCCATCAGATTTAAACAACAGTTGCTTTCCGTGTTTACCAAGCCCTGTACATGATCTGGATCCTGGCAAGTTATAAAAGGAATGGGAAAGGTCTGGTGCCTTCTCAATGCAACTTGTGTAAAACATGGCAGTGACCAGCACAGGGTTAATCCAGCCAGTGGTGGGTCTCTTGTCCTGAGGGCTGTGGCAGCCAGCTGAAATCCAGGCAGTTACAGGAGCCATATGGAACAACAGCACAAGGCCAGTTTGTGACTAGGACACAAAGTACATCCTTATAAAAGCACGAGCAGTTCTTGTGCTGTCAACGAAGTCAATAGTCTTAGCGCATGTAAGAATAGCACCCCAATGAGGTGCATAAATCTTATTACTCTTCAGTCTAATTTATGCATCTGTAGCACATAATCTGTGCTCTGCTCAATCTTGGCAGGGCTGTTGGGGTAATAATTTCTCAAAAGTAAACTGTTACGGACAAACTCTAGGAAGTATTCTGCACAACCAGTGTGTTGCTAACACCAAGTTTGGCATTGCCTTATTTTTTTTTTTTATGGCCTAGATTCCTCAACAAATAAACACATGATAAAATTAATCCTAGCATTCAGGGGTTTATATTAGGGTTGGAATTGGCTCATTATGTTTAATTTATGGGAAAAGAATCTACATTAGTTTTTAGTGTTTCCCTGTGCTGCACTCAGCTACTGTCCAGGGGCAGAAGTTGGTTAATACAGAACCAGTATTTTGTCAAGTTACCTGCAGGGCTGACTTGCTGAAAGTAAATCAGTTTAAATACCAGTTACTTCTCCAGTGGCCATTCGAGATTCAGTATTTACTTATTTTTTTATAATCATATTATTGCAAATATATATTGAATTACTTTAGTACTGAAAAATATGCGTGAGAGGGAAGAATTTTCAAAGATTTAAATAGGTCAGCCAACAATAATTTCCAGTGTAACACAAACATCCCTTTGTACTCTATAATTCACTTCGTAATTCCCTGAGATCATAGAATCACTGTCTCATTCCTTTTCCCTGCAAGGATCTGCAGATCAGGTAACTATTTGCAAAATACCTAGCAGAATAGTTAGCAGAGAGAGAAACAGTTTGGAGGCTCAACTTGTAGAGACCTTATGAAAGGGCATTTGAAAACTGAAGAGGTCACACACGGCGTAACCTGGCTTTGAATCACTACCAAACAGAAGTAGCATTTTGGCCTGCTTTTTTTTTTTTTTTTCCCCTGATAGGTTAGTACTTTTTAGGAGCAGGACCCTGAAACATCTTGGAAAATGTCACTGAGTTTTACATTCTTTCTGATTGCCTACAACATCAAAAGAAGTCGATTGGTATGATAGTGAAACAAAAAGAAATCAGCAAGAGCTCCAGTTTTACAAAAGCAGAGATGTATGTGCAAAATTATTTTCCATTTATTAAAAAGCACATATTCTAAATGTGATTTTCAGAAAGTTTGATCCTGGTATTTCACTGCTGAGGCCCATGAGTATTTTTCTGCTTGACAGATTATTAAGCAGTTGGTCAGCAATAACTATCTTTTCTCTGTTTCTCCTTTAATAGGCACATGCACACACTTCTGTAGGTCTGTACCTACTTACACAAAAGGGGTAAGAAAACAGAGATTCAGCCATTGCCCTGATCTCTTGGTCAGATAGGGAAATTTCTGAAGGCTTTCTATTTTTTCTACTTTTTTCCTATTTTTCAAAGCAGAAGCACAAGCCCAAGGATTCATGCCTCATTCTCCATTCAATTATGAGCAGCCACCCTTTACTTCTGTGAAAAGTGAGTGCAAAATGCTACCACTATGAATAAAATAATTTATAATTTCTTCACACAAGCATGACATTATAAAGCATAAGGAAGTGGAAAAGCAGGTCCTCTGTGTTGGCAGGATCAAGTCTCTAGATGCTCTTTCCTCATATGCCAAGTTTTTCTTGCCATATTTCTCAGGTAATCGGGTCTGTTTACAGGAAACCTCATTTCTTTCCCACCTGTCCCATTTTATAGCAATTTTGCCCTGAAATCCCATGGTGAATAGAGATGGGTATCAGGCCTGCTATACCTCTCTTGCAAAGCAACAAACTGAATCAAAGATACTGAGAGTTGATTTCAGTGTGAATTGAATTAAAAGCTTCTGGTTTCATGCTACTTTTTATTTATTTAATGCAAGAGTGTAACATGGGAATATTTCCAAACTAAACCTCTCACTTCATGAGTATTTCTAATCCAAACCTTTAGGATTAACATTAATTTTGCTGACACAGTTTAAACCAACTTGGCCTAAAATTATAAGAAGTTTCTGGTTTGGACCTGTTACTAGCTAGACATAGTATAGCATCATGCTTTTCTTCTTTAAAATTTCTTTTTAAGTTATTAATTTTTGACAATGCTGATAATATTTCCTTCTTCAGGCATTTCCTGCTTACCTTCCTGGTTCAGGCAGAAGATCCTTCAGCTGATCCTTGTGTAGTTACATGTAGGATTTAGGCCATTTTATCTAGATATAAAAAGTATAGGAAATTACCCAGCTCTAATTGCCATGCAGTGCTGAATGTTTCAGGCATTATCTAGCACAGCACTTAAAACACTTATTTAACTTTCATCACATCAGGAGTCTCACTCATATCAATGGGTTTACTCAAGAATTTTGGGGGTTTAGAGCCAGAATTTTCTGCATCCTGTTGAAGGAGGAGATTAGGATGTGAGGAACTAAGGGCAGACTAATGATCAAAGATGCTAATCTCCTGATCTTTAGGATACTTTGACATTTTGTGAGGAAGAGAGGAAGAGACTGAGAGCCAAGAAGTGTAACACTAAATAATGTGCTCCTTTTGATTAGGGGTTGTGTAAGGGCTAACTAGGATTATTACTGTTCCTAGGAGACACTGCTACACATAAAAATGGCAACAAAAAGAAGCCTGTATTTGGATGGCATTGACTTGGACATACAAAAGGAAAAAAAGCAGCTCCAGTGAGCAGGGTGGGGTAAAGAATTGAAAATAATAAAAAAAGTCAACTTTTCTTGACGTGAAATTCAAGTATATTTTCCCCAGGAAAAATGACATGTAATGCTGGTAATTTATACAGACAGTTGAACAAATTGAAACCATATACAGAAAATTAAATTATGCTTTTATGGAAAGAACAGAACACATTTAACCACATTTATACCTAGAGCCAGCAGTCTTTACTGTACAACTTGCAGGGTGTTTTAATTATGCTGAGGTCAGAATGTCTGTTTCCAACTTTAATCAGCTGATTCAAGATTTTATTTAGTCTGTGATTCTGTGAAAAAAACTAATAAGTTTTTTGTTCTTAGATAGTTTTTTTTTAATATTTCAAATATGAGTTAGAATAAAATACCATATAACTCAAGATTTTTAAGATTCTAGGTTACATTTACCAATATATTCCTCAGTACATTAAAACAAAAAATATAAACCTACTTACTCTGGTAAAATGTGGGCTTCAATTATAGTGCTTTGCAAATTTCTGATACTTAAACCATTTTACTTAAACCTAATTTTATGTTGCATGATAGCTTGGTTTGTATTACAAAGAGATAGTTAAAAAAGAAGGGAGTAATCTCTTAAAACTAGGTGTGGTCAGAGTGGTTTCTTCATTGTAGGAACTGAGCAGTTGTTAATGAATATTTTTATTACCAATTTTCAAATCCTGGCTCACTGACAGCAGGA
>NW_009953655.1:930557-944705 GCF_000747805.2 Chaetura pelagica | reverse complement strand
CAGGAATGAATGAGTTATATGTAGGTGAATCCTATGTTTTTTCATATGCTCTTTCTGCAGGGAAGTGACATATTGTTCTAGTTGTGCCTGTTTCCTTATACAAAAAGTGAGTAAAGAGGGAAAACTGAATGGATCTTTTGTTTATATGGCAAATGTAACATGAATTCATAATGCTAAATGCATTTTACCTGAAGCAGGCACAGGATAAAATGCAGAAGAAGGCTTTGACACTGGGACTGAAACTGGAACCTCACAATTTTCTCTTCCTGTGATGGTCCTGAACAGCAGGATGAAGAATCACTCTTATTTTTTGCTTTTTTTGGTTCCAATTCATCTTTATTTGTGTCATGGAGATTTTTTAACCAGAAGAGTGGAAAATGTTACTGGTTCATAACTGCCTTGTCCTCAAGATGCCCTCCAGAGATGTCGGAGGATGTGGTCTGAAACATCCTCAGAGAGAGAGGAGAATCTGAGCCTGTCTCTTCCATGTCCTGGTCGAGGACATTCATCAGATTTGTACTGGGGTTACTGTGTGAGATGAAGGGAGAAGTAATGGTGGGGTAATTATCTCCTGTTGGACATGACAAGGATAATTCTACTAATCTTTTTGAAGGAAAGGTGGTAGATACCTATGTCCAGGAAATGGCCACTAACTCAGGAGATACTTTCCTGCAGGTTAAAAAAGTGGCAAGATTTAGGATGTGTCCTTAAATATTCCTTTTTGCTCAGTTTTAGATGGTTCCTTCTCCAGAGACTTCATTGTTTTGAATCTCATTATGATATGTCTAATACTTCTCTGGCATCACTTTGAGAGTCTGGTCACCTAGAACTGGGTTGTTAATGTGGCTTGGCCAAACAAATTAGATTTATGATACTTCATTACTGCAGCTCTTAATTAATTTTGTGGCTCCATCTCAAAGAGACTACTTTTCTCCTTGACCTGTTGATTCTCTGAGCTGGATGTTATTTAAGAGAAGCAGTATGGGCAGGACACCCCTTAAGATACAGATTCAGTCAAAGTAACATCTGAGAGGAAGAGCTTCATATGGTGGAAAATGAAATGTAGATCAAATTTTATACTAGTAATACCATCTAAAATGATACTGCACTACTTCAGGTTAGCTTTTCCCCTCACTGTCTTTTTCCCCTTGCTATATTTTCCCCTCCTCTTTCTTCTCCAGAAGCCTTATCAGTCTCAGCTTTTAAGACATTGGATGGCTGTACAGTTGAATCTCATCTCCATTGATAAAAATCTCTACCAACATAGAGAGTATTTCTTTTATTTGCTTCTCTATCTAAAGCAATCTATGTGTGTTCATTCTCCACCTTTGGAACATGAGCTAATGTCTATCCCACTTGAAATAAATAAAGCCTGGTTCAACATTATCTGTAAATTTTGGCTTGGCAAAAACCCTAAAATCAGCACGAAGCAAAAATAGCAAATTGTTCATCCGACTAGCAAGAAAATGGCAAATTTGCCAGCTTTTATTATGAAGCTGTGACTAGTATGATACTCATTGTCCATGCTCCTGAAAGGAAGGAGAAAGATAAACTTTTGTTAAAAGAGATTTATTTATACTCTTCCTGTTTGCACAAAGAGTTTGAAAATTCGACCTCAATATGCCCTAAAGACTTTAACCCGGGAAATGAAATGTCCTCATGAATATATTTTTAGATTTCATGGTTTTAAGCTTCACTGTAGGGCTTGTGGGGTTTTACTCACAGTGTTTGAGTGCTTGAGGTTAGCAGCACTACAATGACTAATAAAATCATGGGTTTTTATAATCAGCAAAATATAAGATTACATTCAAACTACAAGTCCGAGTGTGAAGGACAGAGAACAGATGTATTGCACAGACTGTTTTTTTCTTCTCACAAACCATATCTTAAAATACTTCACAGGATTAAAAACACAGAAGAATGTCTCACCCCAACCCTATTCAACTGATAGCCTGGGGAAATAGAAATTAAGACGACACATGATTTCATCTGAGGTTAGAAATGTGATTAGGGATCAATGAGACATAAAAAGAAAGAGAATATGGATACAATAAAGTGATATGAAACGACATCCTAAGGAGATGATCACATTCACAGTGCCTAAGCACTATAAACAGGGAAAGACTACAGAGCAGAGGTCAGAGAAGGCAACAGCTACATCTGTGGGAAGGCTGCAGGAACTCTAGGCAGCTGGTTTAAAAAAGTGGAAAGTGAAAAAATGTAATTGGCAATTTTTAGCAGATCATGGGATGCCTGCTTGTGACTGGGGGTGATGTCTTCAGACAGTGTTCCTTGTTAGGTAAGCTGAGTGAAATAACCATTTTGCTCTTGTGAGTGAACACATGAATTGAAATTGCTACACCATGGAGGTCCTGTTCCCATTATCTGATGTGCAGCACCATCAGCAGATTTGTATTCTGCAGGACACATCTGTCTTGACGTCGACAGGTTATACATCCTCTTTACCTCTGGGGAGATGTAAGAGGCAGAAATCACAAGCTTCAGTTTTCCTGAGGCAGGGGGAGGTGGTCTTCTTTCCTGCAGGATGTGCACTGGTGCAGGACTTGTGTCCTCAGGTGAAAGAACCATGGGAAGAGGTCAGAGACTGCACAGCATCAGAGATGACAAGATAGGGATTTATCACATCTTCTTAGAGATCCTTCAGAGAGAGTGGTCTTGAATGGCCCTTGGCTTATTATTTCCTGATGTTCTTCTACATGGGCACCAACAGTACTGGCAGGGGAGATTCTGATGGTTTCAAGACTGACTGCATAATTAACCATCTGGGAAGCAGATTTGCAGAAAGACCTTGGTTAGAGCTGCATTAGGAAGAACACTGCCAGCAGGTTGAGAAAAATGATTCTTCCTCTCTGCTCAGTACCGGTTAGACCCATCTGGATTCCAGCTCCAGTGCTGTGCTCCCCAGTAAAGAGAGACTGGGACACAGTGGTATGAGTTGAGCAACGGTGAGCAAAAAATTAGTAGGGATTGGAGCACTGAACACTCAAGGAGAGTCTGAGGGAGCTGGATTTGTTTATCTTGGAGAAGAGAAGGCTCACTGGGGGAGCTTATCAGTCTGTATTATTACCTGATGGGATGATGTAAAGAATGTGGAGCCAGGCTCTTTTCAGTGCTGTGCAGCAAAAGGAAAGGAGATAATGGGCACAAGTTGAAGGACAATAAGTTATGTTTGAATATAAGATTTCTTTATTGTAGGAGTGTTTGAACACCTGGAAAGGTTGCTGGGAGAGGATGTGGAGTCTCCATCTTGAATAAATTTGAGTTCAGACTGGACCTGGCCACAATCAATCTGCTTTAGCTGATCCTGATTTGAGCAAGGAGGCTGGATTAGGTGATCACCAAAGGTCCCTTCCTACCTCAGCTACTCTGTGAGTCCCAGCCCTTGAAAATGATGATGGCAGTCAAAGATTTGGAAGCAAAATTTAGCATAGTTTACAGTCAGCTAACGGAAATTCTTTGGGACCTACATGCAGAAATAAGAGTGTTCTGGGGCAGATTCTTCATGTTTTTACTTGGAGAAAATGATAAAGCACTTCCTCAATACATCACCTGGACATTGTGCTGAAAGAGACTGATGGGAAATTTGGATTTTGATGGATGGGAAAGGAAGGTAAAAAAGGCCTCTGTGCCTCATTGGGTGGTGGAGGGTGAGGATCCTGCTTTGTTTATAATGTTTTCTCTAGAAATTAGGCCAGATATGTGCAATGAGGACAGGAGCATAGCTTCAGAATGATCCATGTTACTGTGTCAGTAGTGTGGAGAGGCCCTGGCTGTCACTGAAAAGTACTTGTTTTCTTCCAGTATTGTGAAATCTGCAGGATTTCAAGAAAACCTTCAGAGTCTTCCATTTAGTCGTGGTATTTTTCCAACACAACTATTTCAACAGGACAAATTGAGTAGAGGAATATTAAAAAATCCTGATTCCCAGTACTATGGTACTAGCTATGTCCCACCACAAGTTTATTTTTATTTTGGACACAATGGGCTACATTTAGCTGAAAAATCTTTCATACCAGCATTTCTCTTAGATGAGCTGATGTATATGAACAACAGAGTGGCTTTAAGAGGCAAACATATTTTGTCAATTTTCAGCTGACAATATTGTCTCATTCTTTTGCAGAGCACTGTCCCATGAAATCTGAAATGCTGTTGCTTACAGAGAGTGACAGATGTCATAAGAAAGAACCTGTATTTGGACAAGTTATATTGACATGGCAGCTAATGGGAAAAAATGGTGAAGGTCTTAGCAGTCTATTTTATTCTGTCAATGAGGTTGAGCTGAGAAAAAAATGTTCCAGTTAAGTAGCCTCATACGGTGTATAAAGCATGTTTCAAAATACTGATACTAGAAACAGACCTATACTTGATGAACTCCAGATGGTTCCACTGATGTTAATACAGAGAAAAAAAACGCATCATCTTCCCTCCTCCAACCCCTTCCCCTGCCAGAGGTAATCCAGAGATTCTTGCACTGTTAAAGTCATTATGACATATTTTGGAGCTAGCAAAAATGAAAATGATTCATCTCCTCTTTCCTTGATGTTTAAAAATGTATTTTGCAGTAGCTCTAAGTACAAGGCAGCTAGAAAACTTTCAACAATTTATACAAATAAATATTGTAGGAAAAATCTTTGAAGTGGGAGATCATGAGTGAACACATCTGCTTAACAGAAGTAAAAGCACAAGGGTTTGAGATCTTTCCCTTCTGTTCTACCAAACAGAATGATAAAGAAAAATGTGCTTTGTTTTAATGTTTTATTCATAAAATTTTGCATTGTTTTGTATTTTAACACTTACATAGCAAAATGAATATGTAGATAACCAGATGCCTCATTTCTCTTAGGAGCAGAAGTATTCTGGTTCTTATTTATTAACATAGCATAAATGTCATCTTTGATAGTAAGACTCCCTTTCAGTTTTGACCAAATAAAGCCTTTAGGAGATAAAGCTAAAAAAAAAATAAAATAAAAAAAAATAAAAAATCTTTAGTTCTTTCATTTCAACCAGGAGAAAAAGGTTTGAAGGTACTAGAGATTAAACAGTTCAATATAATATCCAAGAATCTGACCTCGCTTTACAAAGAGTTGTCTCTTGATCAAAAGGCTGGAGCACATGAATTAAGAAATCTTTTCCATCTTGAAATACTAAGATTCTGGGATTCATTCTATCCTGAAACCTTTTTCCATTATTATCCTGTCTGTAATGCTAAAAAAAACCCTAATTATCTCGTTCAAATACTTTTTTAGAAGAGGGAAGTATGAAATAGACAAAATCAAAGAAAACTCAGAAGTCAGTAAAGATTTTCTCCATGGGGAAATGAAAGAACTATTTTATAATAATTTTCCTCCTTTTCCATATAAACATGTATTTTCTTTGGACACCATATAAATACCAGATTGTTATAGGGCCTTCTATGCTACTGCCTGCTACGGAGACTGTGTTACTAGTAACTACTGTTACTCACAGGAAGATGTCTCTTTCAAACTGGTAATGACCTTGATCAAAGCTAGAAGTTTCTGTGCAGAGAAGTGGGTGCACTTCCTTTGTCTCCTGAATATTGTATCAAAAATGGAACTGTACAAGAACGCCGTGGTAACTTGGCTTTAAGGAGAGCTACACTTAACAAAGATGTGAAAAGCCTAATATGTGGCAGATCAGTAAGAGCCAGCTTTACCAACTGACAACATTTGAAAGTATTTTTAAAATGCTTACTATCTAAAAAGAAACAGCCAAGTGATTTTAAGTAATCCCCACTAATGATAATGTTAAGACTTCGATATTCCTGCATCTCAGTTTGCGAAATTGGCTGCCTTTTGCAGTTGATGTTAAGTTTGACGTGTGTCAGAGACTGCTAGTGCTACATTTTCCTTACCAGAATCACTGATGGTAACTGCTCTAGGCAATTTTGTAGTCCAAAATGTAATGATTGCAAAATGGAACAACTCAAGCAGTTGCTCTTTTGTCAGTTGTCATGCTTGGGTGTTGCAATTTTTCATGTCCTTGCCTTTTCTTTTTCTTCCTTAAGTTTCCTTCTCTTTCCTTAGAAATATTTCAAAGGAAGAATTTCTATTATATGCTTAGCTTTAAGCTGCCTTTGTTGGGATTACTGCTTCTTTAAAACACTATGGTATAATGTTATGAGATATATAATGAGAGTTATGAAAGGTACACATTTGTAAAGATTTGCAATATGCATTTTGGACTATATGTGTTTAAACAAAATTGACCTAAGGATGAAATTGCCAAGACAACATTAGGTAACCTTTTCTGAGACTCTGTTAGATTTAAGGAATCCTGTCACACAGTTAAATTCCTATGATATTCTACTACCCATCTAAATTTGTAGGCTCTTACCAAATATACTAATAAGATTTTTTTTTTTTCTGGGATTAAATATTAAGCATTAGTATCAAGTATGTATAAAGAAAAATGTCATTTTAATGCATTTCTTAGCAGTGCTTTACAAGGTCTGCCTTCATGCTACCTCACAGTGTGTCGTTATACAGACCCTCAAAGTCTCTGTATTTGCTACTTTTACAGCCTCATATTTAAGATTTAAAAAAAAAACTCAAGATAATTCTGGCAAGAACTTTATGTTATGCTTGCTAATACTATTATTCTATTTTTTAAAAAAAGAAAAAAAGAAAAAAAAGAGGTCAAGCTTAAATAAGACAAGATGTTGCCTCTTTGGCATATAAAAAGATGAAAAAAGGTAATGCATCTTTATTTTGGTTGGGAAGATGAGAAAAGAGAAAGACAGGATATTTTGCAGCCCTGTCACAAACAGTGTGCAAGAATTGTATATGAATTTTAGTGCTGCCTACAACAAATATTTAGGTGTTTGGAAATCTTTTTGAGCAGTTCAATGTAAAACAGAACAAGAATAAGACTAGGACCTACACCAGATTTCTGATTATTACTGTTATTATCCTTTCAATAATCTTTAGCTCAACCTTAACCTTCTTGATCTGTGGCAGCCAAAATTGAAAACACTGAAGTGTTATTCTATTGCCTTGAGACTAGAGTACAGAGGAATAAACTACTGATAAAACCACAAAGAACCAACATTGCATGGAATATTTATCATGTATGTAACTTTGATGCAGAAATTAGTGGGATTTAGTGTGCTTCTACTAGGCACAAGACTTGTTTCCTCCACAATACTTTTTGCCTTAACTGTTCCTGAACTTTTGTAGAGCCTCCAAATTTCTTCTCTTTTGAATTTGAGATGACAATGTAATACCCTGAAAAGAAGTATGGGCAAATTTGAAACAACTCACTGAAATTGTTTTGGAAATACAGAAAAGTAATTCAGAAAGTTCTCAGTCCAAGAAAGAGACATTTTACTCATTTAATTTAAAGGAGCTATGGTTAAGAAACTTGCTCTGAGTGTGTTAGGCACTTGTCCTATTTTCTGCTCCCACAAACATTCATTTACATAACATGGAAGAGCTGAAGTCACAGAAAATGAGAATCCCACTTTACTATAGATTTGGTCCTGATGGTAGAATGTCCACTTCAATTAGCTCCTGATTCAGGACCCTAACTGAAATCAGGTGAACTTAGATTGGAGGCACTACAGGTGAAATGACCCATTTTACAGCTCTCCTGCCTATCTGTCCCACCACCCTCATTGTAAAAAAATTCTTCCTCATATCCAAAGTATATTTATTCTCTTTCAGTTTAAAATCATTGCTCCTTGTCCTGTCACTACAGACCTTGGTAAAATGTTTTTCTCCTCCTTTCTTGTAAGCACTTTTATATATTGAAAGGCTGTAATAAATTCTCCCAGGAGTCTTCTCTTTTCTAGACTAAGGAACTCCAGCTCTCTCAGCCTTTCCTTCACAGGGGAGGTGCTCCAGCCCACTGATCACTTTCATGGCCCTCCTCTAGACCTTCTCTAACAGAACCATATCTTTCATGTACTGGGGGTTCCAGAAGGTGAGACAACACTCCAGATGAGGCATCATGAAAGAAGAGTAGAGGACAATCACCTCTCTTCCATGACCATTTTGGCCATGCTTCTTTTTATGAAGCCCAGGATACAAAAAGCTTTGATGTAGAAGGTGGTGGTAAACAGGGTTTTTAGTAGATTTCCATGCTTCCAGTTACAGTAAGAAGAAAAAAAAAAAAAAAAAAGAAATATCTGGCACCATTATATCATAAAAACCAGAAAAATATTCAACAGCCTGTGCAAAAGTAGTCCTAGTAACATTTGTTGTAGTTTGTAGTTGAGTTTGTAGGTTAGATGTAATTAATGTCACTCATTATTAGCTACCTACATATATCAGGCTTATTTTTAGTTTCACAAGGATTTTAAATATGTTCACATTACCAGCTAACAAACAGTAAATGAAACAACCAGGAAAATGTAGCAAATGGAAACAAATCAGTACTGGAAACAAAGCTAAGAGGTATCATGATCACAGGGAATGATGATGTTCTAAAATCCTACTTCTACAGGCATGAAAGCAATGGAGAAGCAGGACTGGTGTCTGTATGAAGACAGCAAGGGATAAAGACAAGAAAACAAAGGAAAATATTAAAAAGGTAAGTCAGTAATATGTCATTATCAGGAAAAATACTTAAAAGACTGGGAAATATAGAGATATATATGTAGGACTTAAATTTCAGGCATCTGTATCTATATGCATCTATACTGCAGTTAAAGGGATTCTCCAAAGCTGTTTTCAAGTGTAGGTTCCATGTCCAAACTGGTGAATTTTGAAATTTAACCCCTAGTGTTGATGTAGAACAGGGAAGCCTGCAGGTCCAGTACGGTATCAAATAATTAGTATTTGTATAAGGAATGCTTTCAAGTGGAGGTCAGGTCCTCCATGTTACTTGGAAGAGGAACACTGGCTTCACACCCAACAAACCCAGCAGCTTAAAAGGATTTTCAGTTGCTGAGAAATCCAATATCCTTGTGTAATTTTGAATATATTGAAAATACTTAACCAGGGGTAGGATTGTATACCAGATGTCATTGCAGAAAGCACAATATTAAAAGTAAGCTCCAGTAAAATGTGTAAGACAATGAATTAATACAAACAAAAAATAATGCCATTATAATTACATGGATAATAAATAATTTTTAAAAAAGGTTCAAACTATGAGAATCAAGACAGGAAACAGGTGACCTGAAATACAAACATATTTGTCATGGTGCACATTAAGTGGAAAACAATTTTCATAAAGGTAGAAAGAAAAAAGGTCCATCTTTAGGCAGGAAAGAACAATGTGTGTGAAAGAGAATTACTTTATCCTCTTAAGTCATACTGTCTCAAGAGGGAAAAAGGAAGTAACAGTCACCAAGGACATAAAGATTTCTAGAAAAATGAAGGGTGACTTTACAGGATGAAGGGATGCTGAGGATGAAGTTTTCCAGAACAATGCCAATGATTCTGTTTGCAACTACTCTGTTAGATCAATGACTACATTCCATTGCCACTGTTTTATGGAGCCAGGTTTAATGTGAAGCCAATTTAATGTGATTTAAGAACATGAGCAAACAGCAACATTAGGGTGGAAAAGTGAGGCCAAGTGTTGCTGATATACAATACACTCGTTCAGGAGCCAATGGATGAATACAGACTCTTGGTAAGGAGCCCATGAACCGACAAAGAAAACCAAGGAAATGGGATACTTAGAGGCAAGATGAAGCTAGAAATAGTTCCTCACACAGTCTGTAAAACTATGAGAACACAGAATGTCTTTAATGCTGTTGTAGCTAATAAAGATAAATGTAACTGCCTATAAAAAAAGGCATGATTTCAGTCCTTGACATTTTCAGCACAGCTGTCTAGAAGTGGTGAGAAATCATAGTATCATCGAATCCTAGAATGGTTTGTTGGAAGGGACCTTAACTATCATCTAGTTCCAACCCTGCTGCCATGGGCAGGGATACTGCAGCTGGATGCTCCATCTCTCAATGTCTCAGTTTCCTTCAATGATTCAACTGCTTTTGTCTCTCAATTTTACAAGCCCAGGCCTGGGTTGGAAAGATTCCCATGGGAAAGGAAAGGGCCTAGCAAGCTCTGAGCTGGTAACAACCTTGAAAGTACAAACAGAGGACCAAGATGATGTTCCTAACACCAGCTGCTCTCCAATGTTGAAGAATACAGAGCCCAGCTCAGCCACAGCCAGGCCCAAAATGGAGATAAAATAAGAATTAACAGGAGACCAAATCTCAAGAATTGAGGACCAGGACACAGGGACACCCAGCTGCAGCCGTGCGAGCGTGAGAGGTATTCACTCCATTATGGTCTTTACTAGTTCATTTGACATTAAGCAATCTTTCATTGTTAAGTTGCACATTTTAAGATTTTAGAATCCTTTTAAATTCAGTAATTAATACTCTAGATTGTTAATTAGTAAACTGCTAACAGTTGAATGGTTAACCTTTATTGATTAATTTGACAAGTAGTAGCACTCTTTATTGTTAAGATACCTTTTGCATTATAACTTCAACATTCTGTTCCAATCTCTCAGTTTCCCCACAATTTGATTGTGCTTGTGCCTTTTACTTTAAACAGTTAAGGCCCAGGTGCTATTTGCAATAGATCTTATTCTGTGCACATACATCTTGTATGCTATCTTGCCCACCTGGAGACAGACACCTCCCACTAGACCAGGTTGCTCCAAGCCCCATCCAGCCTGGCCTTCATCACTTCCAGAGATGGAGCATCCACAACTTCCCTGGGTAACCTGTTCCAGTGCCTCACCACCCTCACAGGAAAGAATTTCTTTCTAAAATCTAACCTAAAACTATCCTCTTTTAGGTCAAAAACTTTCCTCCTCATTCTGTCACTACATACCCTTGTAAAATCCTTAAAGGAAATGGTCAAGCACTCAAAACATGGATATTTTAAAGAAAAAAGACATCATTAGCATGACCACAAACCTAAAATGTTGCTATCCTGCAGAATAATTAGAGTGAAAGAGTAATTTTCAGTGGCAAATTAGGAAAAATATGAATGTAAAACTAGCAGGCCAAAACTGCTGCTAGTTGATACTTAAAATTCTCTGAAAATTCATTTGGAATAACTGCATAATTTAAGTTACACTCCTTTCTCAGAGTCATTAGAAAATTACTATAAAAAAGCACTACCAAGTGTACTTAGATTTGTGCAGGAGAAATGTAAAAAGTAATGTACAGTAAGAACTACTAGGGTACCACCAAACATTTTAAAGACTTAAATGTAATTCCCACTAATAACTTCTGAGACATGAAACCCTTTGAAGACTACCAAGTTGGAAGGATTGTAATGGTTAAGTATTTGCAGTGTCAATATGGTTCAAATAATCTACTTTCCAGTAACCTGTAGTTCCAACAACTTATCAAGCACTTGAAAAAGACACAGAAAAAGCAGTATTCAGAAGACAATAAAAGAAACTGTAAGGAGCCTGGATATACACCAAAAGTCTTAGTCTGTAGGAGGCAACTGGAAGTCAATCTTTATGTGACTGGATTAATAGCTAAAGTTCTAGCCATGTTGTAAATAAAGTATTTATTTAGGTTTTCTGTCATTAGTGTTGATGTAATATTTTCATTTATCTTTGTAGAAATAGATATATTCCAACTGATGAGCAGCTGATGGTAGCAGGGAGGTTTGTTGGGATGTTTTTGGGGTGTTTTTTTTTTGTAAGCCATATTTTCAGAGACTTGAGAAATTTTCCAGAACCTGCTCCAGGCTACTCTATTGATATGTCCAATTCCTCAGAGATTGTAAGAAGGGATTAACTGTTGGATGATATCCACATCAGAGACCAGGAACACTTGAAGTGGAAGGCTTTGCAGCATAATAATCTGTGGAAATGTCATCTGAAAAGCTGAGATAATGTCTGAAATTTGCCAATGGGCAAGAAAACTGTATCTGGGGATGTAAGGAGATAGGCTTGAGCTTGATTATAAGAATTCAAGAAAGATGGAATTGAATCTAAATAGAGACTTGTGGATCTTTGGATTAAGTCTCATAGGAGATAAGCACTTGCTGACCTTCAGTCCCTCAGTGTTCTTCTACCCAGACCTCTAGTGCACTTGAATGTTTGTTTCTTGACCTTGAGCCCTAGCAAAGGAAAGAGGTTTAGAAATACTTGAATTGGATCTGTTGTTATGATGATCTTTTAATGAATAATTTTTTTTTGGCAAGGATAGTGTAAATCTGGACACTATTCATGAACTGTTAGTATTGCAAGGTACAGAGGAAAAAATCAGTGATTTCGTGAGAAGAGCAAATGTGTTGTCAGGGATAGGTTCTTATATGCAGGACAAATACTGTGGTGAGCTGCAGTCAGGTATCTTGCAAGTCAAGAACTGCACAAGGATATTAAGGAAAATACTAGGTTGATTTTCTTTTCCATGTAGTCCATTGCAGAGAACTGTGGTCAGAAGACAATTCACACATGCAATATCTCAGCTACATTTCCTTTGGTTTGGGGCACTGAGTCTCTAGAAGGATATCAGTGTAGCTCGGTGCCCAGTCAAACAAAGGCCAAAAAGCTACGTCAGGAATTAGAAGCAGGGGCATCAGGATTCCTCTCACCACGCAGTCTTGTCTCTGTAGCTTTCTTGACTCAATGTATCTGAAACGGGGTGTTGCACAACTGAGGACTTTTCAGAGTGGTGAGGCACAGGTTAGGTATTTTTTTGTCTCTGTATGTGTTCTAATATAATATTTACTATTATTTTACAATTGTATACTATCAACTCCAGCATGAATGTAGTCTGTAATAACTCCCAAGCTTCATTTCTGAAGAGCTGCTACCTAACCAGTTCTTCTTCCTCTTACATCTGCACAGATTACTTTTTTCTTTCTTTTTTTTTTTTTTTTAAATTTATTTTCTAAATAGAGTACTTTGTTCATCTCTTTATTACTTTTTGCAAGCAGAGTTTTCCTTTACTCCAAGTGCCAGCATTTCTCTCTTCCAACTCTGTTTATGTATGAAGACAATTTTTTCCCCATCTGAGAAACTGCAACTTCAGGAGTCCTGGGAACTCAGTCACTTTAACATGGTAACGTGCAGGATAACATACCTTGCAGTCCAGGATATTCAGAGGTTTTGGATCCTTTTCCTTTTGATATTAATTTAAGCAGGCTGAGCTATTTTTCTCTCTTTGTATTGATATTTCTGAAAAAGAATCTGAAGGAAAATGAGACCTGAAAATTTTCCATTCTTTTTGCTATGGGAAGGATGTATTCAATTATGTTTCATGAGGTTTCTAATAGTGGGGACTACTTAACCTGCCCACCATCTTTAAGGGACTTGATAAGTACCTGTTGTGGGAGAATACAGGGTGTCCAAAAGTTAGAACAATATGGGTTAAATACCATATACTCCACACAATCATGTGTTTCAAGGAAAATCTTGTTTCTGGTAATCTGAGCAGTTTGTGTCTGCTTACAGTTGCAGGAAAACCTTCCTCTTAGTTCTCAAAGCTACATTGTCTGGAGTTTCCTGCTCCTCTCCCTGTATTCATTCTTAAATATTATTCAGGCATGGTGTCATCATTTGTGTTCAGGAGATTAGAAACCTGCTTCTGCTTCCTGTGAGCTCTTTCTGATCCAGTGTGTGTAGGCAGGATAAGACAAACATGATCTCTCTGCTCAGTCACATCATTTTTAATACTTTGTACAATACACTGTACACACAGCAAACTATGCTCAAATAAACCCATCCATAGCGTTTCTCACTCAGAGGCTGATGTTCTTAACATGATACTCTGGTGACTCAGAAGTTGGTAGGTTGTTTCTTATCCGACGAGTAGATCTGGCTTAGAGAGCACTGGTAACAAGGAGGCAGATACTCTGATCTATTTGATTCTGTATGACAGACACCTCAAAGAGATACTCTACTCTCCAGAGACTTGCCTATTTGGAATATGTTTTGTATGTTGCCAGGGCTGCCTGACAGGCAAGAAGAATCAGAATATGTTTAGGTCATCAGTCCCACCACACTACAGGCATAAGGCAGGTGCAGAGACATCTCAGGTCTCTCAAATACTGAGCACTTCAGAATGAGCCTGGCAGCTGAAATTGTATTAAGACCCAGAAATGTCACTGCTTCTAGGGGAAAAAAAAAAAAAAAAAAAAAAAAAAAAAAAAAAAAAAAAAATAAAAAAGCAAA
>NW_009953655.1:897834-930449 GCF_000747805.2 Chaetura pelagica | reverse complement strand
AAAAAAAAGAAAAAAAAAAAAGAAAAAAAAAAGACTTAAAAAGCACTAAAAAGTGCTAGGTGCCTCAATTGCTATAGTATGAAAATGTACATGGATCAGACAACCTATCTTACAATGATGGGATCTGCAAGATTTTTTAACCTAATTTTTTCCCTTTACTAGCTTCTTCCCTCCAATTATGACTTGGCCAGGTAGCACAGTTATAGAAGTACTAAAGTCCATGCACAAAAGCTGCTAAGAAGAGTTTCAACTAATTTTCCAACACTTGAACACACCCTGATTTTTAGTGCTCATGTGTTGCCAGGATCTCAGTGATGTTCTTACAGCCCACAGAGAAGAGGAAAATCCCTTGTCATCTCCTTTTTCCTCTAAAAGCATTCAAGAGTTTATTACCTATGCACAAACTTGGTAGTGAGGTGACTCAAGTGTGACCTGCAGATCTTCTCCTGGGGAATGAGTTAAGACTTTCAGATTATGTTGTCATTCAAATTAATTTCCTCTAAATAACTTCATCTTTTAATATCATGTCCAATATTGAGGATATAACTTAATTTTTTCTGATATATTTAATGTTGCTTGTAACAAAACCTTGAACACTAATATAAACTCTCACAGTATGTTGTATGGGTTGTGTGTTGGGCACAGTCATTGAGGGTGTGAAGTATTTTGAAAATGTATGTACTTTTTATGTTGGCTTTCTCAATTATCTTTATTTTTCAGGGCTGATACCAGGCACTGCAAAATGTTTTAGAGTGATGTACATTACAGAGAAACATCACTTGTCATAAAAATTGTATAGGTTAATGCTTGAAGGCTTTAACAAATGCTGTGGGGAAAATATATTTTCAGGTCACTGGATGCAGTCAATGGTGCTGAATCTCATTTCAAGTGACTGACATACCACTTATAAATTCTGCAGCAGAAGCTACTAATCTGTTCAATGTAAATAAGCTCATTACCAGACTATACCACTTTTTGACTGCACAGAGAATAAAAGGATTTATATGGAGAAATTTGTGCAGCTAATGATACTTTTGGTGCTCAGCTCAAGATTTTGGCTCATAGCCTTGTGTTCAGAACTTAGATTTTAACTCTGGTTAGGTAAAAGAACAGACAGTGTCTTCAAGGAGAAAGAAAGTTTCTATTCAGGTGACTTCTGACACACAAAGCCTTGCCCTTGCTAACAGTATTTTGCTTTTTCCATTCTTCTACTAATTTGAATATTGTTTTAAATTGATCTGCATTTTTCAGGAGCCTGCAGACAGCCACTGGCCCCACTGCACCCTGGCATCCAGTATTTCATAACTACAATTGGAGGGAGGTATGTTGATTTTAGCTGTAGATAAAACAACTACTCACCCATCCCTTACACAGTTACGTGCTGCTGTGAATATAAATCTCTGTCTCTATAAAGACTTTGTTAAGCTGAATGTTTTAAGATATAAACTAAGGAGTAGATTGATAAGATAAATGTAACTGAAATTTTTTAGCAGTTAGGAAAGTAATACTTGAGTAAAGTGCTTTATAGGTATTTCATTCAAATTATTTCTATCAGACATTAACCTGGCCAGTTTCTAAGAGATTTTGAAAGTAAATTTTATTGTGTATTTGCTATTCAAACAAACAAACAAACTAATCTCTGCTCTGACTTGGTGAAAAGTTTCCAGTTTCTAAAACCTTTCTAGACATTTACACACATTCATTCAACCATCTGGAGCCATCATTTTCACCAGTAAGATACAGAACAATGAATTCCTATTAAACTTTAAAAAATCCATTATTGCTTTCAGAAACCATTTGTAGTACAGTTCTGTATTATTGTCACTCTTTAGAGCATTGTTATTCTTTAGAGAAAAGAGCAGAGCACTTTATTTACAGTTACTTGCAAGCCTGGAACCAAATGAAGCCCTTCCTTTTCAGTACTAGCTGAAGGGATGCTAAGCATTTCACAATTAATTGGCCTGCAACCCTGAATCTTCTAGAGACGCCAAACGTAAGAGGAGGCATTTTCCAGTTCCACCCTTCAGAACCTGTCTGTAATTGGATTTGTTTCTAGATGCCTTCAGAAAGCAGGAATACATAGAAGGCAATGTTTTTAGGGGAGGAATATTTAATAGGTAAATAAACAGCTTTGGGTTTATGTACACTCACAGCATCACTATTTTTAGCATTAAGGACTGCTGCTAATCCTTTCATCTTTCATCCTGGAAGTCCTTTTTATTTCTAAGTCCAACCTGTCCAGAGGAGGTCCTTGAAGAGTGTGGATCCTGGCATGTAGCATGTACCTGTACACCTCTGGAGACTTTCAGTGGTTGGGTTCAGTACTGGGATGACCAAGGCCATCCTTGAAACCCTCCCTGAAGCCACATTGGCAAGACTTTTATTGCAAACAATGTAATGAATCCCATAACATATTATCAGCTTCCAGACTATTAGATTTTTATTTTAGGAATTCTGAAAGGTTTAAGGTAGTGTCAAAGTATTTTTGCACTTACAAAATAGTCTTTCTCATCTGAGGATCTCAGTGTGTCACAAAGACTTTAATTGAAGAGAAGAGTATGTCTGAAATAAGCCTCAATGCATTTAAATTTAGCACAATTAAATTTTTGTCTAGACTTAACCTTGTTACCGAACTATATCAGGCTTGTTTCACATAATATTTTTTTCATTAAATATATTGACTACTACTGATAATATCTGCATTCTTTCTGGAAGTAGTCTAATACTTTTCATGTTAATTATTTCTCCTTATATGCAGAACCACCTTCTGGGAAATGATCTCTAATCTGGGAAAGCACAGGATCCAAAAAGATCACTGAATATGCTCGATTGGAACTGAGCAAAGTGATACTTGACAAACATCCAACATGATCTTTCATCTAGAAGGAATGAAGAAATAGTATCTGATGAGACTATTAAAGGAACACAGTGTATTGATAGCATACAAAGACTTTTTATAGGTGATAAAATAGTGGAGCATATAAAAATTTCTAATACAGCTTATTTTCTGCCATGCAGCTTGAAGTCTTCAGTTTATTGCACGATAACTGCTTGAAAATGTTACTTGAATTTAGTATTTAAGTACCTGTAGAAGTTTATGTGATACTAGAATATGTGTTTGTGTATATATGTCATCTAAAGGATGACATACAATATCCAATAGCTAATAGCCAAGGTCAGTGAAGTCCAAATTTAGGGTGGGAGAGATAGTTTTCCAGGTGAGCATGTAACACAATGCAGAAAGTCAGGGCCCTGTGTGTGCAACTGATAGGACTATATGTGGAAGATAGTTTCCTGGTAAAGCAGAATAGTTGGCATTGGACATCATGTCAAAATAAAATGAATAATTTAAAGCCCATATGAAGATGTACTTCAAGGATGATGTATAACAAAATATAATTTAAAAAAAAAGTTTGGCTTTAATTGCTTTGACAAAACTTCAGAAATCCAGAAGTCCCATGTTTAAGTATCAGGTAGTTACTTCAAGCTCCCTTTGTAGCCAACAGAGAGAAACAGGACTGGATTGTGAGAGAGACTGACTTTTATAGGCCCTGCGTAGAATAAAATGAAACAACATTTAATTTTGATAATCCCAAGCAAAAGTACAGGCTGGGTGGAGAATGTATCAAAAACAGTCTGGAGCAGAAGGACTTAGGGGTTATGGTGGATGAGAAGCTCAACATGAGCTGGCAAGGACATGGAGCTGCTGGAGAAGATCCAGAGAAGGGCCATGAAGAGGGTTAGAGGGCTGGAGCAGCTCTCTTATGAAGACAGGATGGGACAGTTGGGGCCGTTCAGCCTGGAGAAGAGAAGGTTCTAGGGGCACCTTCTAGCAGACTTCCAGTATCTGAAGGGGCTACAGGAAATCTGGGGAGGGACTTTATACAAGGGGTTGTAGTGAGAGGACAAGGCATAATGGACCAAATCTGTAAGAGGGGAGATTTAGGTTAAACATTAGGAGAAAATTCTTTAGTGTGAGGGTGGTGAGACACTGGAACAGGTTGCCCAGGGAAGTTGTTCAAGGAAGTGCTCAAGGCCAGGTTGGATGGGGCTCTGAGCAACCTGGTCTAGTGGGAGGTGTCCCTGCCCATGCAGGGAGGTTGGAATGAGATGATCTTCAAGGTCCCTTCCAGCTCAAAACATTTTATGATTCTATGGTTGTATAAAAATTTGCTTCTCTAAAAAATCAGGGTGAAAAGGGTGTTTTGGTAACCAGCTGGGAGGTATGATGCTAAGTCTAACATGATTACACTAGGATATGTGACCAGTTATCTGACTTTTTTACTTTTTATATGCTTTCAAAAATTAGTTGTTGTTATTATTATTATCTTATGAAAATAGTTTTATGGCATGCAAAGAAGTGAGATGATATTTTATTTATAACAATCTTAAACTGCCTTTTTTCTTAGTTCATCAAGTTCTGGTGTTTGGGACTTTTGTTTATTTGAGCATTTATTAAAAACACAAATCTATGCTACGTATAAAAATTTTGCAACTGGTGTCTCTTACTTTAGTACCAGATGTCATCACCTATATCTTACACTTCACTAATTGGTTGGATATTTGACAAAAAGATAAAACATATGTTTTATAAAATATACTTTATAAATTAGATAGAAGCTATGGGGAATATTAGACATATATTCATGGTTTTGGGGCAGGCATGAGAATATACATATTTGGCAAGCTTCTGAGTAATCTGAGAAGAGGAAATCATACAATGTTATCTTGTTTCTTTCCATTTCTAGCTTCATACAATCTGGAGGATGATGCTCTTGTTACCAATTGAAACTGCTATTATGTGATATTTAGTCAGTGTTTTGTTTTAGAACAAATGTGTAACCTTGTAGGATGCTTTTTTATTTCATTTTTTCTTTCCATTTCATGCTAGTAATAATAGTTGTGTTTAAGCTTTTAAAATGAGCAAAGCTTCAACTGATACAGTCATTTTGGAAAGCAAAATAGTTTGTTTACATCAAAGCACATTCATATAAGACTAGAAAATTAGCCACTACACAGCAGGTCTTACATCAATAACCTAGTTCTAAAATATCTCAAACAGAAATTGTCTTGGGATATCTGGATATTTCTCAGGCATTATATAGTAATGGAAAAAATATTTAAGTGGTGCTGGGAGCAAACTGGAGTTTAGGCCTCCTCTGTCCTAAACTTCTGTTTCTTCCTTGCTTCAGGCATATATGACAGAGAAAATGGTTAATACTTGATGCAATCAATTTGCATAACACATCAAATTTAAATGACACATTAAAATAATTCTCTCACTGCTAGACACATAACTATGCCTGTGTTTGTTCCAGTGAATTTTGCCTTGTTTGTATCTTTGAACAGGAAAGATGGAGAATACTAAACTAACCAGGAGTTTGTGATTATGGTCCTTGCTTAGGAGGTCGGAGTTATGATTTGCTTTTCCTCAGGGTTGTGAAGGGATGTGAACGTGTCACCCCAGCACCTTCCCTAATAGTTTATTCTAACATTTTGTAACAATACAATATTTATATAATTTACATGATACTGAAATTTTACTGTGTTTAATCGTTGTCAGTGGTCTCTTATTGATGTTAGTCCACAACCAGACATGAACACTGCATTTACATGCACACACAGAAATATTTATTTATTTATGTGTGTGTGTATATGTGTGTAGAATTATCATGGAATCCTAGAATGGTTCGACTTAGAAGGTACTTTAAAGACCATCTAGATCCAACCCCCCCTGCCATGGGCAGAGACACCTCGTACTAAACAATGCTGCCCCAAGCCCATTCCAATCTCCCCTTCCAGGGACAGGGCAGCCACAACTTCCCTGGGCAACCCTTGCCAGTGTCTCACCAACCTCACACTAAAGAATTTCTTCTTAACATCTAATCCAAATCCTTCCTCTTCCAGTTTAAAGCCACTACCCCTTGCCCTATCACTCCATGCCCTTGTATAAAGTCCCTCCCCAGCTTTTCTGGAGCCCCTTCAGGTACTGGAAGGTGCTCTAAGGTCTCCCTGGAGCCTTCTCTTCTTCAGGCTGAACAAACCCAACTCTGTTGCCAGAGCAGAGCTGCTCCAGCCCTCTGACCATCTTTGTGGCCTCCTCAGGACTCTCTCCAACAGCTCCATACACTTATGCAATGCAAGCTCCACAACAGATTTAGTATTATTTTCTACATAATTTTTTTTTGCCACTATGTTTTTACTCACCATTTTTTAAAAAACTACTAAGTATTGAAGAAAAATAATTGCTTCTCTGATCACAGTGACAAAAAAACCCTTCTTGAACAAAAAATAGCTTACACATTGGGGAAGTTATATGAAAACATAAAAGGCTGGTTTAATTTACTGTCAGTTTGACTACATCTACAGTGAATTTTCTCTGAAAGAAAATTGTACATTCTACATTCTATGTTCCTTTACAATCCCTCCCATTATCTTTAGCTTTGATTAACCAAAATTGTTGTATCCCATGTGTGCTTTTTGCCTCCCTGTTGCTCATTCCTCTTCCCCAAAGATAGATAATGAACACAAAATTAATTCTCATACAGCTGAAAACATTAACAGTCTTATTGAGCCTTTGTATTAAAAAGATAAACCTTTTAAGTTTTTAACAGAGACAAATACAATAAAAGATTCTGATATGCATCAGTTGTTTATTCAAAATACTTCTAAGAAATTACTTATCAAAATGTTGTTATTGTTGTAATGTGAAACCATAATTTTCTACATTGATAAACAGTTAAGAGTCAGTGCAAGCTAAGAAATCCATAAATAAAATTATTTAAAGAAGGCCCTTTTGTTTATTCATGTGAATATCCTTTCTGTGCAGGAACACTGGGAATTCCATAAGGACCATAAATTTGATTGAAGTATTTCTTGCTTCTCCTTTAAAAATCTCATATTGAAATGCTCATGTGTGCTCCCTTCTCCCAGTGAATCCACTAAGGTTGTAAACTTTTCCTAAAGGTCCAATACCTTTCCATCTACTCTGTAAATTGCAACTCCCTTGTAATGAGTTGGTGTTATAATGAAGACTCACTGGCAATGCAGCTTATTTTAATAGACAAATTACTCTAAATTAAGCTCTAACCATCTGTTCCATTCTCATTTGTGACTCTAAAAGGAACATATTTTAAAATTATATCATTTAAAAATAATGTAAATGATTGAAGTCTGCAGTAAGGCTTCAGCATATTTGTTCATTCAGTGTAGCTTTCTTATGGTAACAGTGACTTTCTTCCTTGCTCCAGGCATATATGAAGGAGAAAGTGGTTAATGCTTGATACAATAAATTTGCAGTTATTATGACACATTAAGTATGTCAAAAAAAGGTATTTTACTCCTAGAGAGTTACTCTGAATGTAAATCTCTGTACTGGAGCATCCTGATGGGATACCTGGAGGCAAAGCTTTAGCTAATTCTACAACTTGTAGGGGGTTAAGGATATCAGAGGCATTAAATGCTGACAACTGTAGTTTTAATGTGCTGGGGAAATGGAGCTATTCCATATAATTTTCTGTATTTGTTAACAGTTATGCCACCACCAGGGATCTCACTAGGATTTATAGAGCAAGAACATGCTGATAGCTGTTTAGAGGGAAAACAGTCATTTTTTTCTTTCTCCTGCAGATGCATTCAGTAGGAAATTATGGTACAGATTGATAGAGCAGCAAGGAAGAGAACAGAAAAGACAGCATTCTTAAAGGATGCAACTGAAAGTCCCAATAAATCCCTTGTCCTCTCATTGCCTCTCTGCTCTCTCTGTGCCCTCCATGTTTCAAAAATAATATGTTAAATGCTTATACTAACCTCTTGAGTGAAATAACTTAGTTACTCTTGATTTTGACTTCAAAATAAGCACCAGCAGCCTAAGAATATTTCTCTCTGACTTTGTGTGACTGTTGCATTTGACTGGGAGGCCACCTGTGGAAATGGCTGAGATAAGTATTATTATCATCCAGGGACATTTTTTGCCTGCAAGACTGGGCAGGTTTCTGACTTTACTGAAACAAAACAGGATCAGCTGAAACTAGGAGCTGGATCTGACCTGCAGTTTGTAAGCGTATTCAGTTAAAAGACGTTATCAGCCTCACCAGTTTGCAGTTTAAAAAGGAGCAGTTTTGCCTGGACTAAATAATTGGGCTGCCTCTGGGGGCAGTGAGCAGAGTGACAGGGTTGTGTCTTGGTGTTTTTAAACAGGATTAATTTCTTTTTGGAAGAGTCACTGTCTAGGGAGACAGGCAGTTTGACTGCAGCCGGCCAGATGCTCCACTGTCAGGCAGCTGAAGTTAGAGAAGAAGGCCAAAGTTAGCATTTACTCATGGCACTGCATTTAACATCTTTTCAATCATTTATAGAATGACATCAAGGGTTGTAAAGGGAACATCTGCTGATGGCTTTAGGAGGTATTAAGTTTGGAATGACTAATTTAGTCATATAATTAACAGAAATATGGCAGAATAGGAAAAACACACTGTAGAGCTACTGATGATAACTGTGAAGGCCAGTAATAGAAATCAAAATGTTATCACTTTAGTACATTACATGTCTGAGTCATTCATTCCGAAGTGCCTCTTAAAACCAGATGCTCCCTCTGCAATATTTGCTGTGTGTTTATAATGGATGGAGAAAGGATATATTACATCTTTTGTTATCACTAAGCACCAAGGTCAAAGCCAGCAGTGGTTTCAGTTTTAATTATATACAAAATAATTCTGTTAATTCCTGTATAAAAGTATTTGCCTTTTAGAGATTTTCTTGAAGGCAGCATTTTAAAATTGGCCTTTTTTTTTTTTTTAATTATTATTTGCTAGGAGATACAAATTTTAAAGTATGTCGTATGTTTTAACCTCGTAAATATTAGGAACATAATTCAGATCCCTGTTTTGGCTGAGGGTGCACTGCAAGGATAATAATAGGATGCATGTGGCTCATTTCCACACTGAAGCATAACGAAACTAACAAAGATGTTCCTTCTCTAGAGTATGAATCAGTGGAATTACAAGATATATTAATACAGGATTTTACTCTATCTAAATAATCCTTATTGACCTTTTGCTATTTAAATTATTAAGATTTCTATTTCCAGAGTATTTGGAATGTATTATTTCCCAGTTGCTTATTTATTGCTTAATGTATGATTTCATTCCATTCCATCCAAATTTATAAAGTACTCTTGTAACACTGAGCACTCTCCAGTATACAGTCAAGAGCTGTGATTAAGGCTGTTTATCTGTGGTCCATTCTTTTCAATTTTCCACCCTGGTGTTTGCAGTATTTTGTTTTGCCAGGCTTTTAACATTTATATTTAATGTGTTTTAATTAGGAAGAAATGTTAAGAAATTAATCTTGCATTTGGGAAAAGGGAGGCAGAAACCTTCCCTCCTCTCACTTTTCAGAATTTCCTTATAGATTTTTAATGTATTGATTTTTTTTTGCCAGTTATTTTCACTTTGCAAATCAACTTTTTGTTCAGCCTCCTAGAACTCCCACTTTTGGTAGATTTCTGTCTGTCTGGTACTGTTCCACTCATCCCAGGAAGAATGGATTCATGAGCAAAGGTGAGGAGTTGAAAGCTCATGTGAAATTAATGCTTTTACATTATTCCATCACTTGTACTGTGAATATTACTGCTTTCTGGATGGAATCTTTTTGTACACATGTGTGTATATTCCAAAGAATTACATGGTGGATTTTCTCCTCTGTGGGAGCTGAACTTCTCTGCTTGTGCAGTCTTTATCATACAGGCTTTCCTGGTGAAAAGCCAACTTAGTGTAATTTTCTTCCTGTCTAAATTTTCCATTTGTATTTTGGAGGTGATAATTTTGGGGCCATAGTGGCTATTACTGTTCTCTTCTATGCCCTTCGAGAGCTCAAACAGTGAAATGAAGCCAAAGCTGCAGCTGCAGAAGCAAACATGCACTTTTAAAATGGGAAACATCTTCCTGTTTTCCCTTTCCCCACACTAAAATTTTGCATAAGACGAAAAATATTTTCTGTAAGTTAAGTTCTTGTTCAGTTTTGTATGAATATTGGCAATCAATAGCAATTATATACACATGCATCACCTTGATATAAAATTTTAGTGCTATTTTGTTTCATACTTTTACATAAACAAAGCTGAGATTCAGTGTGTTATTTTGTCAGCTTCATGTACTTCTGCAGTTTTATTATTGTTAACATTTGTTGAAGAGGTAGCAATTTATTGTGTGTGGAAATTCCACAGTGCCCTTTTTTCCTTTGACAGCTGTATTTATTCCAGTGAGTTAATTAATGGGAATCCCAGTTGTAAAGATGGTGTTGACAAAACCTGAAGAAACACCTTAAAAAACCTTTGGTATTAAGAGGAAAAAATGGTCTCTTTCTTTTTTACCCCTGCTCTTCAGGTATAGAATACAGGGATTGTCCATTGAAAAGAAGAATGAATCTAGGCAAATATTTCGGTTAAAATGAAATTTAGTTAATATGAAATTACATTTTTTGTAATAATTCCTTTTTGAGATTTTTTTGTAATTAAGTGATTGAAGTGATTAATTTTCTTTCATAGTCTCCTTTATACAGCAATCTATGATTTGAGATGCAGGAATCTCTGATCTAGAATTAAAAGGCTTACCAAGATACTACTGTGACTGAAAGCAGAAGTCAGAAACATTTAAACTGGTAATTAAATGCAACTTTTAAAAACAGGATGAATCTGACATTATTTTTTGAGCATCTCACTACACTGAGGGCAATCAAAATAGACTTTTCTTCTTCTCATGGAAAGTGACAAATTCATCATCATTTGGAATCTTGAAATAAAAATTTGATGTCTTTGAAAAAACTGCTCTGTAACCCAGATCAAAAATTAAGACTGATAATGTTAATTTACGGTAAATAGAAAGACAATAATTTCCAAATATGAAATAACAAGAAGTTCTTTGGTCTTTGTTATTTAGAAGTTAGGTAATAGGTTTATAGTAGATTCTTCTGTTTTAAGAGCCTGTGGATCTACAAAAAGCTGTTCAAATAATACATGAGATGAGTACAAGTAGGAGACAGAACATTTGGAAATGAAGAATGACATTAGGGAGCATTAGGTTTAGCAATTAGTGTGTGGATTCACCAGTCAGAAATTCTACATTCTATTCCCATATCTGACATTGATTAGCAAGTCACATTAGGACTTATTATCAGAAGTCAGATATGCAGCTGATCATCTAATTAAGATCATCATGGTATTAGCATAACTGCATCTGCAAATCAAGCATGCAGAGCTTTAGCTTTTGTTTAACCTTGATCTGTGATACGAAAGGAGTCTATGTTGTAGATTGATTCAAATCTCTTATTTCACCATTTGAACAGCTCAGAATTTTGAAGATATTTATCCTCATAAGATTTTGTCAAAGTGGGTATTATTATTTATCTTTATTTTAAGAAAGTGGAACTGCTGCAGTTTCTGATTTCCAAAGATAAGTAGGCTTAATTAATTAATTAATTAATTGAATTCCCAAAGAAGAATTAACACAACCTTAAGTCCTATATACATTTCAATGACTTTTGAAGTGTCTAGATGACTATAGAATTTAGTTCTTCATCTTGTGAGGGTCTGTGAAGTCAAAGTTCCCTTGGAAACTGTCCACATTAGGAAATAACTAAGACCAATATAGGTAGAAAAATAAAATGTAACAGTCTGTGCTAAGGATCTGCCTTTCAGAGATTTTGGGAGGCTTTAATGCTGGGCAAGTTCTAGTCATGCTGTGGACTGAATGCTTGCCACATGTCACCTCCTACTCACTTTCATTCAAAAATCCAGTGCACGTGGGGATTCCAGACCAGTCCATAATATGAATGAAAGCATTATTAAATGGGAATGTTCAGGAAACTTGCTTCAAAAGATACCACCTTAGCTAAAATGTTGGTGTACTCTCACTCTGTGATTCTTAGAACCAAAATGACCTAAGAAGTGTGTAAGTAATTGAATATCTCTCTGCAAAGGTGACGAGTGGTTATGCCCTTATTTAAAAAGTTAGCAGTAGTAAGCAGATTCAGTAATCTGAAAAATATGGTAAGATAGTTTAGAAGCAGCTCACTAAAAAACTGGTCAGAAAGAGTTAAAACTAACTTGGGAAGGGATGTACTTGATTTAAGGAGGGTTGGCCAACTTAACAAAACAAAATACTTAGCACCTGTCCAACGTTGAAAATATTGCTGTGTCCTGGGATTATTTTAGTAAATATTCTGAATCACTCTTGGCTCAGTTTAGGAGAGAAAGCAATAACTTTCCATCTACTGCATTGCTCTCACATTTTTATGAATTTTCCATATGATGAGAAAATGTGAGAAGAAATGTATCATTGAATGCTACTAAGTATATGATTAAAGGGAAAAAACCCCACATTGAATAAATTAAATACACTTCCATGCAATAAGGTGAAAGAAATGTTAAAATTTCAAAGAACAAATCTGAGCAAGAGCTTCAGCCAGGTAAATATTTCAAAGAAGTCCTGAAACTACTAAATCATCTAACTGCTGTGTCACTCTTCTCAATTAATTAATTTTGTCACTCTAATATTGTCTAGAGAAATATCATGGCCATATGAGAGGTGGTCTGTGGACTGATATTTCTAATCCACATATATTTTAGTTTTTCCAAAATATGAAACCAACTTTCATCACTGTACATATGAAAAAACCCCCAAAGCAAAACAGTCCATGCAACAACTGCAGATGATTTCCTCCCTTTTTTTCTTGTGGTTTGGTAATGCTGACATACTTGAGTAATAAATACACATGAGCATTACACAAGAGAGGTTAGTAAAGGAATGCTGGAAAAAAAAGACCATTCATTGTTACCCTAATGGCCTTTTCATGCCCTGAAATATTACATCAGATTTAAAAATACACAACATAAACAACAGATACTGAAAACACCCAAATGAATTGCATAGGGTTAGAGGTTAGTGACACAACATGAAAAATCTATAAGGATTTTAGATGAAAAGATTACTTATCTGTAACTGGATTTTATGTATTTATGTATGCACTTATTTATTTGTTTTCTAGGAGTTCAATTATGAGGTAAATACGACAAGCTTCTAGTATTTTCTTGCCATGTTCCACATCCACATCCTTCCCCTACCTTGGCGTCTCAGTGAAAAGTTAGAGCCTTGATGACATGTGCCAAATACTATGGATGACTCAAGAGAGTTCTTTTTCACTCTAAAAAACAATCTACTTCCAAAGATTTTCCAGATGTTGTTGCCAAGAGGATTTGTGATATCCTAGTACATCCCTTCAGAATCTGCCAGTCTGATGGACATATTGGAGGAGACAGGTTTATAAAAGTATGATACTCTTCTCTCAGTGCTCCATAGGCAGAATGTCTTGGTTGTCCTTTTAGTGTAAGTACAGCCAAGCTGTACATATTTCCATTTACATTATTACTCTAACTTGGTAGGTTATTGACAAGGCCCAAACCTACTATTTTACATTACCTTGTCTAAGAAAATATTTTTAACTAATATATTTGTATTTTTCCTTTAAAATGAGAATACTCAGAGGTTACTTTTTTAAATTGTGTAACATTTCCTAAAAATTATTCTCATGGTGTCTCTTCTCCAGTTTAAAATTTGTGAAGGCATCCAGATTTGGCAACAAGTTTATTGTTTAGCTATATTGCCTCTTCTGCTATGCAGAAAACAGGACCTCTAAACATCTTGGAAATAGAAGGCTCCTTATAAACAAAAAACCCTTCCTAGACTTCTTATTTATATACCTGTCATCTTGGATGAAATTAAAAAATATAAATTTTAAAATATGACATCTAATTTTAGTATTCTTCTACCACAGATTTCTGTTTTAGTTTCTTTAGAGAACTGCTGCCTCCCTTTTCCAGACACTGAAAAGGTAGGTATAAAAGGTGGGACATATTCTGTGTTCTTCAGTTTGGTCTCTGAAGCCTCTAACTTAGATTTCCCTTGAGAAATGGGAAGACTGGGAAGTGAAATGAAGATGTCTACAGAACTTAAAAACACCTCCTTGTGAGGATTTTTTCTACTTTTAAATCAATAGTCTGCATCTCTTCAGAAAGGTATGGAGCTTATGAATGGGTATTATAATGCAAAAATTGCAGTTGAAAATTGGTTTCATGAAAGGCTGATACAACCTGACATATATTCTAAATGCTGTCAGTGGGCAGTACCACACTGGGTTTTAGTGAAAAATCACAATTAATGGCATATGGAAAGTCTCTACAGAAAAATGCAGTGGTCCTTGATATTTTAGGCATGAACATGAACAACCTGGGGACTGCCAAAATATTTGCTACCATGGATTAAAAAATAGTACAGTGGAATGGATTTTAAACATAGCTTCAGAAAGACCCTGGAGTCCTAGTGGACAGTAAGTTAACCATGGGACAGCAATGTGCCCTTGTGGCCATGAGGGCCAACAGTATCCTGGGATGCATTAGGAAAGGTGAGTCCAGCAGGTCGAGGGAGATTCTCCTGCCCATCTACTCAGCCCTAGTGAGACTACACCTGGAATACTGTGTCCAGTTTTGGGCTCCCCAGTTCAACAGAGAGAGGGATCTACTGGAGAGGGTCCAACGGAAAGCTACAAGAATTATTAAGGGAATTGAACATCTCTCCTATGAATAAAAGCTAAGAGAACTGTGGCTGTTTAGTGTTAAAAAGAGAAGGCTGAGAGGGGATCTTATGAATGTCTATAAATATCTGAGGGGTGGGTGTCAAGAGGAAGGGGCCAGTCTCTTTTTGGTGGTGCCCAGTAACAGGACAAGGAACAATGGCTCTAAACTAGAACACAAGTAGTTCCACCTCAACATGAGGAGAAACTTGACAGAGCACTGGAACAGGCTGCCCAGAGAGGTTGTGGAGTCTCCTTCTCTGGACAGTTCCAAGACCCACCTGGACACGTTCCTGTGTGGCCTGCCCTAGGTGATCCTGCTCTGGCAGGGGGGTTGGACTAGATGATCTTCAGAGGTCCCTTCCAACCCCTGAGATTCTGTGATTCAGAAAGAATTTACAAGTTTTCTGAAGGAAATATCAGCAATGAAAAAGCCATTCTATGAGAAAATGCTATGAAGACTTGATGAATATGATTTATCTATGGAGTTTATAGACAAGAAGAAACACATGGTGAGATGAAGCACCGAGCAACAGCAGGTAGATTGGCATACACACAGGCTGTGGTGAATCCCAGCAGTGGTAATGTTTTTCACCATTAAGCAAAGTTGAAGCTGATAGACTGCAGGAAACAGAGTTTGGAATTCCTCACTTTGTGTAGATTAGTGTAACTGGTAGAGTTTTTGAAATCTGACAGAGTCAATGAATGGTGCTGTAGAGAAGAGCTTACAAGGTACAGTTATGGGAGAGCCATTTGTGTTACCAAAAGGGTTCACTTCCTATTTCTTGTTTATTTTCTCCCCTGGCAACCAACAGTGAGAACTTGAACTCATAATAATGTCACGTTCCTACAAAAACCTACATTCAATATTAGACAATTTTTCACTTAGTTTTGCTGAAGCAAAAGCTTTCAAATGTTGTACTTTGGTTTTATCTGCACAAACTGGAATGAGTCTCCTATTTTATTATTTTAGGAAGCAGTCAGATGCCACAGAACAGGTAGCAGTGTTAGAAGCCACACAGACAATTATTCAACAACATCTTTAAGAGGTGACTAGAGATGTCAGACAAAAAGTGGTGGACACATTTTAATTATTATTGAAGATCTATCCATCTGCTCTTTTCTGTATTGCCTAATACAAGTAAGCTCATACCATCTTCATTCTGGACTATGCTCATGTAATCCAGACTCTGAAAGATGAACAGGGTGCCTGAAAACTGTGAAAGCCTTTGCAGCTTAGATAGAGGCACTACAGAGTGTGTCCAATTTCTAATGCTTTTTGCCTTCATGACTGGTGACAAAGTGGAGTTTTCTGTTCATGGTTTAGCCTCTATTTTATGACTGTTGTTTAGTTTGTGGTTGGTTGTTTTTTTTCCTTCTCTTTTGGTTTAGAAGGGTGGGACACAACTGTGGAGAGAAAGGCTGCTTCTGCTTTTCCTGGCTCTGGCAGTCAGTGTCAGGTGGACGGGGAGGGAAAGGAGGAGATAGCAATGTCTGCATGCAGACTGAAAGACTCCTGACAAAGCACATGGTTTGTCTCTTGCAATGGAGCAGATCTCCAGCCAAGCCTCAAGAGGTCAAGGAGAGGATACATTCCTAGAGACCCAGAGGGAGATTGTGTGAAGGTTGCGGCAACCCAGGAAGGCAGTGCAAATTGCTGGATTCCAGAGCATCTGGAAGGACAGGCTCATTCTGAAAGGAAAAAGAAAACAGGGAAAAGATTTGTTTTCAAAACATTTACTTTTCTGCATCGTCCAGAAAATCTGCATTTCCTCTATTTTAAGGTGTTATCTGTGCTCTAAGAAAACACTGAGAGTAGAATTACTTCAGTGTTGTGGGGGATGCTCATTTGACAGGTAAGATTAGTCAGTATTGCTTCAAGACTCAGACCTCCTCGGAGTCACAGCAGAACCTCATAAAGGCAAATGTTTATACATAAGCTTTTTGAGATGGAAGGTATCTCTTCCTTATTTTGGAATGAGTACAGAAGTATTAGTAAATATCCTTGGTTTAATTTATTTGGGCAGTCTTGCTGGCAGAAGGGGACAAATAGCTCCTATAATGCATTAGAAATCATGGAAAAATAAGCTTGCTGTCTAAACTCTTGAAGTTCATCTAATTAGTGATGACAACTAGTCTCTAGTTAGCACAAGAGACTTAGAGCATACTCTATGAGTTTTCCATTTCCCTCAATTTTTGCCTGCCTTTTTATCTCTAGATGTTTCAAATATTTCAGTTTTGCAAGAAAACACATGCATAATACACACTGCATCAAAGTATATTATCTAATCTTTGGTTCAACATTACAAATTCATAGACATATGGGCCTCCATACAGGCAGTCATGTTTTCTGCTGTCTTATATCCTCAAGCAATCCTAATACAACCCAGGAAAATAAATCCATAAGCTATAGGACAGAATGATCAACAAAAGACATTGGTCCTTCTGTAAACTGAGTGTAAAGTGTTTTTTTAACCCTCTTTGCTTGCTGTTTTGGGATAACTGGCAGTGTTACTGAACATGAAGTGAAATCCAAATGCCACATGATTTGTAGTAGTCTTGTAAAATAAATGCTATCTGCTTTGTCTTGACTGAGCAAATCTGCACCGTACTTTGTTTTGTTAATATCTGTTATCTTACACTAATTAGCTGAGATGTTAATGGATATGTTTAAGAAATTAATAGTTGGCAATAAGTATAATTCTAATTGTCTGATTTGCCATATTTGATGAGGCTTTGTTGAGGTATCCAGCAAAGATAGAGAACAAGTCTTATGAAAAGCAGCTGAGGGAACTGGGGCTATTTAGTCTAAAGCAAAGGAGGCTGAGGGGAGACCTTATCGCTCTCTGCAACCACCTGAAAGGATATTGTAGAAAGGCAGGTGCTGGTCTCTTCTCACAAGTAAACAGTGATAGGACAAGAGGGAAAGGCCTAAAGCTACACTAGGGGAGGTTTAGGCCGGACATTAGAAGTTTATTTATTTTTTCTCTGAAAGGATTGTCAGACACTGGAACAGGCTGCCCAGAGAGGTAGGTGGTTGAGTCACCATCTCAGGATGTGTTTAAAAGTTGTAATGACTGGGGATAGACTTTAGGGGTGAACATGGCTCAGTATGGTTAAAGGTTGGACTTGATGATCCAACCTAAATCATTCTATGATTCTATGAAGAAAATGTGTAAATAATTTGATACTGCAAAATGATGGGATTCCTGTGATAATGGTTTGAGGTTCGTAATAGAAGTTGCTGTCTTGTTGAACCAAAAACCAGAGAAGACAATTGCTCTCTGTTGTCCATCTCTACTCTCCCAAGGGAAGATAAAAAAGGAATAAGGAAGAGAGACTTAAGGTCTGGAAGTTAAAACCGGAACAGGTTTACTGACACGGGAAAAGGAGAGTAACACATGGGATGAGGAAAAAACAGATACAATTATATATAAAAACTGATCTCAGTGATCACAGGTATAAGTGTCTGAAGGTCCCTTGCGGCAGAGCTAACTCAGGACCTTTCCATGGCTCTTCCCAGCACCCGAAGGATTTGGATCCTGCAGAGCATGTGGTAAGCTGCTGAAAAAGCAGGAGTGTCCCTCCAAGACCTTGACAATTTCTTGACCTGATACACTTTAGGGCAGAATAAACTTGAGGAAAACCTTCTTGTAGGCCTGTCGCTTTTCAGCCAAAAATAAAGAAGATAAAACCATGTCCAGCAGCAAGAGGAATGGATTGCACCAACAGATCCATCAGCAAGTAAGTAACATTTAAAATGGGTTTTGCACTGCAGTGTTTGGACAGACACTACTTAAAGATAAGCAGAGACTTGGTGTGCACTCTTGCCAGCTGGTCACATCTCAGCACTCTCCATTTCAACACCTCTGAGTGCAGTGAAGCAGCAAGAAAGAAGGGAGCAGGAAGGGGCAGACTTCCCATCCTCCTGTCTTTTATACAGTATGGCAGAAGACGGAGGGAATACTGACCCCTCTCTGTTCTACCCCCACTCTAGATCCCTCAGTTCCCAGATCTCTCTAATCCTTGATTTGAATCATAGAATTTGTGTTGGAAGGAACCTTCAAGATCATCAAGCTTCAACCTCCCTGCACTGGCAGTGACATCTCCTACTAGACCAGGTTGCTCAGAGCCCCATCCAACCTGTCCTTGAACGCTTGGAGGGATGGAGCTTCCACAGCTTCCCTGGGCAACCTGTGTCAGTGTCTTACCTCCCTGACACTAAGGAACTTCTTCCTAATCTGCCCTTCTCTAGTTTTGATCCATTTCCCCTTGTCTTCTCACTACAAGCCCTTGTAAGAAGTCCCTCCCCAGCTTTCCTGTAGGCCCTCCAGGTACTGGAAGGCTGCTATGAGGTCTCCCCAGAGCCTTCTCTTCTCTTTGTACCATAAAATTATCCTGGACCCTTCCAAACCATAACACATGTGCAGATTTACCTTCAGAAATTACTATGCAGTTCACAGCAGATTTTATAAATGGCTGTTTTCAGAGTTATGTTACTTATATTATTGTGGGGAAGAAGGCAGGCCAGGCACTACTCTCAACATTGTAAGCATCTATAAAAGTAGCTTCTCAGGCTAAGAATCAGAGATGATCTACTTACCTGGAGATGCAATGAAGTGCCTGTTTGTATTTATATCAGTTTTTATAACACTGAGATGATTATTAAAGGACAAATGTTGATATTGTTGCTGGAGATGGTCCAATGTTTGGCAGATTGATGCTTCTGAGAACTCCTTCACTGTCAGCATCATGGTATCTTTGATTATTTTATTCACAAGTAGTAAGCTTCTTACACAATCTAATTTGCCAAAAGTTACTTAGCCAAGAGACGTGTCAAAATCACTATTAAGATAAAGACATCTGCTTCTGCATTAGAACAGCAGGGAAAGCAAATTTTGCTGCAGTTTTCAGAAGACTGAACATGAAAAGTAGAAGATGTAACAGAAAATAAATGTGTGAACAGAATATTTGTAGCTATCAGGGGCTTGTTAAAGGGAGAAGTCCCAGAGAAGGACTTTAGGATTTCCAGAAAAGGCAGAGGATGCACACTTGAAAAAAGGTAAAAGCCATTTCTTTATATCATACTGGAGTGGGCTGTAAACTTACAGCACTTGATCAAATAGGGTACTGTTGATAAATTTGATGACAATACTAAATCAACAGAGGGACCAGCAAGACAAGAGTGTTTGATTGAATCCGTTCTCCTGGCAGACCTTCATGATCTTGAGGGGGCAGCCAACATAATAAATAATGAGTCCATAGTCCTGCCCTTGCTTCAAAATATTGCCAGGTACTGACTTAGGGTGGGAACTGACTGGCTTAATAGCAGCAACCCTGGAAAGAACCCGAGGATTCCTGTGGAAGCCACGTTGAATGAGAAGAAGCAGTGTGTTCTCACTGTCAGTAAAGCAACATGCCTGCACTAGGAGCTGCAAGGCCAGCAGGCTGGGGGAAGTTCTTACACCCTGTACTCACCACTGGTGAAGCAACACTGAATACTCTATTCAGTTCTGAGTTTCCCAAATCAAGAGGGATATTGAGAGACTGGAGAAGGTCCAATGCAGGACAAGCTAGACTAAATTACATGATGTATGAGGAGAGTCTGAGGGATCTGACCTTGTTTAGTCTCCTGAAGAGGAGGTCAAGAGCAATCTAATAGCAGCCTGGTCACTTGAAGTGTGCTTCCTGTCCAACACATCAAAGCCAAAACTCTGCTTGGTAATGGCAGATGGGACAACAGCCACAGACTGCACCTTGGGAGGTTCAGACTGCTGAGCAGGAAAAGCTCTTCCACGAGGAGTGAGGTGTGACACTGGAGCTGGTTACCCATGGAGGTGGTGGAAATCTCCAACTTTGGTGGTTTTTGTGACTCAGCTAGACAAAGACAGAGCTGGCCTGACCTAGTTAGGTGACAGCCCTGTTTTGAATAAGAGCTTGGACAAGTGATCTCCAGAGGTCCCTCCCAAATGGTGTTTGTAAGAGCCTTAAATAAGTTAATAGATGATGTTTACAAAACATACAAAAATAAATGCATTCATTACAGAATAGTTGGCATGTTATTTAGATGAGTAAATTTGTACTTTTAAATGTCTGGTTTTGATTGTTCTGGTTTTTTTTTGTATTATAGTCATTCTAGAGACAGTTAAAAATGTGTTATATTGCAAAGATCATACAGAGCTATTATTGCTCATACAGCAAACTAAGTGCGGGGACTGGGGAAGAGAAGAATGTAAACGATCACTGGAGTCTTTCCCAGTCCTGTGCTTACTTACCTTTAGTGTTAAGCTTAACAGCAACAATTAAATGCAATAATATATATATATTTTTCTTCTAATACAGCATTTTATTCATAATGATAAGAAATTGTCTAAACGACAGCTAGAACAGTTTCTCAGAACCCATAAATTGTAATATATTCAATAAATTGCATTTTAACTTTGAAGAACAGGTCAGGACAAGAAATGAAGAATAATATCTTTCCTTAATTAAATCTGCGAACAGAATTCAGAGTGGTTGATTAAAATGTGATCTGGGCAATGTTTTTTCTGTGGACAAGAGGAAATTACAATATGAGTTTTACATCTTTTAAAAGAAGAGGTCAGATCCTGATTATGTTCATGTTGACATAATGATAGAGTGTTTCTGTTGATGCCAATTCATATTTATACTAGTGTTTCAGAGTTAAAAATCTAGTCAAGCATTTTTAAGCAATACAGTTCCTCCTAGCAGGATACTTGACTTTGAATTATCTTTAGAAGTAAAAGAAGCAAACGACCAATACAGCTTCCTGAAATATAAATTGAGATAAATTTCTATTAATTTGCAATTAATGCAGAATACAATGGAGAAACCTTAAATGTATCATCTCTTTGTTGTGTTCACTTTTTCACTGTGATAATTAATAAATAAAATTCACAGTCAGGCACTTATGATTATTAATAATGCAGGGATCTGAAACAGCAGTAAGAATTACAACAAATTTGAGAACCCATTACTTAACCAGCAGCTTTCTTCAATTTCAAAACAACAACCCTTTTTAAAAAAAATAATTTCACTTTCTGCAATGCTGGTAAAAATACTGATTTGAAGAAAATTTTTCTTTGAATTTGAATTCCCCTGAGTTCTGTTGCTAATCAAAGAGCAAATAGGACATTACATTTCCTACATTATTTCTGGAGAAGAGTAAGTTTTTTGTTGTAGGCAAGATATACTGGCCTGTGGTCAGAAATAATAATGTCTTATACATAAGTTTTTTTTCTTCTGCTCTATACTACTTTTAAGACCTTTTGTTCTCATAGGCTTTTATGTCATGAAAGCTACTTCCTTTTTTCTGCTGTCAGAGCTAGTAATTCTGTTGAAAGTTTATTTCTGTGCATTCAGGCATTTTCATTGCCAAGTTATAAAACAATTATTTAAATACGAAGCACAATGTCTCTATGATAACCTTCCGGTTCCAAAAATTTCAAATGAGGATGGTTCACTATTTGATTCCTTCAGCACAATGATAGAGGTATCGTTAATTAAGAACATCCATTTAATAGGGTTGACCTCCCAAGATTTATAAAAGACTGCATAAAAAGCCTGGTGATATTAATTATTGTGAGGAAGGTCACAAAGGACTTGAAGTTTCCCACGATAAACACTGTGGGTTTCTCTACAATGTTGATTGTGTTTCATCCCGAGATCCTCCAGAAGCACTTGTGTGGAGGCTGCTGTCAGTGTTCAGAGTGCACAGACAACTGCATGAAGCTGTCTTCAGAACTCAGAAGCAACATAACTGTATTTGTGGGACCCTGTTTCTGAATTTATAGATCACATCTCTCAGTCAGTTAATTAGCTTCATGTCTCCATGGTCACTTAGCTTTAGTGTCTTGAGTTTCAGAGAGAGGTCGGTTGGTGCTAACCCAGGGAATTCTGCACTGAATCCAACTGTACAGCATAAGCATGTGTTCATGTCCTCCAGAGAAATCAGCTCTACATCCCCCTCCTTTTACAAACCTTAATTTTGCGATTGCATTCCTCGTATGAAAGAGTAATCCCAGCTGTGGAGAGAGCCAATGAAATTATTAGACAGGTGTGTCCAGTTCTGGGCCCCTCAGTTCAAGAAGGACAGGGAACTGCTGGAAAGAGTCCAGCGCAGAGCCACAAAGATGATTAAGGGAGAGGAACATCTCCATTATGAGGAAAAGCTGAGGGAACTGGGTCTCTTCAGCTTGGAGAAAAGGAGACTGAGGGGTGACCTCATCAATGTTTACAAATATGTAAGGGGTGAGTGTCAGGAAGATGGAGTTAAGCTTTTTTCAGTGATGACCAGTGATAGGACAAGGGGCAATGGATGCAAAATGGAGCATAGGAGGTTCCATATAAACATCAGGAAGAACTTCTTTCCTGTGAGAGTGACAGAGCCCTGGGACAGGCTGCCCAGAGAGGTTGTGGAGTCTCCTTCACTGGAGACATTCAAAACCTGCCTGGACACGTTCCTATGTGATGTGCTTTGGGTGATCCTGCTCTGGCAGGGACTTGGACTAGATGATCTTTGCAGGTCCCTTCCAACCCCTAGGATTCTGTGATTCTGTGAAAGTTTTTTTTGCTGTTACCTGAAGCATTAGGTTCATGTAAATTGAACCCTGTATTGCCACTAACATGAGTGCTTCCACCCTCTTTTCTGCTGGGAGCTGCTTCTTCTGGTGTGTTTCTTGTGCCAAACAGGGAGTCAATGAAGGATCTCATTTGGCTAAAAGCTAACTTAGAAAGATTTGCTATTAACTGAGTCAGTTCTGCACTTTGTCACACAGTGTAGCCACCTTCTACAAGTGCAAAGAAGATGAAAATAAGAGATGCAGAAAAAGATGGGATTCTAGGATCTTCTTGCGTGTTATTTTGGAAAACAGAAATGATGATACATTTGCTGTTGTTGCACTGTTTGGGTAAAACTAAGCTGTGGGCAGGGAAAGAAACCCAAAGAGAAGCAGTCTCTGGTGGCTGTTACAGGGGACCTTAATTTGCTTAGCTAGTGCTGGCTTTCATGTTAGGCTTATTGATACTAGAAGTGACTTAAATACAGACGATAGAAGAATGCAGAAGATGATAGAAGAGCTTTTTCTTGTTGATCAATGTCACTGTGGTCAATAAAACTGAGAGCTGACCAATGGAGAGCTTATCAATACAGTTAGCAGAGACCAGAGAGCTACTCAGCAGTCATTCCTTTGGTCAAATGAATGCAAGGAATAAAATTGAACAGTTCTCTAGATTCTATCAACTCTAATGATTTGATCTCCTTTATATGTATTGGCAGTTTACATATGTGTACACTCAGTTAGGTACCTTAATCTGCAACATAAATTTTTATCTTAAAAGGTAAATAAAGATTGAAGCTGTCTTCACTACTGTTTTACCATCCAACATTGAAAATGCTTTATTTTCTTATGTAAATGTTTTATTCTATAAAAGCTTCCAAACCAACACCCCAGTTTCTCCGTGATAAAATATTCTGCTGCCTGTCACTCTGGCACTGAGATTTTACAACTTAGAGCTCAGAGGGTTTTGACTCAATGTAAACCTTTTGGCTTTGCTGAGTGTCCATAATCCTATGTGTATCCATGGTAACTACAGGAGAGAAAGTATGGCTGTATAATCCTTCTTAAGTGCTACAATGTTATGTTGTTCTTGGTAGACAAAGAGATGCCAGCTTGTCATAAGCGTATTAAACAGCCTGTGAATATCAAAGTTGCACACATACTCCTCACCAGCAAAATGGAAATTATTTAATAAAACTGTAACATGTGGTAATACTTCAGGAATAAAACCACAAAATTTCTGCAGTTTCTGGTTTGAATAAAGGTGAGCAAACAATGCAGAGCAATCATTTGAGTTGAATCTCCTTTCTCTTAATCTTATAGTCTAATAGGAAAGTCATAACTAATCATGGCAATCTTGTTGCTTACCAGAAAAAGGGCTAAATAATTCTCTGACTACTCAAAATGGAATTTACATTCTTTTAATGTGCTGTAATCTTGTGTGATAGCCTAAACATGTTCATATAAATGTTTTCATATGTTGGAAATGATTCAAGAATCAACATGATACTGACGGTACTGCTATATCTCAAAGTAGGGACTTTGCCTTGTTTTATTATTATATTACTTTTTTTTATATACTTATAGTTTTGGTTTGGTTTTTTTTTTTTGTTTTTAGCAAGAATATAGACTATTTTAGACACAATTATGACTGTTATTCAAAACAAAAATATTCTGGACAGCATTTCTGTTTTTTACTTTCCAGATTTCATCCTGTGAATCTTGGTAAAGCCTTCAGAAACTGTAAGACTGTTCTCTTAATGACAAGAAACAGCAGAAGCTGCAAGTAAAATTAAACACAAGACACCCTTTGGCATTCTTACTTCAGTAAAAATAGCTTTGTATGCCTATTCCCTCTAGTATTTGGGGTCTACAGAGATATGCATGTGGGTAGAAAGTAACTGTATTTGAAAGAAACACAAACTTGAAAAACAAAATCTATTTTTCTGTAAAAGAGAAAGAAAAGAAAAATCCAATTTTATATACAGGCAGAATGGTTTATAAATGGAATTATTTTTTATTTTTTTTTTCCCCAGTATTCCATGAATTTTCAGCTGCTTTCTGATGGGACATACAAACTGAAGAAGGAATGAAAATATAGGTTCTGATCCCACAGCAATTTTTTTCTCCAACTCCTGGCCCACAGAAATTTGCCTTCTGGTTTCCCAGCCATGAAAGTAGTCCATTGAGTGGAAATACAGGGTTTTTTTTCTGAATTTGTTGTTTGTTTGGCTTTTTTTTTCTTCCCATTTTCGAGATACATTTGATGTTTTGATGTCCTTCACAATGTCAGATACTGATTATGCTTAGCATAGTTTCTATTTAAATAAATCAGACTGGGGAGTCCTCAAGTTAGGATTTTCTGACAACACTGCTTGGTATGTTTTCCTGTTTCCCCCTTCCTTCAGTCACAGGGGTGGGGGGACAGGGGGAGGAGAGAAGATACCTACGTATATTTATAGTCACTGTGTTTTGTCATTCATTATCAATGCAACAAATATAAGAATGAAGCTGTAGGTCCTGGAGATTTCAATCCTGAGAAATTTGTCACAGCAGAGATGTCATTGTAAAAAGGCCAAGTCCAGGGTAGGAATGGTAAGGAAGAAAACTTCAATTTTGGATCAGGATCAGAGAACAAGCATACAGATTTATAATCCAGTTTCCCTGTGAGTATTTGCAGCCTTTGAGGAAAGAATATACCTCCCTGGTTTTTCAAACTGAAATGCTTCAAAGTATCTAACTCCCATACTGGTAAGGTGAGAAAACAATGATCCAGACTGAATTGTAATCCATTAACTTCATATCTGATGTTGAAGAGTATGATAGCCTCAAGGAATTGGAGTAATGTAGGTGTAGAAAAAGGATAAACTGACTACACAGAATTGTAAAACTGGAAAGGCTCTTGGATGAGCAGCACAGAGCATCACGCCCTCCATTCCAAGGGAAGAATCAACTATAACTTTTGTGATTTTTTTTATATGTTTGTCTACTCTGTACTTAGAAACCTCAAATGACTTCCCAAGTTAATGACTTCCAATGATGCAGTTTCTTTTGTAATTTAGAAAGTTTTTCTTAGAATAGCTGTGCCAAATTATGCAGCCTGCATGTATTGTCCTGTTCCTGGATACGTTTGTAACATAGTCATGGAACCAGAATGATCTAGTCTGGTGAGGTGCCTTTTGGCAGTAATTTTTCTTCAAAAGGAAAAGGCTAGTCTGATACATTAAATAATTCTGTGCTGGATCCAGAGCTAATGGCTTTGTTCTCATTTTAAGTGTTGTTCTTTAAGTGTCACAGTATATTTCAATATGTGAAGATAGCTGGTTCATGAATTGTAATAAACAAAAATTACTGAAGTGTAAAGCTTCTTAGTAATCAAAAAGAAGCCTTAAGTAATATTAACAACACTCTGAGCAAAATACTTTAAAGCTTGCAGGACCTTTGTGTAGTTCTTCCAAAGGGCTTCATAGGCTGAAAAGCTCACCCACTTCTGATCAAAACAGACTTAATTCCCTAAGAATCCTGTGTATCTGGAATTCTGTGCATGGGAGGGAGTGATCTGGATGCAATTCAAACATCATCCTTCAACAAACACTCAAAGAACTGGTATAGGAATATCCATGAAGTCTCTTTGCTCTTTTTCTTAGTGGACTCTGGCTCCTGGAGTAGAAATAAATTAGGGAAAACGTTGCTTTACTGTAGAATGGTGGAAGGAACCTTGGAAATAATGGGTATGTCCATATCTAGGAGGCTTAACCTACTACAGAATTCCCATAATCTACCTAGATAGACTGCAGTTGTAGTTATGGATGCTGAATCCATCTGTATTGAAACTTGCAATAGGTCCTGTTTTGCCAGGAGACTAATCAATGGAAATTTCATTCAGAAATCCCAGTTTATTAATCTCTTGGCTTTTCTTGTTGATTTAACATGGAGGGGGCCGGGGAGGTGGGGGGGAGGAGAGGGGTTGCAGAAGGGAAGATAAATTTCCAGGTAAAGTGCCAAAAAGCTCAAACTGGTTGTTTGGTAACCACCTCCTGGTGGAAGATAATCTGTCACCTAAACTGTGTATTTACAATGGCCTTTGAGTTTCATCTGAAAAATAAATGCTGGGTTGTTGTTTGGTTTTTTTTCCACAGATACTATACCATCATATTAGAGATCTGTGGAAGTACTTAAGTGACATTCCTCACAGTTCCAAAAGAAAACTTTATGAAATACTTTTTTCATGGTTCACTGTAAACTTTTGAACTTAACTTCTTTGCTGATCAGCCACCGTAGCATTTGTTAACACTATAGGTATGGCACAAAACCCTTATATTCCCTTATTTCAAAGGTGGTGGGGAAAAATACTTTAAAATAAATATTAAACAATATTTCTTATTCAGGTCTCTGTATTACATATAATTTTTCATAAAAAATGTAAATAATTTTAGTAAGTATAGGTACTACAGAGGATTTATGATTTAACAGGAATAAGATTTTTATTTGGGTTTTTTACTGTGAAGACAGCTAAGAAAAATCTCAGAGCTTCCCAAAACCACTTTCATCATTCAGCACACAGTACTGTAGAATATAAAAATATATACTGTACTACTTTAAGTGAATTCATATTTGTAGGAGACACAGCCTGAGTATGTGCAATTATGAAATGCAATTTTTTTTTTTCCCCTCTTGACTTTTTTAGCTGCCTCACCCTTCTTATTTGAACACATACATATGGTGTGTGAGAGTGAGCAAGCTCTCTGTAAACGTTTGGAGGGAGCATCTGTCAGACAATAAAACTTACAAGAAAACATGCTTCTCATTTAAAGTGTATTCACTAGAAATATTTCAGTGTTGGAATCCGTTCATTTGTGTAGCTTGGAGGCATTAATAAGAGCAGAGAACTGTAAAGGCACTGGAAAACTCAAACTGTTTCTAAGAATCCAAGGTATTTTTTTTTAAAAGCATTTCGTCTCTTCGGCATCACAGTCTTCTGATAGGAACCTGAACCAGTTGGCTAACAGGAAACCTCTGATAGTCCATCCAAAAAGATTGCAAACAAGAAGATGACATGCTTTTTGCAAACCTGGAAAGTCTAAAGATTACAATAACTGTTGGACCAAAGGGACCCTCTTCAGGCATAAATAGCAAGACTCCTACTGTCTTCTCTTGCAGACCAACTCAGCTGCCAGCAAAAGCAGGTGCTCTCCCCCTGCCAGTGCTCCAGAGGAAATATTTAGTGAGTATTCACAGCTCTTTTTGCAAATTAATGTATTATTAACATTTTGGTTACATCTGTTTAGCTTTCTCAACAGACAAAAGCATTTAAAAATAAGTTTCTAAGGCTGCTATTTCATAAAATTGCTGGAGTTCAATAGTCTGATGCAATTACCATATTAATTTAAAAATAAAATTTACAGAACCTATGACAGCAACTTTTAAAAAATATTGGTCTTTAACAACTGTAGAGCTTAAACAATCTGAGACAATTACAATGTATTTTTAATGCACAAGTTATGACAGCAAAGTAATTCATATAAATATGAAATGTATTTGATTTTAAATGCTATGCCATAAAGCAGCCTTTGTAGAACACAAATTTAAAATAAATCATTTCTTTTGGCAAAGTAAGCTGCAATTTAATCTTTAGGAGAATAAATATACCACTAATGTTTTCCACAGAAACAGTTGCTAGTCTAATTAATTCAAGATGTGACTCTAATAAGATTTCAAAAGAAAATCAGAAACAGATTTTTCTCAGAGGCAGTAATATGGACAAGGTTGAGATATTTTTATATTCAGTAGAAACACTTGTCTCAGGTAGAGTTACAGACTTATAGGATGGAACTATCAAATCTGAAAGCATTATAATAAGGTTTTCAGAAGCATACCAATTTTTAGTGTTGCAGATACATGCTTTCTTTTTTGTTATAACTTACAGTACATCACATTTTATTAGGCAACCACTATTCAATTTTGAGTTTAGAGTGACTAATGTGGCTAACATTTTTCTTTTCCTTTTTTTTTTTTTTCCTTTTCTCTTTTTGTCTGGAAAGGAATGGAAAACCTGATGTTTGTCTACTGCTCCTGTAAAGTTATCTGGACGTTACTTGTAACAATTCTAGGTCATGCCAACAGCTTGCCTGTGGGTGATGATTCTCTTTGCACAGCAGAGGATCTTGCTAAGTACAGCATAATCTTCACAGGGAAATGGAGTCAGATTGCTTTCCCTAAGCAGTATCCACTTTACAGGCCCCCAGCACAGTGGTCATCACTGTTAGGTAAGTGATGTACAGCTTTAAAAAAGCATATAAATCTTTTGACCACTGTGGGCTTTTTTTTTTGCTTTTTTTTTCTTTTTCCTAATAGCCAATTTTAAGATAACTAATGAAGAGGGAAAAAAAATAGCAAAAGCTGCTGAGAATGAAATGCAGAAATTGAAGTATCAAAAGTCAACAACTCTTTCCAGTTGACTTCTGTTTTCAATTGACTGCAGCTGAAATAAACAGTGATAAGCCAAATGTTTTAGTGTTCACTCATTTTTATACACAATTTCTTTAAAGTCAGTAATAAAACAGAGAAATGGAAGAAATAGGGCCAATCTAAACCAGACTTTTATGTCATGCCATGTATTCACTCAAATAGGTGTTACTCATAGTTCTGACTACAGCATGTGGAAAAAAAATGAATATGCCAGCAATGGTGTACGTGATTTTGCTGAAAAGGGTGAAGCATGGGTGTTAATGAAAGAAATAGAAGAAGCTGGAGAGAAAATTCAGAGTGTACATGGAATCTTCTCTGCTCCTGCCATTTCCAGTGGTACAGGACAAACCTCCACTGAATTAGAAGTGCACCCGAGACATCCTTTAGTAAGTAACTGTACATATTAATTTCAAAAGTTTATTTTATGTCACTAGCACACAAAATTAAATATTTGAGCTCTCACTTGTAGGAATAATGTAATTCAAAGAGTTACTGAAAAGCATGTCACACTGCAGGGAGCACCGTGCAGGTTCTACAAAGTAGAAGAGCATAATTATTTTTTTTTCAAAAATTTAAGTTAAAATTTCTATGAGGACTACTGGATCCTTTCAAAGTATGTGATGCAATCCTGATGGGTCCTTTTGTTTCATTAGGTTTCATTTGTTGTACGAATTGTTCCAAGCCCTGACTGGTTTGTGGGTATTGACAGTCTAAATCTCTGTGAAGGAGACCACTGGATGGAAGAAGTATCAGTAGATCTATTTCCATATGATGCTGGAACTGACAGTGGTTTCACATTTTCCTCCCCAAATTTTGCCACTATTCCACAGGACACAGTTACAGAGGTAGGTGTTTACACATAGCTTACCTACATTTTCTGAGTTCTCCCTTTAAAAGATAACTATCTTCTGACTACACAGGAGACTTTTGTGAAGCTGATTTCAGTATTTCAGACTGCTGATGCTCTCTCTCTATGGTTTTATTGCATAGCTGATAACCTTAATGCTTTTGGTTTTTTTCTGTATCTTTAAAATTTGGTAAATGTGGATGGTTCATGAAAATTTGGCTCTACATTTAATATATTTTCTGTAAAATCTTAATGTTTTTGGATTATTTTTGACAGTTCTTGAAACAACAGGAAAATTATTCACAAAACTCCTGGCATTTCTAAATGTGCATATGAACAGGAAAATTTTTAGTAGTGAATACTGATATGGTTGCAGTTAAATGCATTGCTGAAACCTGAAAATGTTACATTTGAGGAAAAGGAACTAAGGGAAGGCAGAAGGGAACTTCACAACTGCAATGACCCAGCTTTCAAACTCTTTAGCTTGCTCAATACTCTATATGTCTCATACTTTGTTTTTCTCCTTTATAAAGGTGGTGGGTGGGGAACAGAGCATTTTTATTCATATTTTTTGAACACTGTAAGCACTCACTTAATCCTTTCTTTAAGGCCAGTTTTTTCTAGGTCCAAATGCTGTGCTAATGAGTAATTAGAAAAGGAACAGAGAAGATGTAAAACAATACATTTGGCCTCCTATGTGTAGCAGGATGACAGCTGCTATAGCATAGCTAATATTATTATTTAATACTCGTGTAGTCTCCCTTGTAGTAAGATCCATTTCTTCCAATCAAATAATTCTAGACATTACTGTGTTTTCAATACCTCCCACTGCAGCCTTCTGTCCTAGAGTTGGCACGAGTCATTGTGCCCAGTCCTAAAGCATAAAGATACTGGGATTGTTAGTAGTACTTGTGTGAACAGAGGTTCATAGAAACTGATTATATCCATTTTTATTGCCTGAAAGTATTAGCATGTTGTGTAAACCTGATCTTACCTTTATCTTCTTACTAATATGATGTAGTTTCTTTAAGGTTCCCCTTTTTATTTCACAGATCACTTGTTCCTCTCCAAGTCACCCAGCAAACTCATTTTATTATCCCAAACTCAAAATTTTGCCACCTATCGCTCATGTAAAAATGGTGAAATTAAAGAAAAACCAGCCTGGTCTTCCTCCACCTTTTCTTGATATTCCACCTAAAAGCAATGAAATAATAGACTCTATTTCAGGTAAGTGATGAGTATTTTTGTAGGCTTGATTGTGTTATTTCCATTCACTCACAAAATATGTGGAAATCTGGCAGGTGATGTGGATGAAACAGGTGATTAGGCAGAATATTCTCCTATCTGCACAGGAATAGTTTCCAGACACACATAGGGAATAAAATAAGCCAGTTGACATAAAAGAGAAACTCTGAAAGAATAAGGAAAGGATTGCATATCTGAGCTATGGTTCAAAGGTTTGGTTTATACCCACAGCAAGGGCTAGTCAAGGCCCAGTAGCAGCATGGATCAGTGAATTTTATAAGAAATAAATAACACTTGGTCAGAATTACTGTCCCCAAACACTTCGCAACTTCAAAGTAAATATTCATCTTTAAGTTTTTACATTATGATAGAGCAAAAGAACTAGTATTGTCTCTTTCTGGATCACAGGGCTTGATGGCTATGTGCAAAAAGAATTTATATAATTCAAGTGATTTGGACATATTTGTGGAAATACTAGTTTATTACTTTGTTTAGATAAGAAAATATGCAAACTACTGACTCAAGTCAGCCTCAAGGGTAATTTTCAAGTCTCCAAATTAACAAATACATAAATAACATAATACTTGCTTATGGAAAAGATAGCAATTCAACAGTGTCCACTGAGATTTTTTCTTTACACTTTTCTAGTGGATTTTAACAAAGAGGAAAGGTTAAGAATAAGACTGACATCCTAAATACTGTTTGAGAGACAGCAATATGCTAAATCCCCAAAGTATTCCTAGAAAAGCTGCCATGTACCAAGAGCTTCTTCAGAATATCTGAAGATTTCATGCCTCTAACTCTGTGCTGAAGTCACCTCACAATCAATAAAATAAATCTCCTTCCCTACA
>NW_009953655.1:881985-897817 GCF_000747805.2 Chaetura pelagica | reverse complement strand
GCTAATAAAGCATGATGTATACTTGTATACATGTATTTCTCTATTTATAGTGTTTTAATGTATTTCTATTAGTAAACAAGACATAGTTAAAGTGAGTGTTGTATATCTCATTTTCAGTCATTTCAGACAGACTAGATTGCTGGGCCAAAGTCAATTGTATGAAGTTCAGCAAGGCCAAGATGCAGGTCCTGCACTTGGGCCACAACAACCCCAGGCAACGCTACAAGCCTGGGGAAGAGTGGCTGGGGAACTGCCCAGCAGAGACGGACCTGGGGGTTCTAATTGATAGGTGGCTGAATATGAGCCAGCCTGTATTAGTAACAGTATGACCAGAAGGACCAGGGAGATGATTATCCTCTGCACTCAGCACTGGTGAGGCCACACCTGGAGTATTGTGTTCAGTTTTGGGCACCTCAATACAAGAAAGACATGGAGGTGCTGGAACAAGTCTTATGAGGAGCAACTGAGAGAACTGGGGCAATTTAATCTGAAGAATAGGAGGCTGAAGGGAGACCTCATAGGCCTCTACAACTACCTGAAAAGACATTTGTAAAGAGGCAGGCACTAGTCTCTTCTCACAAATAAGTGGTGGTAGAACAAGAGGGAATGGCCTCAAGCTGCACCAGGGGAGGTTTAGACTGGATGTTAGGAAGAACTTTTTCACTGAAAGGGTTTTCAGCCATTGGAACATGTTGCCCAGCAAGGTGGTTAAGTCACCATCCCTGGATGTGCTTAAAAGTCATCTAGATGTAGCACTTGGGGATATGGTTTAATGCTGGACTTGGTACCATAGGGTTAGTGGTTGGACTCGATGATCTTTAAGGTTTTTTCCAACCTAAGTGATTCTGTTTCTATGATCCTATGCCTTTCCCGCAACACTTGAAAGGAACATTTGGCCATCTTTAGGATATAAATATAAACCAATGCTCTTAAAGTATGGAATTTCATATGTGATTTTTAATCATGTATCCCCACTTTGTTGCATGTGAATTGTAAAGCAGCCACTTTAAAAACATATTCCAGAATCAAAAGGACAGATTTAATTACCAGAGATCCAACTCTAGAAAGTCTCTAGAAATGTAGGAATGAGTGATCACAACAGAAGTGGTGAATTCTGCTGTAGTATCAGAAATTTATACCAGAGGTCACACATTTAGTACAGCAATAAAAGTAGAGTTTGTGCACACCTATTTTACCCACAAATGCAGTCATACACAGGTTTGATGCAATTTCCTGTGACAAGAAGTATTTTTATTTAACTTACCAAGGAATAGTCATCTATATTTTTATGAGAGATATTTTCAAAGCAAGATTACATTATGAATACTTTAGAGTTTCTGTCTACTTACAGCATATTACAATTATATTGATAGCTCTTTAAGAATTAGAAAGCTGCTAGGGACAGAATATATTTATTGGCAGAGGGAACTGTAGTGTACATACCAAAAAATAGCAATCTGATATAATGCTTAAAAAAATGGGACCTTATTTCTGAAGCAAATAGGAAGAAAAGTTAAATGGAATTTGATATGAGCAACTATAGAAACAATATCTATCTCCTTAATGCTTTGCTGATTATGTATTTGCCTTGAGATCAAATTTATTTAAAATCTTGTTTGTTTGTTTGTTTGTTTGTATATATTGCAGAAACACCCCTGGACTGTGAGGTTTCACAATGGTCTTCCTGGGGTCTTTGTAGAGGTCTTTGCAGACAAACAGGGACCAAGATCAGAACTCGTTTTGTCCTTCTCCACCCTGCCAATAACGGAATGCCTTGTCCAAATCTGGATGAAGAAACAGGATGTGAACCAGAGAATTGTGTCTGAAATAAAGAAAATATAATAATTTAGATAATTTAAAAGTAGGATAGTAGTTTAACTAAATCTAAACTACATGTCAGTGTTCCTTCTAATTTGGATATCCTTCACTATTTTGCCGGAAGGATGTATTAGACTGGTTTTTGAAAGTTGTATTTTAATATCAAGATTTTGGGGAGTTAAATTCCTAAGGTTTAGTGTGACAACAGTACTTGTTCATTTACAGACAAAACCCCCCACATAAATTCTTGCTATAAATAAACTGTAAGTTCTTGGAGTACCCTCTAGCGGCAGAAAAGAAGATAGTTTGAAACATTATGTTTCACACACGTAAAAACCTTTCAATCACAAAATCTAAACTAATAACTTTCTTAAATACTGTGATTTGTTGACCTACAGATATTTATACCTAGAAATGATTTTTTCCCTAAATTATGTTTTTATAATTTATTGGCACTTTTGTTGTCTTCCTAAATGTGTTTAACGTGCATTTCTTCAGAAACTACTTACATAAATAAGAGACCAGGTGTTTGCAGTGTGGTTAAGACAAGAATACAACTGACTAAATTGGTATTGAGATGTATGAATATGTGGAAATGTCTTTTACTTTTTTTTTCTCAAAAGTGAGAAGAATATATGTCATGAGGACACTAAATCACTAGAAAAGATCAGAAGTGTGGATACTAAGTAGAAAACCTCTGAACTTAATTACAGGTGTTGGTTGAGATTTAAAAACTGACTGATTGTTGGGGTTTGTCTCTCAATAGACAACTATCTAAAAGTTAACACTGTTGACCATACTATAAATTATATAATTGTCTTTCTACATGCAGGAAGTGTGTTCATGTTTCTTTAAATGTTTGCTGCTGTTTGTGCTGTTCTAATTGTTTTACAGAGAAAACTCACCAGTGTTTTAATTTTATCAAAAATTGAGGTACACACAGATATAACACAACACAGTATGTCACAAACTGACTGCAAGTCTTACTGCTCAAATAACCATAAACCAAACATAACATATGGCTTATAAGGAGTTGTGGCTACCAACTAGGAGAAGAATTTGGGAATCAAACTGTTTGGTAGAATATCCTTAGAATCAGATCACAAACTTGTACAGTGCACTGCAAACATCCAGCACAGGTATTAAACAAGAGAGCTGATCTGAATGGGTTCTTTTTGGAATATGCCAAAAATCAAAAACATTATTCTGTACTTAAAGAAGCACACTATATTCTCTGTAGGGCTGAAACATTTAAAAGGTTCTCTATACTTTCTTCCAGGAGATAAATCTTGCAAAGACTCATAGAAATTTGAAACTTTATCAGACTAAACTAATCTGGTCCTCCAAGTACTGATAAACACACAGTTGTTAGAGATAAGTGTAGTAATTTCTACATATTGTATTCTTCAGATTCCCATTGTTGCCTGTTTTTCAAAATTGCTTCACTGACTTTTTTATTATACCTTTTTTTTTTTTTTTTTTTTAGATTCCCTTGTTTCCATCTTATAATGGAAATAGTCTTGTTACACTACACATCTTTCCATTTTTTTCTTTCTAGATTAACTTTTTTCATTCCATGCTTTTTAAAAAAGACGTATTTATTATAGAGGTACATAGGTATCACCATCTTAGAAAACTAAACATGAATTAAGTATATATTTTTATTATTCTCTGTGGATAAGAGCTAATTTCAAATTGATTGATTAGCTGGTGATAGACTAAACATAATAAAGAATTAATAATGGGCAGAAATCAGATGCCAGCCAGAATTACGACCTAGGGAAAGTAAGTTCAGAAAGCACAGGGCATCCTTGCAGGAACCTTCCTGGAAGGTCTCTCAACAATAGAGTTTTGCTTTTTCACATGCCCAGAACAGCTAAAGGGCTGAGTCCAGTAGAAGAGCACCTGTATCTGTAATTGTATACATCACCCAAACCTAGGATTTCAGTCCTACAGGGAATGATTTGATAGTGGAGCAGTTCCAGTGTTTACTCCATCTCCTGTGCAACTTACCGTGCACTTTGGCCACCATAACCCCAGGCAGCACTACAGGCTGTGGGAAGAGTGCCTGGACAGCAGCCCAGCAGAGAGGGACCTGGGAGTATTGGTTGACAACTGGTTGAACAGGAGCCAGCAGTGTGGCCAGGAAGGCCAATAGCATCCTGGCTTGTATCAGGTGTGACCAGCAGGAGTCGGGATGTAATTCTCCAAACACCAAATTAAATTTTTATGGTGGATCAGAGTTATCATTACTGAGAAGAACTTACCAGTACCTTAAGGAATTTAAGGATCAGTAGCTGTGAACATATGGAAGCTTTTCCTATTGTCTCCTAAAAGGTGGGAGTGCCAGCTGAAACTGTGTCTATATTTTTGCTTTTCTATGGGATGGCTTCTCTGCAGATATCCAATACAGCACCAAGGTGTGTGTGTGAAACAAACTAACTGCAGTTTGAGGCCCTGCTCCATGTTGCTAAGCAAATACAATTTCTCACAACTGAGGAGAAGCTGTGTCAGAGGGCCAACTGTACAAGTGAACTGTGTAAATGGTCCAACTCAACCAAATCTCATCTACCAAGCCTGCTATGAAGCATTGCAGGCAGTTGTCAAAATGGTATAGGGTCTGCTGTTATAAGCAATCTGGGAGAGGGACAGTCTTAGATTCATTTAAAAGTAGCTCTAATATCCTAGCAACACTGTACAAGTTAAGCATGGTCACGGAAACCAAGATGTGCTTAACTTCTAGAACGGGAAGGAAAACACATGCCAACCTTTCTGATCACTAGATGAGTACTGTACCCACCAGGGCATACCTGGAGTGTGAGCAAAAGGTCTGAGAGTACCTGGTGGTACTGAAGGTAAAAAACATCCATTTAATGATATTTCCAGATCTAGGCAATTAAAATACATAAGGAATATCTGATCCGTCATGAATGAGCCAATATAATAAAGACTCTCAGACTATTCAATTAAATATTTAACCTGCTTAGAAAATAAATCTAACGCTTAATAATTAACAATTCTGAAGGCAGCAGAATCCTGTTTAATAGGGTGTAGTGTGCAGAACTTGTGTCCATGGTAATTTATAGACAGTGTGAATGACTAAAACAAAAGAAAAAAATCTCTCAATATGTTACATGAACACCTGATCACCTAGAAGCTGACTTATTTTTGTTTCCTGGAAGTCCAGCAGCCCCACTATGTTTTCATTTGCTAGCCACAGGCACAGAGGTAATCTGTCTGTCCCAACTAGTCAAGGCAAAATAAAGGATAAAGATGCATTCCCCTGTACCTCTCGTGTTCTGTCATTAAAACACAGAATTTTGGAAACCTCAGGTAGTCAATGAAAAGCTAAAAGGATGATTACTTAAGTAGTTCACAATCTGCAGAAAAACCTATTTTTCTGGCAGGATAGTATGGCATGAGAATTTATGCAGGTGCATGTCAGTCAAAATCTCCCTGTGGTGAAGGTTAAGAGTCCAATTATATGGTGAGATTCTGGGTAATCTAAAATTATTTCTGATGCTAAAGTAGTAACAAAGGCATAAAATCACCCTTGAGACTCCTAAGGTGTCAATGGCCATGAGATACAATTTATATCCCTCTATCCTTAACCATACGGAGTCAACAAAAAGGAAATTATGTTTAAGGAATCAAGGCTTCTCATCACTGAAAATCTCTTTATTAGTACAGGGATGTCATATTTTGCTGTTGGTGTACTAATAATTCTGCTAGAACTTCTGTGAAGACACTTTATTCTGTGGAATGAACTGAACTACTTATGGGTGTGAGCCTGTGTCAGTGGAAGACAGACATTTTTTATTGAGACAGCTTCTTAGATAGCAGGTACAGTGAAGAGCAATAAACCAGCAGAGGTGAAATAAACCAGTAAATTTTAGATTACAAACATTGAGAATGAGTTGCTGTTCATAATTCTTCCTTGATACTAGGAAAATATATGTTTTTATTATGTTGGAGCCAATTCTACACTTGCTAGTGCTAGTAGAACGTGTCTTCTGCTAAAGTACATTCTCAGAAAGGCTGCTCAGAAATGGATGACAAAATCAACATAGTTTTAGTTGCTAATAAATAGGTGTCACAAAAACCAGCAAATGCAGATGGCTCATTGTGTGATGACACTGAAAGAAGAATTCAGAGGAGGTGTTAAACAATAAGGCAAAAGTGTTAGTAATGATCCTTTGGTACATGCCTAGTATTGAGGATGCAACTCACACAGCTGAGCATTTGACAACTATATAAAAACAAAACATAAAATAGAATCCAACCATCACCTTTTCAATCAAAATAAATGCAGATAAAATTTCAGCAGAGATGGCAGTTTCCATGTCTATGGCACTGTGATGCTCCTGTATGACATGTGTGTGCAGTAGCTTATATCCTATATCCTGAAATCAAGATGAGAGAACTCTGAAGTTAACTAAGAGTTTGATCAAAGACACATTCAAGGACATGACTGGATAATTTCATCTGATAACGCCAGGAGCTGCTGAGGAACATGGCAGGGTTGGAGAGAGTCAGTCATCAAACTAAAGTCTCACAACAGGCGTGTAGAAAAAGTGCTCAAAGGTGGTTCCTCCCTGCTGGAAATGATCCCATATGTGGGTCCTCTCTGCTAGAAAATGACCAGATAGCCTCTCAAAAAGGCTAACCTTTCAGATACAGTGATTTCAGTTTATAGGATAGGGATACAGGATTTATAACACTTGAGTAGTAACTGAGTTCATCATCAGGCTTATAGATTTGTCTGTATTCATAGAAAGGCTAATCATAAAGTCATTGTTTGACTTACACTGTAACTTTCTTTAGAGAGTTTATTGGGCAGTATCGAAGAGAAAGACATTCTTATGTAAAAAGAATCCTATTTAGAACTTGTTAATTTTATTATGTTTTACCTGCTGTATCATATTCATTAGTAATTCAGAATCTTTTACTGTTCGAGTTCTTTTGACTTTCCTTTTTTTTTTTTTTTCCCCCCCCCAGCCCTTTTATGTAGCCCCTATGGGTTTTGTACAAGTATACACCTATGTCCAAATATTTAGGTTGGAAATTAAAAGATTTTGTAACAAAAAAGAAGTGAAGCTTTGGAATAATCATCCAGTTTAAATGTGAAATATAAGTTAACAAGTTCATTAAAGGTGAAAAATGAGCAGTTTACAGAAAGGGATAGCCAGTGTGGTTTCTTACAGTAATCTAAAGCATTGATCTCAAGTACCTGAGAGGTCTTTCCAGTTTAATTTTCTTCTATGTGTGTAAAATACAATTTTAATCTAGCTGCTAGAAAAGAAGAAAGATATTACAAGTTAACTTTTTCATGTTATCTCATTCTGCAGAACATTCTGTAGCTATTTATAAATGTGTAATCACCAGCTGCCTTTTCTCACAGTTTTTTTGTGTTGTTTTTTTTTTCTCCCTCAAAAATACACTGATAAGTAGCTAACAAGAAACAACCACAGGACTAAATAGATTTGTAAATGGTTATCTCCCACAGCAGTACAACTCAGATACATAGAAACCATGAAAAGCCAATTAATAGGATTTCTTGTGAACTTCTGGTTTTCTTTTTCACTTGCTTTATATTTTCACAGTGCAGAAAGAGAAGAGAAATGTATAATTGAAGATGTTCCCAGTGACACGTTGGTAATTGGTAGGTACCTGTATATGCTACATGATGATCTAATCTATGCAATAACAAAAATAGCTTGTAATGTAATAAGCAAATCTGTGAAGGATAAATATGGTAAGACCATGGTGGTAAGAAAGAGGGCACAGTGAAAATAATTCCTTGCAATGGGAGCTAGTCATAATGTCCTCACACCTTGTATGTCCATCACAGAAAGAAATGCAGGTTTCCAGAGTGCTTAAACTGACTAGACAAAGAAAAAAAAACGTCTTCTAATTATACAGCAGTGTAATTGATGCTTCAGTGAGTGCTTCTGTACATTCTGACTGATTTATTCATTCATACCAGGTTTTCTGTAACATGGTTTTCCCTAGATAAACGGGAGAGTTATTTTTTGTTTAACACTGGTCTGCAAAGGAGCACACAAAATAAACACTATAGTTCCATTTCACCTGGTATATCACCAGGACATTACATTCATCTACAAGACTATAAAATTGAAAGAGGATAGTAAAAATTAATATCTAACATATATTTATAATTTTTTTAATGAATAATGTGTTAAATATAAAAGGCAATCCTAAAAATGTAATTTGAATACAGCACACATGTTTCTGGAGCTGTCCTCAAGCTTTCTGTATGTAAAACTTGCCAAAGTATTAGCAGTAATCATTAAGCATTACTTGTTAATCAACCATTCTTGTAGTATTCTGGAATTTCATTCCAGAATGAACAGCAGTTCAGACTGTTACAGAGTTTCCCCTGAGAAATTTTAATCATAACATGATTAAAATGAAATACATAGATAGTTTTATTGTTAATAATTTTATTTTTTTTCCTGAAAAATGGATCAAGATGTTTAATATTCAGTTAGGTTTTATTTAACAGATTTTTATCTATGATTTTATTCAGGGAATTACAAAGTACAACGTTGGGATATACATCAACATGAGTTTCTTGAATCTGCTCCTGGTTTGGGAATGTTTGTGACTGTCACAGCTCCTTCTGCTGAGGTAAATGTGCTTTATGAATGTTTCTGTAGGATTTATGAGTTGACTTTTGGAACTGACAGGCAGCACTATCTCAAAATAATATATGCTTTTTGGGGAAAAGTAGTCTAACAGCTACTTCAGTATTTTGATGCTGGAATGTATAGGCACCTTGTGATTTCTATTGAACTAAATAGAAATTACGATGTTTGATAATAATGTGTTTTCACATTACTACTGGACTTGGGAAAGTGTGTCATTAAGACTAGCAAGTGACAACTGACGAAAATAGGTTAGATTTTAAAAAATGATGTAAAAACTAATGATGTAAAATGGTACAGAATGTAGTGGAGCAGCAGAAAGGAAGGCTGATAATTTTGTATCCAATTCATAGTACTGGTTTTTGATTGTTTTACTGATATTTATAACGTACATATCCAGCATATGTAATATCTAAATTACAGGTACAAATGTCAAAACTGTATGGGCCACAAGGAACATTTTCTTTTACATCTGAAATGTCTGGGGAGCATATTATTTGTTTACAGTCCAACTCCACAAGATTTGTGGCATTTGCAGGAAGTAAACTGGTAGGTGTATTTCTTTATTCTTTGTTGTAGTATCATCTATTGTTTACAAACTCCACAAATTACAAAATAGATTAGAAGTTGATCTAACTTCTAGAGGTAATTCAGCATTTCCTAGTGCTTAAAAAAAATAAACCTACATTACGAAGCAGAAGAGATAAAAAGACTGTTCTGGTATTTTAGAAGTTAAAATTAAAGAGGCAAGACTAATAACTAGAGTGATTTAATGTTTGTATAGTGCTTTAATGTGAAAGATTCAGATTAATCAGAGCAAATACCTGGTTCAAAAAGATAAATACATAAGATTGACTTACACAAACAGTTGTCATAAAGATATTCCATGTCTTCATTAACTTAGACTGAATTCCTGAAGAAAATTTAACATTTTAATTTTTGAAAGATATTAAAATTAAGAATATCTAAGCATACTTAATATTGTCTGATACCAACTAAGATGGTCTTACTGAAGGTTTTGAAAAAAAATTAAATAGAAGCCATCAGAGGTATAATCTTGGGTCTCATATATTTCAGTCTACAATTTTATAAACACTGTTTTGAAAATTTAACCTGTATGCCTTTCCTTAAAAGATAGTTTGAATGGGGAGAATTACTCTGTAGAGGTGTTTTTCTTTTTTCCAGTTGACTGCAAAAGAGTATGTTTACCTGCTAGATATAATCATCTCCTAAATATATTAAGTGAGATTTCATCCTAGGTGTATGCTTTGGGAACGTGTAGATGACAAAGAACCAAGAAGAGTTAACAGTATTGAAGTGGGACTATTATCCTGGAATAACTATGTGTTCTTATGGATTGATTTATGGAAATGAGTGGAAATTTAATCATAGACACTGCAAGAGCACTTAGATACTAACAATAAAAAATAAATAAATCATGGAGTTCATGAATTAGAGAGGCTAAGAGGGATAAAGCATTGGTTAGTTATACTCCATGAATGTGATTATGAGGATACACCAGAACATTTTTTATCTGATGGAGATGTGTTAATATAATTTTATATTATGCAGGCACCTTTTACAGCTCTTGTCATTCTATTTAAAAGAAGTGAACAGATGCAGGAAAGCAGAACTTTAATAGCACAAGTATTAATTAAGGTTGTTTGTTTAGCTTAAGAACACAGAATTAAATATGGAAAATATTGCTCTTTATAATTATATCTGCAGGAATAAAGATCAAAAAAGGAAATTTATTATTTAGGTAAGGTAAACCTTAAACTAGTCTTCTGTAAGAATCTGATGTAGTTGTGGTGATCGGAACTGCTTCAAAACAAAGTTTAATATATTAAAAAACAAAGGCTACCCCAAGGTTGTGAGATGGACATCAGGATTTCCAGTCAGCTAACTCTAAGATAGCTAAAAGGAGATCTCCTCTTCATTTGTCATTGGTGTCTCAGTAGACCAAATGTGTATCTGGTTATAGTAAGTTCTAGTATTTTTGCAGCCTATTTGTTTGGCTAAAACTGATTTTCTTTTGGTACAAATTTGCTTCTAGGAGAAATTTCTCCCATGAGCTTCAGTGAAAAGTTTAATTCATGCCAATCTGTTGCATAATAATTGCAAGTTGCATTCTTCTCTTTTCTTTCTATGGGTTTATTGCTTGGCAGGTTTGGGGCATTTTTGCTATAGATTGTAGAATAGTTTACAGGATATTGGGAGGTATTTCATACCAGATAGAACATGTATGGAGAAAGAAAAAAAAGATACCTTATGCTTTCATACCTTGCTTATTAAAGCTTAAATATGATAAAATGTAAATCATGGTTCAGTTGGTTGTCTTCTAGTCTTATATTCCTCAGTGTTTTAGTGGAGGAAACCTAGAAGAGCCTCTACAGAAAGCTTCCTGCAGTACTACTAAAGAACGACATTTCTGCAGTATTAGGATGGAATGTGAAACACAATGAGTTGTCCTAATGGTGCTCATTTTTTTTCAACTTTCAGAAAAAGAACAGAAAACATCTTCATGGTGGTTCTGTCAATACTAGCATAAAATAATCCTCAAACAGTAGTGAAGTTTTAAATTTTGTATAATAAATTTAAAAATAAAATTAAGAAACACTTTAAATATCCCACCTGATTCCAATTTTAGGAAGGATTTCTATAAGCAATGAAAACTATTTTCCTGTCATGAGCTTAAAAGGAAATGATCCATTGTTTCTTTTTTGTAAGGAATTTTGAAAACACAGAAGACACAGCACTGAGAATTTTTGTTCTGTTCACAGCGTATCCATTTGGACATTAGAGTTGGAGAACACTTTTTTGATGAATCTGCTGTTCAAGCCAAAGATAAAGTGAACGAAGTTAAACTTAGACTAGAACATCTAATTGAGCAAGTATATCACGTAACCAAAGAACAAAACTATGAAAGAGTACGTATGTTCCTTAATGAAAATGTTAAAAATATTGTACGTAGACTTACTGATTTACCAGATATTATGAGGTTTATTATTTAATTTCAGTGTTTAACTACTTAATAAAAATCTATTGGTATTTAACCAATATAACCTACATTAACTTGCAAAATATTTTAAGCTGTAATATAAAACCAAATCAATCACTGTGATCTCATGCTTATAGCAACAGGTGCTTTATTAAAGCAGGAATTTCCAGCTATAGTTTTCTTGGTCAGAATCAACAACAGCAGCTGAGTAGGTGTCAGGTACCATTGCTCGTGGTGTTGCCAGCTTTTGCTTCCATGCTGATCTGTGCACATAACCTTTATTGAAGTGGGCAAGGAAATGACTGAGTGTGTATTTATTTACCTACACACAGTTAGAAATTAAGTACTCCTTCAGACAAACATAAATCCAATTACCTTAACTTTTCTATTATGTTGTTAGACTGTGTTTGAAATACATCAGCTAGTTACCTAAAAATAGAAATTTGTCTGTAAAAAAGCGGTCTTGTCTGCAATATGAAAGTGACTGTGAGACTAAAAAGGTGGAAGCCTGTGCTAATAAATATATCTAGCACAATATGTATTTCATTAACAAGGAAAAGCTCTATTTGCCTTTCTGCTTCATGATACAGTGTGCCTGCTTCTTGGTTTTGATATTAAAGATATCCACCTCACAGATAGGAACAAAAACTTGCATTTTTATCCACATAAAGGAAGCGTTTATTCACTACCATGAAGAAGAGAGATGCCTGTTACCTAGATAGCAGCATGAAACACACAGATGCCAAAAGGTCATAATCATGCTTTTCCTTTGTTTCTTCAGGAGCGTGAAGAAAAATTTCGGAAGACAAGTGAAGAAACCAACAGCAATATTTTGTGGTGGGCTATTGCACAAACACTAATCCTCATCTTCATTGGAATCTGGCAAATCAAATCTCTCAGAGATTTCTTTATATCTAAGAAGCTTGTTTAGGTCTTATAAAGTAAATGCACAGATTTGAAAATTGCACACCATGTAACAACTCACATCCAAAGAAACCCTGTGTCTATGAGGAAATTGGTTATATATAACTCTTACTATGGTTCTTACTCTAACTCTGGTTTCTTCATCTACATTGCTGCCTCTGGCATCCCCTTACATTTTATCCCTTGAATCCCATCTTTTATCCATGTCTTCTCCTCTGCAAATCATAGAGTCATTAACTTTGGAAGGGACCTTAAAGATCATAAAGTTCCAATCCCCCTGCCATGAGCAGGGAACCCCACCACTAGACCAGGTTGCACAAAACCTCATCCAACCTGGCCTTAAAATCCTCCAGTGATGGGGCATGTTAATCTTAATCTACAAGAACGGCTCAGTGACTAAGGCAACATTTAAACCCAACTCAGGATCATTACATCTAAAATAGATATTTAAAAAAGTTCCCTAAGTTTTCAGAGTTCTCTACTGTCACAGTTTAACCCCAGTTGGCAACTAAGTACTACACTGCCACTCACTCACTCTCCCCTACCCACAGTGGGATGGGTGAGAGAATCAGAAATATATAGGTAAGAAAACTCATGATTTGAGGTAAAAAGAGTTTAATAATTTAATAACTATAACAACAACAAATAATAATTTGTTAGAAAAATAGGGAAAAGCAGCAAGAAAGACAGAAAAATAAAGCCAAAGGAAGTCAAGTGATGCAAATGAAAACAATTGTCCACCACCAACTGACTGATGCTCAGCCAGTCCCCAAGAAGCAGTCCTTGTCCTAGCCTCCCTCCTAGTTTTATTTCTGAGCATGATGCCTTATCATTGGGCCTACTGGAAAGCTGGGAAAGGACTTTTTACAAGGGCATGCAGCAAGAAGACAAGGGGTAATGGCTCAGAACTTGAAAAGGGGAAACTTAGATGAGACATTAAGAGGAAATTCTTTCCTGTGAGGATGATGACCCACTGGAACAGGTTGCCTAGGGAAGTTGTGGAAGCCCCATCCCTGGAAATGTTCAAGGCCAGGATGAGGCTCTGAGCAATCTGGCCAACTCAGGGGGATTGGATCTAGATGATCTTTAATATCCTTTCCAATCCAAACCATACTATAATTCTATGATACAGAATATCCTTCTGGTCATTTGGGGTCAGCTGTCTCTCTCAACTCTTTGTACATCTCCAACCTACTCACTGACAGGGCAGTGTAGGGAGCAGAACATGCCTTGATGCTACATAAACCCTGCTCAGCAGGAACTAATCCATTAGTGTGTTACCAACACTGTTTCCAGCACAAAACAAAAACATACCCCAAACAAGTTACTATGAAGAAATTTAACTCTCTCCCAGCCCAAACCAGAATATCTGATTGCTTAGTAACTTTATTCTGTATAAGCATGAACAGTCCAGCATTTCAGGCTCACTATGGTTCAGGCAGCAGGCAGAGAAATAAGTATACCCTCTGTGGTGCCTAAATGTCTTGAACTCAACATAAGCCTGGCTTTTCCTCAAATAGAACTGTGACTGTTTTCTTTGAAAATATTAAAAGATTTAAGTGACAGTGGAGCTCAATCTTAATACTATGATCAATGTTAGCAGCATGGAAGAGAGAGACCCAACAATTTGGAATTATACATACTTTTTGCTCTCAGATAAGCCCCAAATATTATTGGGCTACACAGCTGAGATCTGACCTTTCCCAGAGCTGTTTATATGGATTATGGTCTTCATGAAGTATGTCAAAGTAAACTAAATTACATGTTTTTTTAATACACTGAATTTGCACCGATATATTTTATTCTAAGTTATTCCTACATGAAATTATTCAGACTGTTTCTGTGTTGAAAAATGCTTTTTATTTTAATTGTTCAGTAACTGTAACCTGCCTGTCTACAGAACTTACCTTTTTTTTTTATTGAATTGTGCATTTCCATTTCACTTATTGCAGCTCAGTTGTATAAATCTTTATCCCTTAATTTACCTAGTTTATGTACACCTAGCAGAGCAGCTGCAGTTTCAAACAATTACAAGTAAAAAACTGTGGTTAAAAACAAAGCAGCAGTAGTGGAAGAAGGAACTGGATGTAGTTATGACATTCTTGAAAACGTTTCTGAAGAGTACTGTGGTAGGTGAATATTGTGGTCTGGCTTTCTACTTGCCTTTCCAGACTCTATACTGGTCTAAAAGGACTACTTTTTAGAAAGTTGAAATATCTACTGGTATTTATTGTTTTAAAGGCACCGCTTTTTTTCTATATTAGCACCTGCAGACTAAATCAGTAAACATAAAAACTCATAAATCTGCTAATTGAGGTTTGTTCAGCATTTAAAAACTTTGAGACTTCAGAATTGTCTCTTGAAATGCCCAGTAAATGTGTTACTAAATTCACTTTTATAGACCAGTCACAACATGTCTTGTACTAACATCTTTGGTGGTGGGAAAGAAGGAAAGTTGTGTTACAACCATATGGTATATGAAGTCTAAGAGAAAAGTTTAATAAAGGGTTGCTACAAGGTTGTGATTGTTATTTAGTGTAAGGCTTCTAACTACATCCCAGTGACAAACTTATCTAATCTACAATACATTTAAGCTTTTAAGCCAACAGGGCAGGTACCATGCCAGAATTTATAAAAGACCTAATTATGATTCCCAGTAATCATTAACTCTATACTCAAACCAGCACTGAGACTTGGAGCCTTGACTATAGTTTGGGAGTGCTTAATTCTTTATCTATAGCAATAATAATAAAATATCTTTGCTTTGATGAAATGTTTTCAGTCTCCTTCAAGATTTTAAATTTAATCTGCAAAGCAGAATCTGAATCCCCGTTCTTTCAGAGACATTTTGGGGGCAGCAGCCTTTAGGAAGTGAAAAGCCAGAGGTTTCTCCTATGCAGTCTGTGGCCCTGTCATACTCAGAACTACAACCTGCACAGCAAGCAGCCCTGTAAGGGAATTTTCCCCTAAAATTTTCATCAAGGGAAACTACCAAGCCCTGGATGGTTTTCCATGTTAAAAAATGAAAAGTAAAAGTCCTTGTTTTGCACTTTTTTTTCCCCACACCACAGGGAGCGACAAGAAGCCTGTGACCGTGACTTAATAACTTTCCCATGTCCCTGCATTTAAAGCAGGGAAAGCCACTGCATTTTTCCACACACCTGGTGTGCTGCTGGCAGCCCCTGCGCTGCGAGGGGAGTGGGGCTGCTGCTGGGACACCTCCATGGAGCCTTGCTGGGCAGCCCGGCTGAGAGGAAGGAGGGGGAAACCTCTCAGAGGAATCCCTGTGCGGGAACCACCTCCAGTGCGGTCCTGAGGGGCCAGACAGACTCCCTTTTTCCCGGGGGTGTGAGGGTCACACCCTGCGGCCCTCAGGCCCCCCGGGTTTGGGGGGGGGGGGCGGCCCCTCACCCCAGGGCTG
>NW_009953655.1:838921-881878 GCF_000747805.2 Chaetura pelagica | reverse complement strand
CCTCCCCAGCTGCGGCCACGTTTTCTGTGATATCTGCCTCCAGAAAGGTAATGGCTGCTGCAGGCCCGGGCGGCTCGGGCCTCCGCTCCTGCAGTGCTGGGGGTGCACACTGGCCTCAGCCACTGGCATTTCTGACCCTCTGTGGGAACAAATTATTCTTGTCAATCCAACGTTATCGATAAACCTTTTCAATCCTTGCTGTTGATTTTCTTTAAGTAAAAAGACTGCCTGTGTCTCTCTCCACGGCTGGAGTAATGGGGCTCTGAGAGGAAGCCTTAGACGCAGAAAACTGGAGGCTTTAATAAAAACCGAGTTTGGATGCTTATGGTCCATTTTTGTGCTGTAGAAAAAATGAGGTGGCATTCTGTTCTAACTTTGGAAATGGCATGCTTTTTGTTAGTGAAGGAGCAATTCTGCAAAACATAGGATTTGTTTGGGGCAGGTTTTGATAATGGTCTTAAGAGATTTTGAATCTCAGCCACTGAAACTCTAGAAAATTTTCAGCAGCATTAGGAGGACAGGAGGTGATGTGTGAAGCTGTAGTGTGTGGTCTGCCTTTCCTGAATTAAATTCTGGGACTCCTTGTGATGTGCTGAGGTGAAGGTCTGTTTAAAGGATAATGGAATGAGGAAGCTGTTTTTCCCTTTCAGGTCATGCTAAATGCCTTGGTTTTTGTAAGGACACACAGAATAAATGATCGATCTGTATTTCAGAATTAAAAGGCCTTTGGCTACCATTTTTCACAGGATTGCTGTTGAGGAGAGAGTATCATAAAATGCAGCCTTTAAGTACAACTTGCAGAACCCTAGAACCTAAACAAAAGCTTTCCTCACTGCTGTTCATAGTGTTTGGCAGAAAAAACAATGAGACATTATATATATATTAATTCAGTACTAATAATATCAAGCTTAAAATGTATTTATGCTTTAAAGTTGTTTATAAATATTAATCCTTAGAATCCTTAGAAAGGAAGCAGCTAGTAAAATTATACATTATAAGTATTGTAATAATATGCATTTATTAGAAATATTTGCTAATAGATTTCCAAATAATCAGAGGCATTTTAGAAAATGATGGAATTTTATAAAGTGTTGTGATGAATTTTTCACTGGAAAAACTCACAAGGTAAAATTATTAATTCTTTTAAATTAAGCTTTCATATATTTTATTGAGAGAGCCAGACTGGGCCCCAATCTAAAAAGTCATATATCTGGTTGAGTCTAACTCATTAGTGCACTAAGGCATACATTTAATTAAACCAGGCAAGTAGTCTTATTTAAATCAAAGGAACTAAAAGTCACCTGCATACAGTGACACTAATGATATTCATAAAATAATTTACATTAATGCTTAGTTGCAGGAGGAAGAGCTGATGACATTCACACATATTTTCCCTCTGCAACTGTGTGTAATGGTTATAGAATCAAATTCTTTCTTCATGTTTATTTGTGTTTCTTGTGGAACTTTTGGATTCCTTCCATAAGCTTCAAACAAAGGATTAGGCACCAAATTCTATTAAAAATGCATTCCATATCTATTGAGTCTGATGTATATTTTAAATGTCTATTTACCTTACAGGCAAAAAAGATGAATGTTTGATCTGTAGAACTCCTTGTCGTACATTATTCCTTTCAAAACAGGTAAATGAATCTTTAGTATTGTTGTGTTACACTAGTCTGTAGTTTGCTTAACAGCTAAATTATTGACATTACAAAATAATTTCCTTTTGTTTGACAAACAAAATGATAGGTTGGTAGACCTAGATACTTATGTACTGTACAGCTTGTGGAAACTAGGTTTACAGTTTCTGCTGGACTGTAAATCAATCCAACCAAAAAACATAATGGATTACTGTGTAACATCAGTGAATACTTCCAAAATGTGGAAAAAATGTTTATTGACTTTGGCATTTGCACATCAGAGAAAGTGAACTGTAAATAATTATTTCATGCAATGGACTGAATAAAATATCTGCATAGTAGCTCGTCAATGTTTTCAAGTGTATTTGATTTATTCCCCCATTTTCTCATAAGTTTAACTGTTTTCCTCATAGCCATGTGATTAAAAGAAGATCCAAAATATTGCTGGAAATTCTAGCTATTCCCTAGAGAATGAATGCTTTTCATTCTCTTTCTTGAGAAAACATTAGAAAGATTTAATTTTCCCATTTATCCTAAGCTGATTTCATAAATGAATTGTGAAAATATACTTTCCTAAACTGGTGCCTACCTAAGAGACAAGCCTGCCTTCCAATGATGGAAATAAAATATAAAGAGCATTCAATACAGCCAACACATGAAGTTCTACAAGTCTACAAGATCATGTGTATGAAATAGAAGACAGTTTGGGACTAACCCTCAAGCAATGACCTTGAAGAAGACCATGATTTCTCTGCCTCTCTACATATGCTTAAAACTGACCTGGTGTGTATCTAAATGCAGAAATCTCTACGTCTGCATACAGTATATAAAAAAGTAAAAACTCATTACAATGTATTTCATATTTATAAACACAGAATATTGTAGAACTGAAGCAGGGTGAAGGAGACAATGCTATCAAGAATAAAAATTTGCAGCAAAACAACAGAATGGCAACATAATACAAAGGAACAATGAAGACAGTAATTAAACAAAAAACCTCACCAAAACCAGAAAGCCTCGCATAAAATTTTTAAAGGAGGTATTTTAATAAGCTTTCAATATCAACCTATCCTGGCTACGAGTTTCATTATTAATTTCAATCACAGCATATTTTATGTTGTCAAGGACCTCTGGAGGTCATATTGTCCAACACTTTGCTCAAAACAAAGCTAATTTTGAATCTGGTTCAGTCTTAAATTGCAGCATTTCAACAGAACTTCATAATTTGCTTAAAAAAATACTGAAAGAATTTTAAAATGCGATGATTTGGATACTAAAAAAAATATTAGATGTTTCATTAGAACCTACTACTGCTTTGAAGCACTCGAAGGAAGCACATTACCATATTCTTTAAAAAAAGACATTAATGATGATTGCTTAGCCTTGATTAAGAACAGATAAAATGATTGGAATGGTAATTAAAGATGCATATAAAAAAGTCATGGCGCTATAATTCAGGAACCTGAGTGGAAATATACCTGATAACCTTTATGAGTGTGATGCTATGAAAGAATTTCCAATGAGTAGGAGGTCCTAGAAATGTGTTAAAACTCCTCATTAAATTGTATATTGGGGCAATCAACATCTACACATTAAATATTCCCATCCTTACGGTAATGCCTGCTTGTCACCTTTATATCTTGCTTCTCTGTCTCCCAGTCCCCACTTGCTTTTCCCAAGGGGTTGGTTAAGTGTTATGATAAATCAGAATCCTGCTGTTCATTATTTCAGAATACCATGATAGGTTCTTAAATCAAGGTCGTTGCTTTGTTAGGATCCTAGGTAGGTTTCTATAGCTTGCCTCCTATGAATATATTAAAAAAGATGCCAAATGTACTTTTATGAATACATTAATTTTTCTAGATGAAGTTTTATTATCCTGTTCATATTTTCTTTATTTAAATACTGTAGACAGGTTAGACTGTGCTGTCTGTCTGCTTTTGTCTTGCTCAGTCAATTCACTCTGTGGAAATTTTGGAATGCTTTGGCTAGTGCCAACCAAATTCAAAAGAGCAGAGGAAGTCTCAAATACAATTAATTTCCTCCTGTGAGTTATCTAAAAATCAGTAGCTGGGGAAAGTAAGGAAGAGCAGTTCAGTTCCCCAGGTGAGGGAAACCCAAGTACAGCTCATCAATAATGCATAGTAACCATGTTCATGCCATTTTGATCAGAGGAATTGTTTTGCAGGATATTTAAATAGCTGATGTCAGAATATGGGGGGAAAATAGAAATCTGTTTCAAATGCCGGTTATTAATTTAGCTCCTCACATGATTATTTTTCATACATGCAGGATTCAATTCTCATTATTAAAACTATAGAATGTAAGCACGCATTGTAAATAGGTTTGGCAAATGCAGTTTTATTTAGTCTTGCATATTTGATTTCATAGTAGTGTTACACTATCATTAGAGTAGGTAAATTACTGCCTGTCTTTCTCTACATTTGTGCATTTCCAAATGGAGCAAAATCTAATTATTTTGTGTTTCAGTGCAGTATTTTTAACTTGTGAGAGCACTTAACTGTTTTCTTAATAGTCTAGAAAACTGTTTCATTCACAGATGGCATACTTCTTATTTCTTTCAACAATGCACCTTTCTTTAATTTTTCAATTTTTTACTATATTAGGATTAATTTACAATTTGCTTGCAACAGTTTCAGTTCTCTTTGATTGGATTTTGAAAGGTGTTTCCTTACATGAAGGATGCCTTTTTATTGGACAATTTTCTTCTATCATCTAAGAATGTTTATACTGTTTTTGCTTTTTATTCAACTTTTGGCTACTTGTGAAGCTACCTTCTATTATACAATCATGATTTGTAAAAGAGAACTTTCCAGTTTGTAGTTTAGATCTTGATGGGTTGTTTGTTTTTGTTTGTAGTTTTGGGTTTTTTGTTAGATTCCTTAATTTTAAAAGCTGTTTACTGTTAGAATAGACTACTGTGTATAAATGTGATCAATGTTAGTTCTTAGTAAGTATTTTAGCTTAGCACAATACATAGTATAACTATTTTTGGGTTGCATTTGATTTGTTTTTCTTATGAATAAATTAGGAATACATTTATGTTAGACATTAGGAAGAAATTATTTAGTGTGAGGGTGGTGAGACACTGTAACAGGTTGCCCAGGGAAGTTGTGGAAGCCCCATCCCTGGAAGTGTTTAAGGTCTGGTTAGATGGGGCTTGGAGCAACCTGGTCTAGTAGGAGGTGTCCCTGCCCATGTAGGGGGGATGGAACTAGATTATCTTTGAGGTCATTTCCAACCCAAACCTTTCTATGAATCTATTATATGATTCTAGATTAAAGTAATACTCAAGTAAGTTACCTACATTGCCTTGTAGACCAGGATAGATATCCAAGTGTCCCTATAATTCTGAAATTCACATTTACAAATTACATACAATTTATATTACAGTAAGGGCATTACATAAAAATAGGATTGTTTTCAATTTCTGTATCATCCTCTTCTTAAGCTGTCCATTTTTTATTTATATACAACAATTGATTTAAGGAACACTTCACAAAATGCTTTAGTTAATACAACTTGCAAATAGAAGTGCTAACCTTGATGTACTTTCTTTTCTTGGTAGACAAATCCTGATATTCAATCCCTGTTCATGGGAATAGACACGTTATGCAAGAAATATTCAAAAGAAGTAACACAGGTGAATCTGCTTTAAAACTTTTTAAGTCTAAACAAGAATCACCTACTTCTGCTGATTTTTATATAAATAGAAATATATATGATTTAATGCCTGAAAATTGATGTATGCCGGTTAATGTCTTTACTTTCACAGTTACGAAGTTCTTGAGAAGGCCTACATTATTCATTATGGGTACTGCTTATGTTTTCAAACTCTCTCTGAGGATCACTAGTCTGATTATTTGTAAGTGCAAGTGTAAAATCACTTTCCGTGCCATGAAATGAAAAATTAGATCTGCCTGAAACTTAAACATGCCCAGATAGCATGCCCTAATTATAGCAAGAAAAGGTTACACAGTGAAAACCTAAGCTGGCTGAAGTCTTAAGCTTCTTCTTTTTTTATTTTTTTTTTCCTCCAGTCAAAACAGGTCTGCTTTTATTTTTCATACAGATGCAATAAATTATTTTAAGGTAAATTCCTCCCCTGCCTTTTGTAAACTCTAGGCAGGATGCCTTCTTTTAGGCTTAGTTTCCAGTCCAGAATTTCAGTAGCTGTCTGGGTTAAACAAATTTATCTAAACTCCAATCGCCTCCTCATTTTCTGCATCTCTTCAGCTTGGTTTGAGGACTTGTCCTTGTGCTCATCCTTCTTATTAGAGTATTCCAGTGGCAGTTTCAACAACTCATGATTGAACTGTGGCAGTACACCCCCCCTGAACACTCCTGTAACCTTCATTGTGTGTTGTCATCTCCCTTGGACTGGTACTTCTCTGATCTTGGGAAGAGCTTCCCAATCCAGCATAAAAGTAACCCATGGATTCACATTTGCTCAACTCTATGCTTACAAACTTCTCCAATCCTGAGCATGATTCCTTTCTTCAGCACTCCTTCTCCTGAGCTGCATAGCTGACACAAGGTTAACAAGAAGCCTTCCTCCATCCTTCCATATATATTTTTAAAAAACATGTACAGTGATTAGCAGTTATTTTGTAAAGTGTACAACTCCAGACAGCTATATCACCAACCACAAGTGAATATGAACTTCTGTAATGTGTCAAAGACAGGAAAAATTGGACATGATCTTAAAAGACCAAGGTGGGTTTTCTGTAGCCTGAGATAACCCATGGGTAATATATGAAAGTGCAATTAAGACACTGAAGTATGTTCAGAACTTCTACTAGCATCAGAAGACGTAAGTGCAGTTTCTGCTCTGTTAGGGCAAAGGTTTATCTAATATTTGTCACAACAGTGGGTGCTTAGGAAATAGCATGAGAACAAGGCTGGCACATAGTGATATGTCTTCAGAACAGCCTTCTAGCTTTCAATAGTTTGTAACACAGGGATTTCTCAAGGTGGGGATGATGCCTTTGCATTCAAAAGATTCTGTGGATATTGTTCCCATGTAATTGTCAAGTTGTTTTCTGAATATTTAGCATCCATCACATACTATGGAAGGGAGGTCCAGAGGTTATAATTACCCTGTGTGATGATGATTTCCTTTTTCAGGTTTTCACCTGCTAATTTCTTCTGGTACTCTTGAATCAGAGGAAAAAGCAACCATTCCCATACACTCCATCTTATATGATAATTAGCTTTAGACTGCTAATAAACCCCTTCTTCAACTGTCTTGTTTTTCAGTCATGGAGGGTTATATATATATATATATATTTATTTTTTTTTTCACTGAGGCTTTTACATATCTTTGATTTACTTGAACTATTTCTAAACCTACTATATCCTTTCTGACATGTTAAGCAGAGTGAGGATATAGCACATTTTTTAAAGTGGAATAATGGTGTTCTCTATTCTGTTCTATTCTGTTCCTTCTTTAACCACTTTAAGATCTGATTTGATTTTTTTGACTGGTCCTGAGCACAGAATTTACATTTTCACAGATTTCACCTTTTAAACATCCAAGGCCTCATATCTGTGTGGTGGAAGGCAGCTCAGAGCCATTACTTTCTGAGTGGCTCTTTCTTCCATCAGTTCTTCTGAAGACACTTCTGATCCTTTCATGAGTATCCCATAGGAACCTCCCAGGCCCTTCTACAGTGAATAAAAAGTAACTATTTCAATTAGCTACTCCAGAATAGGGTTCCTTCTTCGAGTTTCTCAACTTGGTTGTCTCTATCTATACACGTTTTTCTGCAGTTTTCTTAAACATGAGAAGAAATATTTATTAGTAAGTTATTGCCTATTGTAATTTGTTCTTCAAGCTCTTGTCTTACCTACTTTATATGTTTTTACTTTTAACCTGTCATGGTTTATGATCCTCATTTGGACACAAGAAGTGCTTGCACACCACCAGACAGTGTGTTTAATAATTATTTTTAATTAACAGTATATTTTTACAAGGCAAGTTATAATTGCCAGTAAGACACATTACTTTTTATGTTGCCATTAATTTTATGTGTTTGCTTAGCACTAATGAATGAGAAACACCACAGCTAAACTGGCTTTCCAATACCTTTACCTTGTTACTGAACATAGTGTTCAAATACAAATTCAGTGAAATAAATCTACTAACTCTAGAGTTAGGTCATGCTACATTATGTAAACTTTATAAGACTTTCTCAGGGATAATAACTTGGAATATTTTGTTACAAAAGATTTAAAGAAGATATGTTAAATAATCATTAAAGCATAGATAAACTGGAATACTGTGAAGTAGATCTTAATCTCTTTTTTTTTCTGAGGTTGCATAAATGTAACTAGGGGAAGCCTGGCATAACTATTGCTTTTTTAGATTTCAGAATTCCAAGAAAAACATCGTAAACATTTATTAGCATACCAGAGACAAAAGGTAATTCCAATTATGATATTCTCATTCTTATTGCTTATGTTTGCCTTGTTATTATGGTTTATTTGAAAATTATTTATCAAGATTGCATAATTTCTGTTATTAAAAATACCAGTTTTAAATGCTCTATAATCTGTGAGGATTTCCTGATTATTTTAGTTGTGGGGTGACAGAGATTAAAAGGAGAGTCAAAAGACAGGGAGACAAGAAACAAATTCACTGCATAAAGGAAAAAAAGTGGGAGGAGATTGATACTCATTTGATAAGGCTAGAGGAAAAAAAGAGCAGGGCTGACAAACAAAACGAGAAGCTTGAGCAATGGAAAACAAGACTAAGAGCTGAATTAGGGGTAGCTCAGAGGGAAGAGGAATATAATTAATTATTCTGCGGAGAAGTGGTACTGAATTTGTGACTATGCCTCTTCCTCTGTACATTGGAAAGAAAATTTCTTTTTCATTTCCCAGCTACTTCTAAATATGTGATAAAATAGTTGGCTGTTTCATTCATTTCTAAGGACATGGTCAGGTAAATTACTTAAAGGTGCTTGGCCTTACTGGTTAATAAACCTATCAGTAGGTGTCCTATGTGTGAAATGACAGAGGTAAGCTCATAGAGCTGGCCAATTGGCCATCTTGTGTGTGATGAGAGAATCTACTGTGGTTCTCATGAATAGAAAAGCTTGGAAATGTGCTTTGTCCCCATTCCCCCCTGTTTTTCATTACTGCATTTTGGCATCAGTCCTGGTGTACTGTGGAGTGGGTAGTTCTTTCAAGGTCCTGTGCTTCTGCTTTCAAAGCCAGGCCATGGAGAAATCCTGATTTTATGCCCCTTTCCAATCTATTGTACTGACTCTGGATAGTTAAATGAAAACCTGTAGACAAAGTAATAAAGCTCTCAGAATTTTTCATAAATAGAAATGTTATCTCTAAAGAACCTGTGCAGAGTTTTGATACATTTTGATGATAAGTTTCTAAGTTATTTACTGTTGAGATATTAATTGACTAGTGGTTCTAAAGAAGTCAAGGACACTGCTAGACCTCAGGGAGCTGTTCAGGTGACAGTATAGAAACAGCCAAAGATTTAGGTGGTTGCTATTTGGGTATATTTGCTGTTGTTTTGTACATTCTATGTATTTTTTAATATTTTAAGACTGCACTGGATCAGGGTCAGAAGAGGCTGGTTGTCTTAAACACTCTATGTGCAGCTATGATGACACTGATGAGGCTTTTTTGATGAAAGAATGGTTTAACAGTGAGGCTGAGGTGAGCAAGGAGGAGTTTCTCTGAGTGATGATATACCCATCTCCTTCCTGTGAGTTTCAGTTAGCAATGCTCCCTGTTTCAGGATTAATGGGAGGGACTTCGAAGGATCTGGGGAAGTATAGGTCACAGCTGGCAGAGGCACACAGGATGAGAGAATGGGAGTAGATGTTCACAGTCAGGGTTATAATCTCCATATGAGTCTTCCTACCACTGATTTTGAGATGAAGATGTGTGGGGAAAGGATGAAGCAAGTGTTATTTACAGTATTCAGTATGGCAGAGTGCAGTGAGCCCCCAAGGAGGTGAGGAAGGACTAATCTGCCCTTTGGCACAAGTGCCTCTTCCTGTCACTCTCCACTCTGAAGGTCTTTGCCTTTGGAAAAGTTCTGCATAAGGAAATTCACAACCACGTTCTCATACTTGGTTATCTTGTTTGTGGTCTCCTTCCTTATTTCTAGTATGTCATCCTTGTCACTGTGAACCAAAAACTTTCATGACCTTGAGAAAAGATTTTTTAGTTGCTCTTTCTGTGAGTTATATAAATACTCATGTGCAGTATTTGATGATGGTGTGTGGTGTGGGCACTCGCTGTCCATTTTCCTGGCAAGTCTAGACCCTATGTTGTGCTAGGACACAAAGACATTGAAAATCGAATAGTTATTCAACTTCCTTTGGGCATTTTGGCCTTAAAAGAATCAAGTTCTATGGAGTGACTGGGTGAAGTGCTTTGTTCCTGACACCTGTACTGGTCATTTTCTTAGTCAAACCTAGCTCTCTTTTTCTTCTAGGAAAAAGTGAATAGAAGAATGCAAAAAATCAGATCTTATATAAATTAGATTTTGTCTTGAATCTGTTTTGTAAAGTTTCACATCTGCAAAAAACAGCTTAATATCTCCCACAAATAGTATGATTTTATAAAGGTATATCAGATAAAGTTATTAAATAATATTGTGAGAAGAAGCATGAAAAGTTAACAAGAAAATTAATCATTTATCTGAAATAAAAATATGAATAGGATGAAGTCGTGAAGTACTAAGGTAATGCAATGGAACTTCAGAAAAAAATATGGATGGAGTATTGAGTTTATTGAGTAAGCTTTTATATCCTCCATAAAATATAATGTATGACCATGTGATAGAAGACTAAAAAATACTTCTACTAGGGAGCTGACCTAATGTTCTTGACCTTAATGTTCTCTGAGTTTGCAAGCTCCTAACATTCTTTAATGGAGATATTTTTGGCTATCTATAAAAAAAAAAAAAAGATAAATACTCTTCACATAAGCCTATTACAAATAGATATTGCAAAGAACTGAATAAATATTTTGTCTGAAATGAGAAATATGGGAACATGGTATTAGGTATTTTGCACAGTTATTGGTATTTGTCCAGATAATTCCATATTAAATGCAATGTAACTTTTATATCAAATATGGAAAAGCGGAAGAAAAATAAAAGCAAACTATTTAAAACACTTTTCTTTGTATTCATTTATCCAACATTACCAATACACTTAACAAAATGTAATCAAACTAAGTCTGTAACTTCCAAAAAGATGCATAACTTTTTCAGTCTTACTGTTTAATGGATCCATATTACAAATATAGTCTTGTCGCAATAAATCTGTAATAGCAATGGTATTAAAGGTTAGAAAACAGCCTTCCAGCACTTTATAATGCTAGTTGTATGAAAACAAAGTTGTATATCAAACCACTAGTTTTTGTTTAAGTCTGTGATTGTCTAACAGACGGCGAAGTTGGAAGAATCTCTCAAGAAAGTGACACAACAAATGCATCAGCTACAATGGTAAGAGATGGCAAAAGCAGATAGTATTTGTAATCAATGTAATTGATAAAAAAATTAAAAAGTCATGTCTTCTTTGCCTTTCTCATGTATCATGTATAAACAGAAGCAGCATATTTTTTCAGAAATAAATGAATAGTGATTTTTTTAATCAGATCCATTTTATTCACATTAATCAAGCTTATCAGGAAAGAATCCTTTTATGTTTAAATTCAAGTCAGTAGTTACTCTAAAAATGGGCTATTAGCAATCTCTGTCACATATATATTCTATGTTAAATTTTTTATTTGCATGAACATGTTTGTGTTTCTTCCAATGTGCTTTCCAGCATCAGCCTGGAAAACACTATGATATCTTTCCTAGTATTTAGTCCATGTGCAAAACTACCAGAGTTTCACAACATTTTCTGTTTTCTGGTAAAAATCAACTTATTGACTCATCTCAAGTAATTTTTTTTACAAATGCATCAAAGAAATAGTCAAGACGTACCTCATCGTTATCCCCCTGCCTAAATCTTTTAATCTTCTTTATTTCCAACTGAAAGCCAACATTCTTATTGATCCCTAAGTGCACTCTGTGCTACTACTTTTCATTTAATGAGATTTTATTTCAATTTTTTGTTTGAAAATGTCACATATGCAAAATAATTATTCAGTTCTCTTTAGTACTGTGCAACTTTATCCAAAGCACATTTGTTTCTATGTCCTGTTTTGTCCTTCCCATTGCCTAATCTTTCAAAAAGCACTGGGGAAAAAAATCCACCAGGCTTGATCTGCTTTTCTCTTTCAGTGAATATAGGTATTAAGAGCACTTAGAGTATAGTTACAATGCACTTGTCCCTGTAGATCTGTCTTCTTGAGAGAAGCCCTTCATGAATGTCACTTTATGAATACCAATGATCAAGGATTCTAGAATCTCCTAATTAAACCAGTTCATGAAGCCAGCAATTTAGTTGCAAAATTTTGGTGATCTTTGTTACTTTTTTTGTGGGTTCTTTGAGTATAGAATTTCGTTTGGCTCAGGTATGCACATGACACTGTATTGTGCTCTCTAACAGAAAGAAAAACAGTATAAAGGAAACTATGTATTTGGTGGATTGTCATAGTTTATATATTTTTATCCACTCCCTCCTTTTTGTTTTCTGCATCTCCAAAAAATAGCATCCAGGTTGTATCAAATACAGAACTCTAACCGAATTTCAGATTTTTCAGAGTTCAACCAAGACAGTGTGACCTAGGGCTTCTCTTTGCAGGCTGTAGATATATTGCTCCTATTTATGTTTACTGACAAACGTATCAGTTTTACATAGCTGTTGGTGAGTAGCATAAACATGCCAATATCTTTTTTGATAAATAGATTTATTTAGAGTTTGTGAAATATACACATATAAATGAAGATATTTGGCTCAGCTGTAGCTGTATTTTAACATCTGTTGTTCCATAAATTACTGTGTCATAATGTTATCCTACATGGATATTGTTTGACATCTAATGACCGATACATTATGATACAAGGAAGAAGCAAATACCTGATCAAAAAGATTCTTATTTTGCTTCATGGCAAATAGTGTCATGTCAAAACCAGCTATTGAAGGATAAAATGCTTTAATTTAATCCTTCATTGACCAACTACACAAATAAACTAACCAAACCAACTTTCAATTTATATCTGTTGTTTCTTCTGTTTCCCCTTTAGTATGAAACCTCCTGAACAAACTCCACAACTACCATTTTCCAGTACAAGTAGAAAGCCACTTTCCAGTAAGAAGTGTGGTTTTAAGATACTAACTATGGAATATATATGACTGGATATAGCTATGTTCTAATATTACATTTATTAATGACTTTAGTTCCTTCAAGAAAAGAGAATGCTTATTCTTCATATTCTCTTCATCCTAGTCATCCTTCCACTTCTGAAATGTAGGTACAAACCAATCTGCTACTTTTCAATGAAAATTATAACAGTGACAACATACTGATATTTTACATACAGAGTAATTTTTTAAAAAATCTGTTTAAAATAAGTATATTTTCTGATTTTCTGTTTTGATTCTGCACACTAAGTGTGAAAGAGCTGGGGAGGGTCTGATCTAGCCAAGTGTACATAATAACTACTTGTTTAGATTGACATGATGCTGGAAAAAATTCTAAGGCATGATGCACCTTATTCTAAAGACTTTCTGGTAAGATAGATAGATAGTTAAAATACATTAGATAGATAGATAGATAGATAGATAGATAGATAAGATAGATAGATAGTTAAAATACATTAGATAGATAGATAGATAGATAGATAGATAGATAGATAGATAGATAGACAGACAGACAGACAACTTAGTGAGGAACTCTTTCTATTGACTGCAGAGAGCTAAATTACTTGTGGGGTCACCCCTATGTATATCATTGTCTAAAGTTAGATGGGATGAACTCCAGTAAGGCTAATTAAACCTTAAATAAATTAGACAGCCAGCTTGCTCAATCTAAAAGCTTTCTATACCTATGACTGTCTTTACTTTTTATAAAAAAATAAAATTTCAGAACTCCCTTGTGGAAATAAATATGCATATTTATTCTGACCTATATAAAAGAATAACAATGCTAATCAGAAAATAACTTTCTCTGGTAAATGTCTAAATCAAAGCTTAGAATCAATTAATAGATTTTTCTTACTGCTAGTGGGTTTTGGAACAAGTCTTAAATATTCATATGTGTTATGCATTATGTATTGCACTTTGCCATTATTAGTAAAATTTAACATCAGCATAGGATGTAATTTTAGTCATAATGAATGTGTTTGTTAGTTCTGTTACAATGTCATACTTATTTTGATCTTTGTCATAAGAATGGAGCCAATGGACATTGATCCTGTACCTTCACCAATGAGGAAAGTAAGTAGGATTTTTGTATATATGTATTTATAAATGTGTATATATTCATATTCTGATTGTGGTAGAGAAAATATCTTGAAATAAAACTAAAATACATATACTCCCTTCCCACCCCAGCCCCCCAAAAAATAAATATCAGGAACCTAATTTAAATGCATTTTAACTCTATGAAAAAAACTGGCAGCAGAGCGTGTCAGAAATCTGCAGGCTTTGTAAACCTCAGAAATGTAACACTATTTTTCAAAATACCTCAATAATGAATATGCTCATTACACTATAATTAATACCTTGCCATTAATTTAGCCTGAGACACCAACTGGTCCAGCAAGATTATCTGTAATAACTCCACCACAAGATGGACGTATGGGTGAGTAAAAAGAAAGTTTGTAACTGGAGAACAGTTGTATTATGTTAAGAGGGGTAATAAATGAAATAACATACATTAAAAATTTACTGAGCAAACTTGAATGTACAATCACAATGACTCAATCATGTAATCATGTTATAATCATACAATCATGGAATCATTTTTGGTGGAAAAAACACTTGAAAACCTATCATGTAGACTTCAATCCAGCAGACAATAAGTGGTTAAAAATGAAATAAGTCTTTCTGGTGCTGACCTACTTTGTTCTGTGAATAATTATTTGTACCCAAAATACTTTTTGCTGTGCAATCATGGTCAACTGTTGCAAATAAAATGCTGTAACAATGTGTATGATTGAACAGAGCAGGCTTGCAATGCATGTTGCAGACCTTCTATTAACCTTCATAATTTGCTTGGTTTTAATTACCAGAGACTATCACTGTCCATGATGTCATGTTAAAAAACACATGAGGAAAGGGGTAGGGTTGGGGGTGGAAGGGGTTGGGGGGGAAGGGAAGACAAATGGAAGTTACAAAAGTATTTCAGAACAAACTCGAGGTGATTCAGTTGAGAATTTCTTCAGAAAGGTTAGTTTTTATTTTTCTTCCCACCACATCATTGTTAATTTGTGAGGAGTTTCCCAGAATTCCTAATGCTCTGCAGGTCTCCCATCCATGTGTTCCTCCCACTCCTGGTTTTCTATTTAACATGTCTCTGTAGCAGTCCATTCTCAGGCAGCTTTTCACCTGGCTTCATCAGTTAATAGAATCCACCTCCAGCCACATGAGGAGCTTTTAGCACTCCTGTGTTTTCACATGGTGTAAACATCCTGAAACAAAGACAAATGCAACTGCAATGCGATTGTAATGAAGGATCAAAAATTGCTTTTTCTATGTTATGTCTGACTTAAATATTCAGATCCTTCCTAAATGCCTGCTTGCCTATAAATTTGTGGATAACAAGATAGTGAGATGAGGTTTAACTGCTTTTCATTGTAGCTAAATATAAATAGATATTTAATCAGAAAGTAAAATTATATGAAGAACAGTTAAGTGTTCAGCACATTTCAGAATCAACCCATAACATTTTGCAGTGGACAAAGCTGAATGAAACAGAGTGTGCTTGCAAGAGCAAGGGCAAGTTAAATCAGTAATGTAATGGTGCATAAAGAAAGTTTCCTTCTCAGAAATGGATGGGGCAAAGAACAACTGAAAAACTGAAGGACCTCCACAGACCTATCTTGATAGCCTAATAATAATCTAATAAATAAGAGAAGGTGAAAGAAACCAACATATATGCTTAACTTGAAAAAGACTTGCAGGAATGGTGCAATACAATGTTTTAATGACAGATAAGCTCTATGTAAGATTAATGTATTGAGACTAAAGACAATTTTAAACTTTACCCTGTGTTGGAATACTGCTGAGGCCTTCTGATTGCATTCATTTTTGCTGGATCTTCTTCCAGTAAGAGGTACTGGAAGACAACTCATGCCTCAGCAGATATCTTGTGTGTACTAAATTGTAAATATGCATTATATTTTTTTTATGGCAATTTTAATATTTTTCTCAAGGGATATGGTAATTTTATTTGGTCATCCAATACATTATCTTTCATTGTCTATTGTAATTGTGCACCATTTTTAATTCTTGAATAATCTGATTATTAATTTGTCCCAAATAATGCAACTGAAGTACTAATCTTTGTTTCCAAAGTTATCACATAAGTAAAATAGGTAATTCATGTTGGTCCTGTTTTCAAAAATTTATACATACAGGTAGTGTTTCCTACAGAAGTTCTCAGTCTTCTGGACTCATGTCAGGTCAAAACAGTAGAGCAGGATCTACAAGGTAATTAAATACCTTATAGAGATGTTACTGTTTCCTAGGAGAGATTGAAATGTCTCTTGTCTGCCCTGTTTTAATTTGTACACTTAAAGTTACATTCTATATCTGAAGAAATGTTATTGTGCAGTCCAGCTATCACCTATATAACTGTTTGTTGTTGCTGGAAGGTTTGATTTTGAAACCACTTTCTTCAAAAATGTGCAGAGTTAATTTGTGTTCCGATAGGTGGGAATATCTACAGTCATGGGACTTTTATACAAAAGCAATTTTCTAGTATGAAAGTGCAACAACATGTCTGCTTTATAATTCTTCTACAAATCAGAGATGACAACACAATATCAAAGCAAGAGCTGTTCTCTGAATAACCTTAACACCTTCATGCAGTATGTAGCAGGTGTTTCAGACTTTTCATCTAAACATTGAAATCATCTCAAACTGTGAGAATTATTAGCATCAGGAAGAAACGTAAAATGATTCCAGAAAAACTAAACTCCTGTTCTCTATAATCAGAATGCCTAATACATCTTTCTGGCACGAATGTAAAGCATATAGAACAAAATATTGGATTTTTTCATCTCTGATTGTCTTATATTTTTTTTTGTCCTTCAGCTGGAATATGTAGAAAATAATAATTTACAACATTTTCTATTAAAATATTAGCATTATGAATTTAAGGGTTTTGAAAACTCTTGTACTATGAAAGTAGCCTTAAATCATATCCATGCATTAATTTCATTCACAGATCCACACCCATAAGACTACCACATAGTGGATGTTCAGTTACATCATCATCTGGTTCACAAAGCAGTAGAAGAGGGTCATGGGCTGCTTCTGATTTCAGAACCCCTCAGCTGTATCCCTTTACATCCCCTTCCCCACAGCCATCTGCACCAAGACATCCAATCACCATCTCTGGACTTCTGCAAAGACAACATTTAGGCAAGTGTATTTTGTAAAATAACATTTAGCTCTTCCTGAAAGCTTTTCTTCATAACATGCCTATTGCTTATTTGCTGAAGAGGAGTAAATAAGAAATTAACTGAGAAAAAAACCAACAACAAACAATTCAAAATTGAAGTAGGCTGTCAGCAAAAGATGAAAAATGTTGATGTTTATGGTCAGTATTTTGCCATTGCCCTTTGTACATTAGAATATCTGCTGTGAAAATGTTTTCTGGCTTCACCTCATGATAAAATTTTGATCATATATTTTCCATAATTATTTTATAGAAAAATACCAGTTCTAAATAATCCAAAGCATATCATAATTTTGAAAAAAACTAATCTTGTAACAAAGGAATAGAGAAAAGAAAAGCTTCAGTGGACGAAGTGCAATGAACTCAGAGTAACAGCAAGTCTGAGATACTCAATGGGAGTCCTTTAATAAAGCAGAATAGTTGAGTCGACACATGGAAAAGAAGGAAAACATGATCTTTAATGAAAAGAAAGACTGGGAGACAGTTCCTGTGTGACTGAATAGAGTGTGGTAGAAAGGGGGTGACAGTTGACACATCACTGTGTCCAGCAGAGAAAAAAAGGAACATAAAAGGAAACTGCAATATTATGAGAGTAAGAAGTGAAGTATTAGGCAGCTGGGCAGTGCTATATCATGTGAAATAGTGCATGAGCCTGATAGAATCTGTAATAATGTAGAAACTTCAGTTAAAAAAAACATATTTAGATCCATAAAATGAGAGATACAAAAACTCTTATAAAAGAGTATGGTTTGTATATTTATTTTTTATCGTTTTCACTTTCTCTCCTCCTTGAATAAATTCCCAAAAGAATTTACATAAATAAGGTTTTCCTTTAGTCTTACTAATTTTTTCCATTTGTAATTCTATTCTTATTCTAGGATCAACTAATTTTGGAGGACATTCAACAGAAAGATAAACGTCTGTGATTTGTTTTGGTCAGTCAACACCTGCAGAAGCCCTACAAAGTTTTTGGATATCAAAGTATTTGTAATTTCTGTAAAATCTCAAATTGGCATAAAACATCTAACCATTCAGCATGAATAATGTATTTATTCATCACTGATCTTGCTGATTAATATCTACAGTAGTTTTACAGAGGAGTACAAACTTTTCTTGGTTTTAGAAATCTTGACTTAAAACATATTGTGTAAATAAACAGCCTTTATTAACTAAGTGTTAAGACAGAGCATGATTATATATTCAGTGAGGATTTCTTGCTGTGAATACATTGAGCTGCAGTAGAACTCTGGTTTTATATGATTGCACCTGCATATTATTAGAGAAAAGCCCCAGTCTTAAAAAAAAAAAAATTTAATGGATGTTTTTTTGCTTGCAGAATTCCAAATTTTGGTTCTTACTCAATAGGTCACATTTTGATGGCACTGTTGACAGGAGTAAGGTATGAAGGATGCTACACTCTAGCAGGCTCTGCCCAGCTCATCATACAGTGTTTATCCCACATTCCAAGAAGTTTACTATTTGATTTAAGTAGCAATGATTTCTTCCCAAAACAAAATGAAATGGAGAACTGGGTTGAAGACACAGAACCCAGTGGAGACAACTCTTACCCTCACACAGGAAGAGCAACTGGAGGTTCTGAACAGAGCATGTCAGAACACATTTTTCTTTTGAGAATAACTCTGATGTTGAAATTCCCACCATTACTATGGATGGATGGCAAAAATTTTGGTATCACCAAGTCATCAAATATATACCTTTGGATTAGTCCTAAAGTCACTTAGACTATTTTAAAAAATAATAAAACTAAAAACTTTTTTTTATTTTTTATTTTTTTTTTAGATCAAGTCCCCTAAGAAAGTTATCCATTTTATTTTAGGTTGAAATGTTTTGCTTGGCATAAAAGTTAAAACAGGAAGGGGAGTATAAATGAGGCTTTTTGTATTGCTGAGACAAAGTGTTAATTTACCAAAAAAAAAAAAGAAAAAAGGGAGAGTGAATGGTTGTTCTCACTGTCTCTGAAATGGATTTAATGGTTCTCACATCATCTCCCTAGGTAGCTACTGTGATGAGTTTTATCTGGCAAGTGTGGCCCTTGAATGAGACTAAAATAGATGGAGAAGTGCCATGGTTTGTAAATGTCTCTGGAGTAGGGGCTTCTGTAACAAATTTTACACTTCACATTTCCTTTCTTTCAATGTAAAACTGCTTTTACTTTGTTTAACATGGGAAAGTTTGTGTTTTCTCCTCCCCAATATTCTTATGCTTCAGAAGTTCCATCTGAGTGGCTCTCATATCATGCCAAAAATTCGCTAGAAAAAAAAAAATTAATTAAAAAGGAAAAAAAGCCATCTGAAGAATGTAATTTGCCAAGCTTAATGCCTTTTTGTTTGTTAAAAACAACAACAAAAAAGTTTTAAATACTTAATTAATTGTTTGTTTTGTTCTTTAAGAAGAGGAGAAGGAAAAACCCCAGAGTTTCCTCTATCTGCCAATAAGTACAAAATTTTCTGAATTCATCTCTTTGCCGTCCATTTTCACCGATTTTTTTCTTGCTTTCATGAGGAATTAATGTCCTTTAAGGAAATTTGCAGTACACTAATGATGCACCAGAGGGTGCCAACTTACCTCTAAACAAATTTATTTGGTCATCACTCTTGGGCAAGTGGAGTAAAATCTGTCGTGTTCTGGCCTTTTCAGCTCCTTAGAAATTATATATGTAAAGAATTATGTTATTTAGAATTGATATAGAAAAGCTACATTTAGTAAAAAGAAGGGCAACGAAGTGATGTGGAGTCTGAAGGTAAAACATTGGAAAAGCACCCTAAGGAGAGCAACAAATGTGAGGGTCTGAATGAATGAAGTTAAATCAGACAGCAAATCAGACAGATATGTGAAAAGTAAAAATGCAAGCAGGGTTCAGTCATACGGGGGGCCAAGCAGAAGGGGTCTGATGGAAGAGATATTTTAGACTTGACATTGGGCAACTTTCTTAACAGAGCACTTGGGCAACGCACCAGTCTCTTGGGGTCAATGCAGCATCACAGTGACTTCAGAGGAAGGTACCAGTGCTAAAGCTGTGGTGTACAGCTTTGAGAAACACAGAGACTGAACTTGCCTCAAGTTCTCAGAGTTTCTGTCTGCAGCTTTCTGGCTTTAAGTCATAAAAGGGTATTAATTCATTTTTTGCAGTTTTCTAGGACAGAACACCAAGTATATATTTCACTATAGGAATGTTTTATGCACACACAAACAATGGAATAGGGTTCTATTACAAGTCAAAATCATGCTATTGAGTCCATGCAATGGAGTCCCCAGGAATGCTGAAGGTATCCTCTTGTTTGTATTATCATTGCCAACTTCAGCTTCATTTCCCAGTCATCACTTATCTTTTTCACAAGGTGACACTTACACCATATAAGGTAGCATCATGTCTATTTATACAAAGGCAGTCTGTTGTAGGCTAATGCTTCATCTGTTAGACATAATACCTGATACTTGCCAAGTAACATTTTCTACAATTGTGCCAATTAAAATGTGAAATTGCTACCACTTATTTTTGAGCTCTCATGCTCTGGCAGTCAGGAAAGAATGCCATAACTCATCAAGATGCAGCACTGTCAGCTTATCTACGATAGTTCTAGAATTTAACCTGCTCATGACTTGAGGAAATGCAATTCGATAATTCGCTTCCTCTGTGGTCTTTGTGTCAAAAGTGCCAACCTACTTCAGTCTGTAGATCAGCTTTGTGTGCCTCCAGAGCATCAGGTCAGATGTGTTCATGTCCTTGCTGTGGTTGGGGTTCTCTCACATTGCACCTTTAGGACTGCTAGATACCCTATCATCTCCAGCAAGCTTTAGCACTGTGCAATCACTTAATCACCTGCATCACTAGCACCTCTGACTGCTACAGCAGATTGCAGGGAAATGTGCCTGATTTGCACCAATTTGCACCAATATGCACCAATGCCCTTAATAACAAAAGGATAGAGAAGGTTAGTGGTGTCCTGCCCCAAGCTTCCTTTGGCTGGTGTGCCCCATGAGCTCTGGTCAGCTTTTCCTTCAATACATCTAAAGCACTGGCACTTTGTCCCTTGGAAAGATATTAGGTGCTTGTCCTGGACTCATGATGCTGCAGTAGTACCAGGGACTAGGGTGTCAGCTGTAAAAAGGAATTAACTTTCTTGGATATTGGTGTGGTGACGAGGTGGGGAAGGATGTGACTGTGTGTGTTAAAGGCTTTTCAGTGTTAGGAATCAAGCTGTGCTATTAAGTTACTCACAATTTACCACCAGCAGAAGAGGAAAACTCTTCCTATTCTTCAGATGGAAGAGCTGCTTTCCTTTTCTAAGCAGGACTGGGAAAGGTCCCTCACAGCCCTGCCCAGAGCAAACAGTAGTCCCCTGACCTTGCTGCTACAGAGCTGTTCAGAAGCCACCAGAGAGGCTGCTTTACATTCTGGTCCACCTCGCAGTGCTCTGCGACTTACCCCAGTAAGCACCAGCACTTACCCCAGCTGTGCTGCTGTGTGCAAAAAAAAAAACCTCTGCAGAAGATCAGCAAAGCTGAGAGAATCCACTTCAGCTCTGGCACTCTGGAGAATCACCACATGCAGGGGGTGGTTTGTCCTAACCAACACAGGGCCTCAGAGCAAGGCAAACAACACATTTCCTATCAGAGCAGCCTCCATAGTGAGATCAAGGGTTGTCTGTCTCTGTGTTAAGGCATCTGGAGGAAGCAACACAAAAGAAAAGAGGAAAACAGTCCCACTAGACATTCCTAAAGGCTTTTTCTGGCCACTGCTTTAACCAAGTGCACATTTTAGCCATGTTTGACATCCTTGCCCAGCTCAGTGTTGAGCCAAACAGAAGCTGACTTTGGAGATGGTCTAAGTACATCTGCATCTTTATGCATTTGGCTGTGCAGAATATGGTGAAAAAAACATTTCAGCCACCTCCAGGTCCTATGAGCTCAGCTGATTTGAAACAGACAGGACAAAACTCCAAGACTCACAGTGGGTGACAATGGCCAAGGCTTTGTGTGGTGGGAGTAAGGAACAGGTGGGCCATTTGGGATTACCCGGTCCAGACTCAACTATGTTTTTGACCTGTATTTGCAAACAGAAGCCAGCCTGGGAGAGTGACAGCTCTCTATGGGGTATGTGTTCTGTAACATGGGAGCATTACAAACAGGGGGACAGTGTAGGAGAGGGGCAGGAAACCCTTCCTGAGAGATAGAGGATAAAGGGAGGAAGATGAAAAGCAGCCAGGAGCATCAAGGGATGTTTTCAATGTAAATAACCTCGTTCCAGTCTTGCTCAGCTTCTCTCCTTGTGTGTACTCAGATGTTCCTGCATTTATTGTTGTTCATGCAACTGTAGTGGTGGATTGATCCCAGAAGACTTCTTGAATACCTAAAGGAGAGTTGGTTGAATGCTCCTGGACAAGGCTTCTGCTGTTTTGTGCTTTCTTATCATTATTCTTGGAATAGATAAGCAGACATAGTTTGCCTTATTTATTTATTTCATTGTTAGCTCTGTAATGGGCATTTTCACCTTCCTACATATTTCTCCTTTCCCTAAAATCTCAAAAGTTCCCAGTAATAGCTAGCAGGTCTTTTACAAATTATGCAGCTTTTCTAATTAAGGAATAAACAGATAATGGAATAAGAAGCAAGGCCAATAACCTTCCTAATGTAGAGGACTTGCACTTTTTCACAAGCATGGTGCAGTTACTGTTAATTTCTGACAGCATTTCACAGCTTACCAATGCAGTCTATAGAGTGTGTGGATAAAAATAACTCAGCCCAGTAATGTTACAATACTACACATTAAATCCTTGCTGAAACATAAAAAGAGAGCTCTAGTTTGTGTGTGTGTGAAATTACCAAATTTGCAGTTTATTAGCATGAATGTAAAAAGCTTCTAGCACCGCATACGGTAAATACATTAGTGCTCTATTCCAGAAAACATCATTTTCCCAAGCTCTAGGTCTTACTGACATATGTGGTGGAAAAGCTAGTGCTGCCAATTGTCTGCTTCCTGCATATCCTCTGGTTTTGGTGCAAGCCTAAAGCAATATGCTTAATAGCCTTCGTCTAGTATTTTGAAAAATTGCAATACTATCTATTTGTGTGGAAAGTCACATATCAGTGACATTTGGTTGGCACAGTGGGTTTTGAGAAAAATGGCAAGGGAAACAGTTGGCACTGAGTTTTGAGAAAAATATGCATCAGAAAATCTGAGTCTGTATGCAGTAAACTCACGTTTTATTTGCTCGTATATCACTTTGTCAGGGCTTTCAATAGTTCTTGTGGAAAATGTGTAAATGAAATATGAAGGAGCTTTTACATATAGGAAGGAATTTTCCTTTAACCTAAGTGTTCTCACAGCTTGTGCCATGCAGTGTGTGCTGGGTAGTACAATATTGTCCTCCTAAAAGAATTACATGAGTCCCCAAAGTAATTCCTTTGTTAAAGAGCTCATTCATTCATATTTTGCAGGAGCTGCATAAGGCAGGAATGGGTTTGCTTGTGCTGAACTGGTGCCCTGCCATGGATACACACAGACATGGTGGATCTGTATCTTCACTTGGTCATGTAAATGTTGATGTTGTAGTTGCAGGTTTAGAGGAAAGCTGCTGTGTATTTCCAGTTCAACTCCAGTTAGAAACTAGGAAGTCACAAGCCTGCCATAGTCCCTCTCCTTCACACCATAAATCCCAGCCAGCTAATAATACTGATGCTGAGGTGTCAGAATGCTGAAGTCTCTTGGCACTCTGGACAAGACAGCAGCTTTTTCGGGTTCAGGAATAAGGAGTTCAGAGTCTCACTGGTGGGCTGAATTTGGCAGCTTTGGGCAGTCTTTGTAGGAATGTGTGGATGAGATAGAAAGTCTTCTCCATGCATATGAAAATGGTGATGCCCCTGCACTTCTCCTCCTGTAACACTCAGAGTGACTTTCCCACAGCCCATGATTAATTGTTTTAACACTTCCACTGTGAAATCTGCTCCATGCATCCTGGCTCTGTGACCCAGACCAAGGGGTGACTTCGTGAGTATTTTTCATATAAGCAAACATTTTAATACATCACGACTTGATGTGATGTATTGATGTGAGCTTTCTTTGGGACAATCTTTGTTTCAAACTGCTATACCCATAAAAGCCTTGGGTTTTGATGATAGGACTGTAAATATTATGAATTTGTCTCCCTAAAGAAACAAGCTAAACAAAAAAGACACAAATATATGTGCCCTGCATGTAAAGTACACAAACATTGAAAGCCTTCCTGTTGTTTGCAATAGCTGATTCATACACTGTTCCTTTAGAATCAGTTAGGAAAGACACAAATCAGAAAATCAGCTCCCTACAATATGCTGATGAGCTAACTGCAAATTTTCTACATTTTCTACCTTTATTGTTAATATGGTGACAGAGTTTTTGAGGAGACAAAAAAACAGGTTGGAAAGAAGATAACAGTCTTGTAAGACTGTGAGAACTGTTAAAAGAGTAATAGTTTTTGTTAGGCAATAAAGTGGAATCCCTGCTGTGCTTCATTTTGTTTCAAAAATTCATAAGTGCAGCCTGTTTCCAAAAAATTAATTAGTTCCTGTGTATATATATAAAAAAAAAAAAGCACAAGTTTGTGTAGAGTGCTTTAAAGCTTTCTTGTGATATGCTAATTGATGTTTTATTTTACCTGAATTGCCATTTGACAGTATTGAGCTGTTGGAATACACCATATGCAATGTCCTATTACTGCATAGATCTTGGTTAATGAGATACTGTTGTACTAGTTTATTTTTTCCCCAACTATATGTAATGTTTAATCCACATTCTTTGTACCCCAAGACAGTGAAATTTGTGACTGTTCTGGGAGTACAGCCTCTTATGTTTTCTTTTTAAGCAGTAATAAGCAGACTTTGATTTTTTTGTATTAACCCAGCATGGCTAAAGATAAATCAGTGGGCACAAGCCATATTTTGCTATCGAAGAGCCCAGCACCCAGCAGTGAATTTACTCCAAAGAGGACTGTCAGCAAACAGCTTGTCAGCCAGTGGTCTCCCACTCAAAACACAACCAAGCATGGCAGAAGTGATACGTGAGCCTGACCATCTGAGAAAGAGGGAATTTCATTGTCCATGAGGCTTTTTTGGGCAGAGGTGCCTGAAAAAAGAACTATTTGCTGCCAGCAATTACTATTAAAACAGAGCAAAAAGTCTCCTTTATGCTGAAAGGAAAGCAACAATTTCTAGTCAAGTCAAACAGGGGTGAAACACTGCTGGCCACACTCACAATTCCTACCCACATCCTGGGTTTTGGTGGTTTAAAAAGGGATATGTGCATGTATTGGGCCACATAAATTCATAAATAACCAAAATTCTGGCAATCTGATTGTTGTAACTGGGAAAGTAACTCATACAAATGTTTGCTTGACAAACGTAGGGGTTATGTTGGAATTCTTTTCTGTAAAGCTGATATTGTTCTTTGGCAATACTAAATATATCTTTAACATCTGATTATTTAGGCTAAAAATAGTATTAAAAAAAAAAAAAAAAAAGAACAAAAAACCACAACTCACTTTAGCCTTACAATTTATTTAGAAAAGTCAGGCAAAAGTTATCCTAAATAGTAGTAGCTCCATATATCCTTTCTAGGGGCCCCAGTTATGCCTCTTTATGCTATTTTGTCATAAATATTTATGTGACATATAACTCTGATATTTTTAACAGAGTTCTCAGTGATTTCACAGTAAACATTTTGTGCAAACTGGGGTGGGGGGAGAGACAGGACTTACAAGTTCACTGTTGAGGGAAAGCCACCAGCTGGATGCAACAGTGTTCAGGCACCAGAGAAACACCGTGGGCTGGTGACAGCCAGAATCCATGCCTGTGCTGCTCAATCATATCAGACAAGCAAGAATACACTGCACCATCAAGGTTGCTTTGCCATGAGAAGCCTGGAATGTCTAATTAGCCATGAACTCTGTCTGAACTTTTCCTTGAGCTTAGTGCTACATTGTGTAGCCTTCCCAGTGTCTAATAAGGGTGAAATTGCACTGCAGCACTAACCTAATGCAGGTAAAAACATACAAAGCTTGAGATAGCTGCTTGCTGGAGACTAGCCCTGTATTAGCTCCTGTACTCAAAGAGGTCCTTGTTCACTTAACCCAAAATAGCCCTTCTTGTCTAGTAATTAGTTTTAAAAAAAGCAACAAATCATTTATGGTATCTATTTTCAGTACAGCCCAGAGAATTTAGGTGGAACTAGCTCTGCTCTTTATCTGGTTTTCACAAAGAATCACAGAATCATAGAATCTTAAGGGTTGGAAGGGACCTGGAAAGATCATCCAGTCCAACCCCCCTGCCAGAGCAGGATCACCCAGAGCACATCACACAGGAGCGTGTCCAGGCGGGTTTGAATGTGTCCAGAGAAGAAGACTCCACAGCCTCTCTGGGCAGCCTGTCCCAGGGCTCTGTCACTCTCACAGGAAAGAAGTTCTTCCTGATGTTTATGTGGAACCTCCTATGCTCCAGTTTGCACCCATCGCCCCATGTCCTGTCACTGGTCATCACTGAAAAAAGCCTGGCTCCATCCTCCTGACACTCACCCTTTACATATTTGCAAACATTGATGAGGTTGCCCCTCAGTCTCCTCCAAGCTCAAGAAACCCAGCTCCCTCAGCCTTTCTTCACAAGGGAGATGTTCCACTCCCTTCATCAGCAGCTTTCAGCAGCAGAACTGGATTTCACAGTAAATCTGAAGAGAGTTTTCCAAAATAGGTGATTTTTTAAAAAAAATACTGTGCTTTGAAAAATATGTAGTTTTTTTCATATGTTTCCACTTGACAATGAAAAAAAAAAAAAAAAAGTCCATAAGCCCAAAACATTTTTTACTGGAATAGTGTGTTCTTATACAGAGGACAGGTAAACAGGTACCCTGGCTGATTCCTCTACCATCTTTTTCTTCCTGGGGGAGCAAGTGGACTAAAGAAAGTCAGGATGTCACACAGGAAATCTTGACCAAAACACAACTCACCCAGCCTGCTGCACCTAAGCAGGATCAGTATGAGAGCAGCTACTCCCCCAGTTCCCAGGGGTATGAGGTGGCATCTTTTCTTTTGGTAATGCAGGATTTTCCTTCCAAGGTTGTCCATTTGTCATAAATAGGGAAATAAATTCAACCATTTGTTTTCAGAAATGAAGGAAAAACTCTCTCTACTGCTTCTACATCCATTAAAATATGGTGAGATCATATTAAAACAACATACACGAGAAGGAGGAATGTATTTTGTTGTTAGCATTAATAGCATTTCTTGACTAATATTTGTATCTAATCAGATGATAAATTTATCTAATCCACAGGGCTGCTTCTGTTCAGCACAAAGTGGGATCTTATGATATGAAGTAGAATAACCAAAGAATTTGCCTCATTTTCATTGCTCTTATTTGAACCTCATGAAATTTCCAGTATTCACTTCAGCAGAGTGAGACTAGTGTGAAACCAGCTGAAACCTCCCAAAACCCTTTTACACAACACAAAATAGGAATCTGAAGTCTGGTGCAAATCTGAATACATCTTGTAAATCCTGCAATAAATGGGAACAGCATTTCCTTGTGGCCATAGTACAGGGAACAGGGTTTTAGTTGATGGAAAAGCAAAAGGCACTCTAAATAATGAACTGCTGAGCAAGAGTGAAGTCAGGATTGCTGTGTGTATCAGGTGGCTACTAGACAGGGATGCAGTAAATGGAAATGTATCTGAAAAAAAAATGCATTCAACAGAGGAAATTGCCCCACCTATAGGTCATTAAAAGGATTAAGTCCTGATACAAAGTGACAGTCGGTATTATTTGCTTAGGCAAAAAGGCTGGCTCTCTGTGTAGGTGTTGGCATCTCCAGCTGGTTTTAACAATATGGATCTGAGACAACTAGTGTAGCTTTAATGTTAAATTAGCCAGAGTCAAAATCCTGCCAAGGCCAGGCAGAAACAAAGTGTTCCTTTCTGCAAAGTTGGCACATGGAGCCACTTTCATTTCAGTAGCACCCATGTGGTAGGCACTCCATTTCCTGCAGCCAGGGCAGCATTTCTCCAGGTACTGAGTGTCACTTCGTCACCAGAGCTACATGCCAGTGAGGTGGGAGGGAGATCATGCTCTCCAGGGCCAAGAAAACTGTGCCGACACCCCACCACTTGCTGGGTTAAAGGTCCTGGGTGCTTTCTGGCTCTCGGAGTGGCTGAGCACAAGGGGAAACCCAGAGATCAGCCCTTTGTTTAGAGGAGTCCCGTGCTGCAGAAATCTGAGGTCTGTTCTGAAATCTAAACAAGAGATAAAGGCTCAAGTCCTCAGCTGGTAAGAATTAGTGCAGCTACTGTGAACTTCTGGAGCTGCTGCTGCAGTTCAGTTGCTTGTGAGACAGCTGGAGTGTGGTCTGCAGCGTGTAACTGATTCATTGCTGCCGCGTTCCAGCCCCGTGCGCAGGAACCGGCGCTGCAGAGGCTGCTCATGCTCCAGTGCTTGCTAAGTATGGCTGGTGGTCTGGATTTAGCTTTGGAAAATAAATATCAGAGGCTGTTATAACAGTTGTTATGCTGCTATTTTAAAATGAGGCGGATCGTGGTTTATTTCCCTTCTTCGCGTTTGGAGGCTACAGTCTGTATTTGTGGGTCTTAGAGGGCAGGGTTTGGGACAGTGGGTATAGGGGAATTATTTGTGCATTGCTGGACAACAGCAGAGCATCCAAAGTGCAGAAATGTGCTTGTTATCAGTAACGTGTACTTTCCTTTCTCAGTGCAACTACTGCAAAGTGTTCCCTTGCCTTTGCTGCTGCCACCTCTCTACCATGCTGCCCAAGGCCAGCAAAAACTTCTTGTACTGACAAAATAATGCAGAATTAAAACATTTTTTTAAAATAAATTAAAATTCTCATTCTACATAATTATTTGCTGTGCATCCTTTTAAAGGCTTAATCTCATGCCTTGGCTTGGTGGGTTAGGTAAAAATTTTCTTGAGATTACCCTAAACCCTCTTCATTAGCACCTTGTTTCCTTCAAGTGGCTGGTGTAAAAGCCATGAGTTGGAGCTGGAAAATGCTGTAAAATTTTGCTCATAGCACTGCTAAGTGAAATCCTAATGATTAAGAATCAGGCACACAAAAGGAAAGGAGCAGCACTGAAAAAGAGAGGACTGATATATTAAAAAAGTTCTATCATAAAGCAGAATATAGTACTTGCCAGAGAGGAGGCTGAGGTAGATATGCAAATCAAGCTGTACCAAATCTTCACAAAACACACCTGTTTATGCCCATTGTTCTATTACTGAAAGTAAATGGGCAATATAGCTCTCTAGAGCACCAGAATCTGTCATTACTTATAGCCAGAACAAGGCCATGGATAATGGGCTGTAATGCAATCTAAGTAGCACTGCCATGAAACCAGAGTAATTTCATTTAGATCAGAGGATTTAGTTTGTGTGGTATAGACTTATGAATATAATAATTCTTAGTCACAACAGATTAGCCTGCCAGTGTACTGCAGCTCTCTGGGCTTTTACAAAAATGCCAGCCTCAGTTACATGTTTTGTATTAGCTTGTGCCTTGTGATATGTATTAGATTTGTGATACATATATGAGCTACTAGAGACCAAACTGAAATCCCTAAATCTGGTACTGTCTCAGAGATCATAATATAAACTACCTAAAACAACAACAAAATTGTACCATTAACCCAGAGGATATAGGTAATTGTAAGTCATTTTGAACAAGTAAGAAATAAACTCACAAAAGGCACAAGGAACTGGGTAGAATTATCCCTATTGCAGGGGAATGTCTGTAGTCAGCAAATGAAATTAACAACTTACTTGTAGTGAACTATGGTTGAAAGCTCTGGAGAATAGTGATTCCACACACATTTGTTCTTATGTGTGGAAAACAAGTAGGAAACCAGGAAAACTTCCTGGTCCATCCACTAGAAATGTCCTAGTCCAGATCCTACCATTGCTAAAAAGCTGACAGTTTCTCTTCTTTTGCTTTAATCATGTCTAAAACAACACATTGACATTGTTTGTCCATCTCCCTTTGTGTGTGTACAGTCTCACATCATGGAAAATAGAATAAAGAATTCCTCTTTCTAAGCTTAAATACACCAGCAGGAAGGATGGCTGTTGTCAACCAAAGATGATAATGTTCTCTGTTCCTCCTAAGGTCACACCATCCCTGTCTGAAAACCTTCACTTTTGCCTAGTGTGTATTTCAAGAAGCTTTGTAGCATTTTAAGCTACCATAGACTGCAGGACAAGGGTGCTTTAAGGCACTTCCACAATCCTGGTGCTGACCAGAGTAGGGGTCGTGGTGGATGTTGCTTTGGCCTGTTGTCAATCCATGTGCCAGGGTCTCAGAGGCTAGAAAATGAGGGTGAACTCGGGGGGGTGGAATAAGGAGGTTGGGAGTGGACATTTATACCTGTGGTACCTCCTGGATGAAAGGTGGCATGTAACTGGAGCTCATGCTCAGATTTAGAGCCCAAGAATTGCTCCAGGTTCCTGCAGTTCACACTCAACTCTGATTACTTCATTCTTAATATGCAAAGGACATGAAGATGATCCAAGGCCTGGAGCAGCTCTGCTATGAAGACATGTTGAGGAAGTTAGGGCTGTTCAACCTGGAGAAGAGAAGGCTCTGGGGAGACCTTAGAGCACCTTCCAGTGCCTGAAGGGGCTCCAGGAAAGCTGGGGAGGGGCTTTTCATCAGAGACGGTAGTGATAGGACAAGGGGTAGTGGTTTTAAACTGGAAGAGGGAAGATTTAGGTTAGACATCAGGAAGAAATTCTTTGCCATGAGGGTAGGAAGACACTGGAAAAGGTTGCCCAGGGAGGTTATGGATGTCCCCTCCCTGGAGGTGTTCAAGGCCAGGTTGGATGAGGCTTGTGTAGCCTGGTCTAGTGTGAGGTAACTCATAGCAGGGAGTCTGGAACCTGATAGTCTTTAAGGTCCCTTCCAACTTTAACCATTCTATGATTCTATGATTCTATGAAATGCAAGCTGACAATTCTCAGCAGTGTCTTTCTTTTGAGAGTCAAATAAATTCTTATTTTGAAGTTTTGCACTGAAGTGTAAGGAAGACAGTAATGACCATGTTTTATCATTACTATTGTCCAAAGGTTTTATAACTGTGGAAATTATATGGAAAAAATATATATCTTGAGGGACTTAGGACTTGCATAAAAAAGAGACCATTTGGGTTTATTTAGCTACTACATATTGGATCACTGAATAGAAACTTGATAGTAGTGCAGGAACATAGTAACATTTTTTTAACTTGTTTTTATTCCTTGTATTTTAACTCCACAGAAATTCAGAATGCAGTCTCTGTGACCCACAAGTGTAGTTTGTTCTCAGCTTGTAATGCATATATGAAAAAGGCATTTGTCTGCTTAGCCAAGGATCACTTGTATTCATGGCATATGGAGCTGAACTTTTCCTGCTTTCTTTTCTGGCCAAAAAAACATTGGGTCAAACTTTTATCTGTTGGAAGAGTGATGATTGCAGTTACACCAGCAATGAATAAGACCCAGAGATTATTTTTAGGCCAGCTAATGATACCAGGAAAGCAATTCTGATGACTGTAAGTTTGGCTTACATTAATATATTAAAAGTGGGTAGATGCAAACAGATGGCATCGGTTGCTTTGTCGCTTCCTGGCAGAGCTGGCCTCATTAAAACAGCAATTTTACTGAAGCTTTTGTGCCTGTGATTAAAGCTGCCAAAACTTTTAAATAGGCAGAGTTTCAAAGTGATAGTTGGGATGGTTTCCAAATGTATCTGGCATAGTACAGAATTCCACATTAGACTTATAAAGCTGGATGTTTTTGAGAAGAAAGGAGATCTTTCATTTACCCAATAGGCATTTTAATCATTTCATATGTCATCTGCTCTGTTTGTAAGAATGCTTGTTTCCCTCCAAAGAAAACAGTCAAGAGATGTAATGAAGAGTAATTTAGTAAATGGTTTGCTACATGGCTGTAATATCACTGATGCATCTTCTCTGAGCTTGGTCAGAAGCAAAATAGGGTGAAAATGTTCCTAGAAATGAAATTTCACACATGAGTGTGGGCGAGAGGGAGAGATGAATATTGGGAAGCCTGAGTGCAGCTTTGACTGCTGCTCAGTGCTGCAGTGCTGACAATTACCAGACTTTCTTCAAACTGCAACATGCTTCTGTTGCAGTGAGAGGTTGTGCTGCTGGTGGGAGGAGCAACACTGTTCTTAAGGTGAATTCATGGGTATTTGCAAAAACAAGGGTGCTTCTTGCCCAAAGGAGAGGTGCATTTTGGTCGTGCAGTCCTACAAGATACCTTTACCGCTCAGCTCCAGGGCAACCATGAGCAAATAATTGTAACCTTTTTGTCCCCTGTTTTGTCACTATCAAGGTGGTTTAACTTTATTTATTTATGCATTTATTTATGCATTTATTTATTTATTTTTTACGGGGCAGGCAAATGTTATAGCTTGCCTGAAGATAAATTGCTGCATGATATTAGGAAATTAAAAACTACCTTCAAGTGGCTGTAAAACAGATATAAGGGTAGAGGAGAATAAAAGTGGGAAAATATTATATTAGTAGAAAGTATGTCATCTACCTGTAATTTTCAGCAAGTTAAAAACAGAAGGGTTGCTTTTTGCTGACAATTAGCAGATTAAGACTCAGATCTGCTGGTGGGAGGTACTGAATGAAAACTCAGCTGAATCTGTTGAGTGGAAAACTTACTTGACATTTGGAGAAATGAACCCATTATTTTATAGGTCTCAAATATATAGCAAACATTTTAATTCCCTTGGTTCCAAGAATATAACAAACAGGCCACATAGAAGGCTCTGAATTTTGATATAGAGGATCTGGCCTTAGGAAAGAGATTATGCTTCCACATGTGCTAGGTCTATTGTAGTTAATGACATATGAGAAACCCAGTTTTAATGGGTTCACAGATTATTTGTTACAGGAGCAGATCATCATAAATTTGATAACCAGATCCTACTAATTTGCCAAAATATGTAAGAAACACATTGGTGTAATTGTATTTGTACTGTATTCACTTGTGTGGAATAGTTTTATTTATATTTATGGGAATTTCCATTCAGAGGCAAACCCTGCAATAGTATATGCTTCTGTTTGCACATGTACCAGATCTTACACAGGCATGCAAAATTCTAGTACAAAATACTGGTGTCTCCAGGGGAAAAAAAAAGACTATTTTACAATTACAGTTTACAGAATATTTAACATCAGCAAATCTCAGAAAGAGGAGTTTTGAACACAGCTGTGCTTCTGCAAATTTATAGAAAAATTTGGCCTAGTAATAGAAGGAGAAACTTGCAAAACATTTAATGAGAGTCTCTGTCACAGATTTATTAACACTGGTCCAGAAGACGTGAAGGTCAGGATGTCAGACATAATTCATTGCCATCACACTGTCTGACCCATCTTCTAAGAGCAACTCAGCATGAGGGAGGTTCTATGTGCTCTCTGAAATGTTACATATTTTGGAATAAAATCTGAGAGGGATTCTATGTAAAAGATGAAACAAACCAATAGTGCCAGTGAAAGGTAGTTTGTTGCTTGAAATGACCCATTCCCACAGGGCTGTGTTTTTTTGGATGGATATGAAATAATTCATTAATGGTAGAACCATCTCCAGTTCTAAACCAAAACCAAGAATCCCACCCAAATTAGTGTAATGAACTGTCAGTAATAGACAGTCTTGTGGGATTAATTTTAGCTCTTTTCAGTAGGATCAGGCAGAAGAAGAGGGTGGAGAAAGAAACTCAATCAAACTGTGCAAAACCACTTTTTTTTCCATGCAGTGGGTGATTCTTGCATCCAATTGTTTCCTGCTTTTGCAACAGAAGTTGCAAATCACTTCATTTGGACACAGACTTAAGGAAAAATTGTGGTGTCATTAGGAAAGACCTCATGTTCTCCTCAGGAGGCATATTGTTTCCTTTCAGTCCCTCAAAGCAATTTAACTGGCTTACTGGACAAACAATGGCATGCAGGGTGCTTTCCCCAAGAGAGAAACACATTTGAGTGCAGTAATCACTCTTACTACTCATGAAATTCCCAGCTCTTCTTGCATGGCTGATTTTCATGAGCAGCAGCAATGGCTTCCCCTATTCTTCACACGAGGAATTTGCAGCATCTTCTCTCTGATTTGGCGGAAACCACCAAATTCTGATGGTTCAGTGATCTCAGGCTTAGGTGTGATTAGCTGGGTCTTGGGCCTACATTTTGAAGCTGTTTGGCAGCTTATGTTGTCAGGATACCCAACCACCCACTAAATGCTCATGACAATGTGTTGCCATCAGTGCAGGCTGCTTCCAGGTAACAAGAAGAAGATGGAAGGGATTTTTTGTTCATCAGAAGCCAAAAATTTGACCCTAGCAGAGATACAGTTCTGTGTGATGTGACTCCAACTGACACTGCATGGGGTTGTGCTTAGCCCTGGTCTTGCATCCCAGACAGGGTCTTGCATTAAGAAGGTGGCAGGTTATAGGGTGCAGATGACCTACTCATCTTCTCATTGAATTTTCTTGAAAGTTATTCACAGGACAAAAAACCGCAAAGAAGTGTCCAAAGGATTATAAGAGGTCATACTTGAGTTCTGATTCCTTAGTATTTGGCTGCACAAAATACGAAAGCACAAGCAATTAGGAAGCTGAGCTGTCATCTCTGAGGGCTGCAGGGAAAGCAGGACCAGAAATATGATAGTATTTCTCAAAGGTCACTAAAACCAGTAAGCCATATCACAAAATCTAAAGACCTGAAGGACTTATTTGAATATTAAGGCTGAAATCCTTAGCCTGAAACAGCTGGCAGAGTAGCTGCCTACTCTCCACGTACTTACATGTATGCACAGAGATATGGGTGTGAACTTTCAGATTTCCAAATGCTAGTGTATATCATGAATCTTGAACTAATGTTAAGCCTATTCCACCTGAAAGAATGAATTGAGACTCAGGAGAATGAAAGATCCAGTTCTACAAGTAATTCCAAATAAAAAAATAGACCAGAAAGGAGAGAAATAATAGCCAAAAGACCATTTTCAGTGCTCCTCTAGGCCTTGAAGGACCCTCGGTCTCAGAACCCTGTGCTTCCTTTGTTCTTTGACAGCAAATGTCCCTTGATCCTTGTGGTGTTTTGTTAAGCTGCTATTTTAGTTGTGTAGTATTCCAAGAAAGTGAATGGTCCAATAACCAGACTTTCTTACATCCTCTTTCCTAGAAAATATGATGGTTCATTTGAAACATGGTCATGGTTACCAGCAGCTATTTTACACCAATTTTATTGACTGCATTTTGACATGATTGACTGAGTTCAGAGTAAGTTTCTCTGGTGTTACAGAGAAATTATGGCTGTGCAAGTAGATTCAATATTTAAACTCTTTCCTATCTGATTTCGTCCATCGAAAGCCACATGTCATCTCATGCTTGACGGGTTGTATCAGTAATGGTCTGCTTGAAGCCCAGTGTGGGAGCAGAAGGGACAGTTCCTCTTCAGCAACATTTCAGAGCTGTTAAAAGACAGTCACAGAAGGGATGGGTCATGTCTCCACCTTCCTTTGGCCAGGTATATCCAGGGCTTGCCAAACAAACACAAACAAAGTATTGTAGTCTGCCCAAAAGAAAAACATTTGCTAACGGTGAAACAGAGCCCTTGGTGGAAAAAATGAGACTCAGAAACAGCACTCAGCTGTATGAAGGCTTTAATCCATCACTTTTCTGGCGTGTGAGGGTGCCAGGTTAAGGAGACAGGTGGGGTATTTGTTGTTTGGAAATGCCATGCCCCCAGTGACTTGCTGTTTTCTGCTTGACAAGAAATAACCTCACTCCACCAAAAAACCCCAACACCCTGTTTTGTAATCATATCAGTCAGAGACCTGCAGCAGATTTTTTTTTTTTATACTCTTGGACCTTTGAAGAAAAGTAGAAATTAAACAAAATCTTGTTCTTGGTGGGGTATAGTGGTGCAATTTCTCCTTCACCTCAGCTGAAAAAGATGTGAGAGGTGTGCAGTGACCACTGTAAGGAAGCCATAGCTGGTCTAAATTAGCTTCTACAACCAGTACAGAAATCCCATATAGGCTGCTCTGCACTGCAGCTCCAGTGATCCTAAACCTGGTATTTTTAAGCTAGTATAAGCACTTTGTGTCACCGTAACATTATAAAGCCACTAGTGTACACCAGTGAAAGGGAAATCCACCTCCTGAGAACCTAGATACTTAATTTATTCAGAGAAATCCCTGCCTCCAGCAGTATTCCTCTTTACAAGGATTCCTTTCTAGGTGGATTGATTTTCACATGAAGTGAAATGCTTTTTCCAGGTTCACTTGCATTTATTTCTATGCAGGGGAAGAGGCATCCAAAGCAACTTTACAAAAATGTGCATATTAAGTCCTTGTTCTTACAAAGGTCCTTAGACATGCTGGGTGAAGTCTGAAGAGCTAAAAATGGATATTATCACTCTTGAAATTGCCAGAACAGTGCAAAAAGCCTCAGTGTAAATAAAAATCAAGCAATAGCTGGCAAAGTTATGCTTCAAGATGTTCCTTCCCAGAAGAAGCCCTTGCTCTGCTGAAAGCACCAGAAAAAAGGGAACTTGGAAGAAAATCAAGAGGGCAAAGGAGGGAGAAGAAAAGAAACATTTTGTAGATCAATAACCCTGTCAAAGGCAAATATTTTCTCCTGTTTTGTCTGGCACAGACAGTTTTGGAGGGGATATTTTTAGAATATGTTACATGAATTTTTGATTACCTTGAGAGATTTATTTTCTGCCAAAACAAAGGCATCGTATTTCTCTAACCAGAATGTGGCACTTATTGTGAAGAAGGCCAAATCTTGCACATAATCATTGAGGTCATATGCAAATAAAAGGCACCATACCCTGTGTAAATTCCCATTTTAGCTATTCTTACAACGTTTCTCATTTATAATATTGTAACTATTTTATGAAGGGCTCTCTGGGACTAGTTCATTAAACCATAACCAGCCTATTTTCCTTCAGCTCCTGCTGAGGAAATGCCTTCAAGGAATATTTTGAGATTTAAAAACTTTAAAAACCAAAATGAAATGCTTTTTAGCAGTTTAGTTTGAATCCAGGCTTTAAATGCTTTAATATCAGTAATATGTTCATCTGCTGCTGTCACAGTCCAGTGAAGCAGTGATGGTGTCTGCAGGGTGGGAGATGCAGGAGGAGGTCCCTGTGCTGGTTCTTCTCATCCTTCAAGTGACCAAATGCTACCATGTGCTGCATAAACATGCTCAAGTGGGTATGGTGGGTGTTGTGCTGTATTTTTTGTTTTAGTTTTAGTTGGGATTTTTTTGGGTTTTGTTTTTTTTTCTTTCCTTCTGGGTGGAATTTTGGACTTGGTGATCTCAGATGTCTTCTTCCAGCCATGAAAATTCTGTGATTCTGTGAAAAAAGAGGGTGCCACAGCCCTGCTAGTCCCTCTGCACAGCCAGTGCTTTTCAGTACTCACCATTTTATCAGTCCCCAGTCCCTCTCCTTCCCCTCCATCTCCCCTGCCCCAGCCTTTATCAGATTTCATTTTTTGTCTTTTCTCTGGAAAAAAGCCCACATTTCTCTGGCCTATTGAAAGTCTTGTGGGAGTTGTGTTGTCTCATGTGATTTGTGCATGAGGAGACCAAGGCAGGGACTACTGCATTATAACAATATTTCTTGTACATAAGTACTATTCCTAGGGTATGGCACGTAACACTTACGAATGATGTGTTCCAGTTCCACTCCTGGGCCAAGAGGAACTAATATTAGGTATGAAGACACTGAGATTACTGTCCCTGCTAACCCCTGTCTGGGATCACAGCTTCCTCCTGTTCTTCTGAGCTGTCTTGCTCTGGCCACTTACAGACATCAAGCAAAAGAAGGCACTTCAGCAGGGAAATTAAAACCAGCTTCTTTGTGTACATTCAAGGAAATGATTTGTACGTTCTGAAGCTGCACCCAAAATATCTCCTTTAAATTTTCTTTTTTTTTTTTTTTTTTTTTTTTTTAACCTCTGTGCAATAATAGGACTAGAGAAGAGTGGTGGGAAAATTTTGCACTTTGGGTCTTGCAATGTGAATTTTCTGTCTCTTCCTTTCTGCACAAAATCTTGTAAGCATATTTATAGCTACCTGCCATCTCGGCTTTGTGCTTTAGGTGCTGTTTCTAAAATCCCCACTTCAGAAATATCTCCCCACCCATACCCCATTGCTGCCTTGGCTCTTCCAAAATTGCAGACCTTTCTTTAAGCAGCACTCCTACCCCACAGCCAGACTGGGTCCTTTGTCCTAATCTGAATGACAGAGCTCAGCAAATTATTTTTCACTTTAGCCTGTACAGGCTGCCAGCTATTCCAGTCATCACTGGACTCCTGTTTCAACAGAACTGACAATAAAGAAGTTCTGGCTATTCCACTGTACCTGATAAAAATCTTTATTTTGTGGGTAACAGTAAGAAAACGTCCAGGTAAAGTCAAACACTTCCAGGAGGGTGAAAAGAAAACCTGTCTGAATGGCTTGAATGACAGATCCACTTTCTTCATGAGGTAGATAAAACATGCTGTGCTGGTGCCATCTGGAAGCTGCTCAAAATCCCCAGCCCTGGTGCAAGGCTGCCTGATGGCTTCTTCCCCTGCTCCCATCCCTTCTCACATGCACAGTGGGCACAGAGCATGGCAGAAGTGATTTTATATCAGTAATTGCTGCTGCCATGCTCTGTTAACAATTTGTGGCTTGTTTTCCTGACATGATCTGAAGGCAAAAAGAAATCATTGCATTGCACCCTGTATCCCTTATCACAGAACAGCACAGAGTAGGAGAGGAGAGAATGTTATATTTGAGTTGGAAGAGACCTACAACAATAACGTAGTCCAACAGCCTGAGCACTTCAGGGCTGACCAACAGTTAAAATATTGTTCAAATGCCTCTTAAACACTGAGAGGCTCAGGGCAAGCACTGTCATTTTCTGAGTTTCACTCTCTTTCTGGTTTCTTTGCTTTCCAGACATAGACTGTATGGCCAAGGATTTAGGGCATTTGAGAATTTCCTAATTGCTTTACTCTAAGTGCAAACATTCTGCTCAAGGAACTGAAGGACAAAGGTTTTCCTTGTGTGCAGCAGCAGGCATCTCCTACTGATGTGAGTTTATAGACCCTTTCCACAGTGGTAGTCCTTACATTCACCTGGATGGAGTGAGCACCTGAACATGATAGTAGCACGTGGTGTTACAGAGGCCTGAGAGCCCTGTTGTATGCAGGGCATGTCCAGTGTGTTCCCAGTCATCAGATCCCAAATTTATGTCACTTAGTTACTTTGTAAATGCTAATGAAGGAAAAGGACCCTCAACTGGTGTGTGAGGTTCCCTTTCACTACCTCCCCACATTTGCATACAGAGCTGACTTCAGCTTGTAATCGATACCAAATCGTCTGGATGAATCTTCTTCACAAAGCCACCCTTCTGCTTCTCAAGCATCTCTTTCCTTTACTGGCCACCACTGGAACTGCACTTTGGCTAAGAGGAAGGCAATAATCAGTAACTCCACAGTAGTCAAACACAATCACTGATTTTGCATCAGAACATTATTTACTACCCCAAGCTGTGCAAACTGGTTATGTTTGAACCAGTGGTTAAATCCTTCTGGGGAGTTTATTGCAGAATTTAATCCTCAATGCAGGTATTTTAGGTTTCCTGCAGAAAGGCTTTCACTCTCTATGACATTGTTTTACAGACTAATTTCTAAGGAATATTTTCTTTTTTTAGCCCTTTCCAGTTCTACAAGGCTTTGCCATGAACAACAGGACTCCTAAGGGATTCCGAGACTGATCATCTTTGAGGATGTGTCAATATGAATGTCTGAAGATCATAGAATCATACAATTGTTTTGGCTGGAAATGACCTTGAAGATGCAGGTTATCACTGCTCTACCTCAAAAAATTCTGGAGATTGTAGTTTGGATTTAACTGTGACTGCTCCTGGGGTGTTTCTGGGCACCCACACAAAACTGTTGTTTTCTATAGGCCTGCACAATGTTTCCACCAAAGATGGACAGCTCTAAACAGTAAACATACACATCAAGAAGGAAGACTCTGTGTTTCCTCTTACAATACCATGATGTGTCAGTGCTGTTTCTTCCTTGAACAGGATGGCTTCTGGGGATTGTTGAAAGACATAATTTTATTTTCCAAGCCCAGCTAAAGTCAAGCCCAGCCTGATAACAAATTCAAATGTTATTTGGGCTGGTGGCCCATTCAAAATGAGATGATTAACCTCCATTCTGTCCTCAGTTACCAGGTGTTCCAATTTTGTGGTTGTCCTGCAGTGATCTCAGCAGAGCTATTAAAACCAGACAATCTTCTCTTTCCTTAGCAGTGATCTACAGATCAATGCAGTGGCATGGGATCAGAGGGATGTGAGGACTCATGAAGTTTTCCATCCAGTTGATTAGTTATATCTCCTTTACATCTCCAGCTGATGTATACAGAAGTAGTTTCCTTGGCTTCAAACTAACAAAGGTTCTGGCAGAGCAGCTTCCAGTTTTCAGAATTACAAGCCACTCCAGTATTTGTCCCAAGTACCAAACTCACACAAGCTGAAATAATTAAGCCTCCACATTCTACTAGCCCCTCCTGAGAAGCACTGGGAGGAAGAGACTCACAGGAAGGTACTAACTCCTCTGTCTCCTTCACAGGATCTGCATCCATCTTCATTTTCTATTGTCCACGATGACTTCTCCAGCCTCATACAGCTGGCACAGGCATTTTCAACACATGTGACTAGTAAATGAAGGAATTCCCTAAATTTTCTTTCTTGAGGAAGGTTTTGCTCTAGAATTAGCTCTGTTCTCTAGTTGTGCCTAATCCAGTTTCAGATGGGCTCTTAAATGTCCTTTCACTGGACATTGCAGGCCCCAGACTCTGTGTAGTATCTTTTTAGAGACTTGGGATTTTGGGGTAGTTGAGTGGGTGTGTATATATGATTTTTAATTTGTCACATAAATGACACCTGAACTCCAAAGTTTGGGTTTTTTTTAACAAATTAATCCTTTATTTAGGAAAGTCTTTCCTTTTCTAAGGATATAGAGGCTATTTGTCCCAGTTATAATCTCACTTTATTTCTGTTTTGGAACAGTTTTCTGTTTTAGAACTTGTGTCTGACATACATGCTATTTGCAATTCATTTTTTATCCTATGAAAGCTGTTCCTCCAGTTGATTATTACTGTTTCCCTCCCAGTTTCTCACAGGCACCCCTTTGTATGTAACAGGATTTGGCAAAACTTTGACTTTTTTTTTGTTTTCTGAAGTTCATTCTGTTATTTAGTCTTATTCAAAGACACTCCAACATTCTACTGCCATTTCAGCAGTATGAGGTGATGTTGATTAGCAGTGATGGGTGTTATGTTCATGCTAGTAAATTATTCAGCTCTTCCATTTCTGCATATTTGGTGAGTGACTTGACTTTCCATCTAGTGACCTTGAAAAAGGTCTTCTCAAAAGTTCTTCCTTTGTGTGGGAAAAGAGAACATTCCTTCCCCTGAGCTCTTCAGCAGATGACATTTCATGGAAGTTTTGTGTTGTCATTTCAGGCAAGAAAAGTATCTTTGGCACATCTTATTTTCATGGTGTTACTTCCATGTTTTGGTACTGGTGTTGTTCTCAAGATGTGAAGGAACTCATGCTTTCTGCTTACATAAAACCAACACAGGATCTCTGATGTGTCTGGAGTGTTGATTTTCTGGTATCTGTGTGTCTGCATGCATTGGGAACAGTTAGTTACAGCTCTTCAGGAGCACAAAATGTGAGAAAACCACCCTGTGAAGCAGAAGTTCAAGAATCCATTTATGAAGAAACTTCTAAAAAAGATCTTGAAAAATCACCTTTCATATATTTAGTATCTCCTGGAAGAGGTGGATGGTTATTTTTTTAATTGAATATTTTATTCATTAAAAAATACCACCTAGCTGGCCCAAAACAAATTGGGTATTTCAGCTAAATGCACCAATGAATTCCAATTGATGAACATTAGGGTGACTGTTTCAGACATGTAAGCAGTCTGTCAGAGCAATTAGTTTCATCCTAAAGGTGAAGTCTGCATTTGCTTAGATGAATCTCAGTCTAAAACTGTTCCCCCTATTTTTCCTCTCTGACTGGGCAACTTAAGCAAATAGCTCAGGTGTAGATACTCACAGTGTAAATGTCCTTGGTTCAGGGAATAAGTCCCAGGTGAGCCAGTCAATGGGAAAATAGGGCCCTTTTGTTCAAGAGGCTCTAAGAGCACATAACAAGATCCCAGGAGCTGACACGTTTTGTTAAAAAAAGCCACAGGATGAGACAGGTTGGGACAGATGAGGTTAAAAAAGTTATTCAAGGTCATTTAGCAGCTTAATGGCAGGTCTGAAAGCAGAGCAAAGTCAGTGCCTCATTCTCCAATCCAAATCACATCCCCTAATTATTTATGAAGTTTCTTGGCGTTGGGCAGGACTGAAAGAGGGGAAAGAGAGGAGACAGGGTGCATGACAATGTCAAAGAGGTGAATGACTGTGGTGACCTTTTGGCCCATTACTGGTTTCTCTTTGTGGACATTTTGAAAGGAATAACTTATTAAAAGGGAGTTGAACAAGGCTGAGATGTAAACAGAGTCACTGGCAGGATGTGTAGATGCAGAAGCAATAGAGAAGAAAGACATGAGAAGGTCAAGGGAGATACAAACAGGACCATGAAGAAAGGAGT
>NW_009953655.1:781829-838874 GCF_000747805.2 Chaetura pelagica | reverse complement strand
ATGCACACAGGAAAGACAGGGAGAGGAAAAAAATAAGAAAGAAAGAATTGGGTAGTTTCCATGTTACCAAGAGTTAAGATCCCAGGGATCAGAGAAAACTGCAACTCTAAATGTTCCTTTGGATTGTCCTTCAAAGGTACAACTCCTGTATTTCCTGCAGGTTCAGAACTGACCTTGCCACATCTACAATGACCTGAAGCCAATGCTGTTATTTGAAAACCCTTCCACTTCAGACTAGCTGGCATCTCTGAGTGGTCTGACCACAGCAGGTCTTCCCGAATGTTTAGATGAGTACTTCATATATTTTATATATAATGGAGCATGGGAAGGGTGCAGGATGGTTGGGGAAAATGCATCTGCAAAGGAGGTCTCTGCCCCTTTCAGCTATGAGGAACATTGTTGGGGAAGTAGAGTACAGAGTGGAAGCTCATGATTTTGAAACTGAATCGTAGGAAAGCAGAATAATCTCCAGCAGAATTTACTGTAGAAATCTGAATTTACACCCAGAATCCACAATTACACACATGCCAAAATGCTTAATTCCTCTTCCTTTTCCAGGAGGCTGACACTAGGCTTTCTTGTGTGATTTCAGGGCACTTTCACATTCAGGACCATGGGACTGGCCCAAGTTTAGTGCTAGTGAAGTTCTTCTGTGGAGAAGTGAGTAACATAAATAAGAGAGCAGAAGAAATTCTGGTTAAAAATATACTCAAAGGTGTTAAACAGGAAGAGAAAGAAAAGCCCTTTACATTAATGAAATGTTGGGGTTTTTTTCAGATGTTTTCCTAGGTATCAAAATGTTTTTATAACCTCTTTCTGGCTGCACTTTAGCAGTGGAAAGTTATTTCTTTGTGCCTCGCATTCTTTGTTGTTAATTGTACTCAGAATTACAGGGAGAAAAACATGGCTTCGTATATATTCCCCAAGAATACATGATCTCGTTTTAAGAACATATAGATAATTTCCTTACCTGCAAGGAGATGCAGGATAGGTGTGAAACAGACTGTGTTTTCTGTTCTAGGCTTGGTCAGGTAGGAGAGCAGAAGGGAAGAGGAGCAGGTCTAACAGCACAAGACAGTACCTCCAGCCCTATTCAAGGTACCAGGTGGCTGGAAATTCTGGAGAAGCACATAAAAGGCCTAAAAATCTAAGCAGAGAACATTTCTGTGTGGAAAAAGCAGAAATATGTGGGGAAATGCAGATGTTCAGTGGCCCCTTGGCTTCCTGCAGTAAAGGGAATTATTCCTCACTAGTGTTCAAACCAACATCTGTTTAATAACTGTCCAAGCTGTAATTTCTGAGCCTAGCATAAAAAATGGGTTTGTTGTTGTACACACACTTTGGGGTGCTTAGTTTTTCTTCTTGAGGAGGTACAACTTGAACAGGAAAGAGAGGGAGGTAGGATTCAGATTAAAGTTGGTGGGGGTTAGATAGCAGGAGGTGGAAAAACCCTGCAAGAACATGATATGAAGAGTCAGGGATGGCTGCCCATGGGGGCTATGCTGGCTGAAGGTGCTCCCAGTGCTGGTATCTTGCTTGGGATTCAGTTTTCATTCTACTTTATTCTGAGTGAGCTGAAAGGGTAGATGAGAAGGGAGAAGGCAGGGCAGGACAAAATCTTGGCTAAGAGAAGAACCATCCCAAATTTTGAATCAATTCTGAGCCATCACTGTTGTCTTAACCCAAGGCTTCTGAGAAAATAAAAGGAGGTCTTGGGAGACAATGTTGGAAGAGATTTCAGAGAACTGTTCTATTCTACAGACCATTCCTCTCAGGCAGGATTAGTTGTTCTCATGGACACTTAAATCATTCCTGCCTCAGCTGTTTATGAGACACCCCCCGAGTGGTGGAGGTTTCACAGATTCTTGGACAAGATTTTCTAGCACAAAATTAATCACATCAGAAGAAAGTGTCCCTTGATAGTCAACCTGAGTTCTATTAGTGCTGTTGAAACCAATTATTCTTTGTCCTATCATCAGTCAACATGAAGAACTGCTTGTGTTTCTCCTCTGCAGCTATTTCATAAGTCCATACTGCTTCATTCCAGTTTTCTTGTGTGAAGACTAAACAAACCAAGCTTCTGCACTCTTTCTTCAGCAGTCTTTTTTCTTACAGCTCTGACAGTGGTTTTTGCTCTTCTCTGGACATCCACAATTAGTCCAGTTGGTAAAGTTGACTTAGGGAAAAGGAGAAAGCAAAGGCTATCTTGACATGCACTTAGGACCAAAATGGATAGTAAGTCAATACCAAAAAGCCCTCCCTGCCCACCTCTTCTCCTGCCTCAACATGCTGTGAACACCCATGCAGCTCCTTCTCCTTTTACTCCAGCATCTGTGAGGTTTGTCAGCCCTTTTGTGGCAATTACTTTAATTCCCTGAAATCAAAGCACCTGCCAGAGAAGTGGTTTGTTTTACAAAATCAAGGCCTTTTGAAACATTTTAAGCAAAACAGTTTTTTCAGTCTGTGAAGATACAGATCTCTCAAGTCAAGGAGAGAAGATAAAGGGGGAAAGTTTGACATTTGGCTTCACTCTGGAATGCAGGTAAAGGATTGAAATACAAACTCCCAGATGAACAGATTTGATTAAGATATCATTTTAAACTACTGTTCCTCTTTTCCTTATTTATTTGTTACTGTGAAAGAAAGACAAGTAGCTTTATCTTTTCCACGGGACAAAAAAAAAATGCAAGCTGGCAGCTTTTGCTATGAAAGTCTGAGTGACTTTGATGGCTACCATGAAATTGTGTTGGTCTGTTTGATCTTTTGTTGACTAACTGCAGGTTTGGAGATGTTACAATACATGTTTACATAATGTAGGCTAGCTGCAAAGCCTCACCTCGAGTGAAAAGCCACAGCTGGATTTAAAAGGAAGCTAGGTCAGGATAAAAAGAAAATGAAGTTACAAAACAAGTGATGAAGTTTCACAGGTAAGGCAGGGGTTATATGGCTAGCATGCACAAAGGCAAAAGGACTTTACACCACCAGAAAAGAGGGCAAATAGACTGGAATTTGTTGGGATCCCTTGTAGTTCAAAACCAACTGACTGTGCAGGATGGAGCCAAAAAACATTCCCTTTGAGGGTTATTTGTTAAAGAGAAAAAATATTTCATGTATCATCACCTAAATCCTAGACTAATCCTTCTCAGGAAAATTTGTTTTTTCCGTACCTTCCTCACAGCATTTGTCCCAAACCCAGCCTGCTCCCACCAGCTAGCTTTTCTAACGCTAATGTTGGCACTGAAATAATTAGTGCCCTGGAAAGTAATGAGCTAATCACCAGTATCTGCCACCTGGATGCAGGCAATTAAAGAGTCTGGCCAGCCTGTGCCACCACTATGAACAGCAATGCAGTGACATGGAAGGTGGGCTAGACTCACAGAACAGTCATATGGCATCATAACAGATGACCATTAGGTGCTTCACGGGGGTCAACTCCTGGCCTAACTGATGCACATGGGTCTGTGGACCCCTAAGAACCAGATTCACTGGAGCCAGAAAGATAATTGAAGGAAAACCTCTAACAGAAGAAAATAGTGAAGACAGAGGCAGACCTTAAGGCTTGCTCACAGTGGTCTCTGTAACTCTGTCCTGGAAAGGGACAAAACTCTTGATTGAGCACCTACAAGCCTCTTTCTAAATAGCAAACAACTTGGCAGGAAAGGGTTGGGTGTGTATCTTCAAGGGATTGCTGCTGAGCTCCTTACATCTACACATTATGTGGTTCAGAGGGGTTATTTCCATTAATATGTAGTCTGGTCTTCTGCACAGAAAGGCCCCAGCAGGCATGTGGATTGAAGCAATGTAGTTTGGAATGCTCATGTCCCTGTAGAACATCTGGGGTGTGCTACAGCAGAGGGTTTTTGTTTGTCTCCCACAAAACTAAGGCCACTCCATAAACTGAGCAAACTCTGTGAACTCTGCGGTGATGGGAAGGATGGGGGGGTTGCTTCAGAACTGCATAGCTGCTCCAAACCAAAATACTAATCAAGCACAGCCAAGGCTTAGAGGAAGAGAGAGGGACTAGTCCACTTCTCTTTAAAGCACAGAATGTCTCTTGAAACCACAGTGGTGAGGGGTCTTGCCAAGGACTATGAGTTCAAGTTGCCCTCCTGCCTAGGGTGAACCATCTTGACAGTAAGTGTTGGTGTCTCCATGCTTTGGTCCATGGAAGCTGTAGAAGTCAGTTCATATTGGCTTATAATATCTTGCTGTTACTTCTTGGACAGCTGGTGTCAGGGAAGAGCACTCAATGGGCCACTGGGTTTGTTTGATGGCTTTCAAATAATGATATCCTTCTGAAGATGCAGCCTTTTCCATTGAATCATAGAATCCTAGAATGGATTGGGTTGCAAGGGACCTTAAGGGGCATCTAGTTTCAACCCCTTTACCATGGGCAGGGACATCCTTCCACAAGACCAGGTTGTTCATTGAGTCCAGAGGGCCTTTGGATTTTGCTTGACTTACTGAAATAACCAAGAGAAACATACTCTGAATTTTACAGTGTTGATTTTAAACCACAACTGCTGATTATATAGAATTTTATCATAATTAGTAAAATCTTGTTTTTCAGTGTTTTTGTGCTATATCAAGTATTTTGTGGATATAAACTGTCTGTTGGTCTATTCATGAAAACAACAATTACATTTTATTATGTTCTTTGGAGGAAAAGTGAGATTTAAGAGCCCCTGTATAGCTTGTCCATGATTCATCCTGAAAACTTGCTATGCAAGTGGTAACAGACTGTGCTGGTAAACAGAGAGAGACAAGGAAAAAAATTCCAATTGTGAGGAAGGTTGTTTTCAAGTTTGCAGTACAAAGCTGAATGCAGTGCTCTTAGCTCAATGGAGATGGCTCCTCTCCAGCTGAGACACTCATTATACTTCATTGTCCTGGGTTGTTTTTTTGAGGGTAAACCATATAAGAGCTTGTCAGAATGAGAACTGCATAAGTCACTTCAAAAATCTCAGCTTGATCTACGGGCTAATACATGTTACCCCTTTTGGGGATGTTCTGCCTAAATTTGAGTATTTTATTATTTTTGTTCAACCTCCAAGAAAGCAGCTCAATAGCAAAAACTCCCTACAAAGTTTGGTATAGAAGTGCCTGTAATTCAGCTTTGGAGGCAGGTATTGTAGAGAAATGGGCTATTAATGAGGATGTACACACAGTTCTGTATTTCTAAAATTCCCAAGACAACAAAGGGTATATATGGAGGGAATGGAGGGACTGGTGAGAGGGTAGAATCTAAGAAGACTTTTTAATGGGCCCTGTTGGTTTTTTTTCCCTGGTGGGTTGAGTTTAAATGTTGCTCAGACAATTTTTTTACAACACAGTTTTTGTTTTGTTGAGTAAACACTTGGAAGAGTACTTAAATCACTTTAATCACTTAAATACATGGGAAATCACTGGGAGAGATCTCAGCAGTCCGAGGAGACAGGCTGAAGAGCAAGCATGAAAGAAACACCAGCAAAACCCCTGAAAAGTATTTAGTTAATCTAATTATGTGATATAGATATTTTACAATTGGAGACTGAGCAGTAATGCCCAGAAATCATTAAATAACCAGGAGGAAAGTAAAAGAGCTTTATTAAACACGGAAAATTCAATAGCTTGACCAGATTTTATTTAATATAAACTCCTCAACAGGGTTTTAACTGTCTGCAAGACAATTCAGAGGGCCTTGGCTCTGCTTTCCTGTTGCTATGCCTGGCTGAAAGTGGAAAACACACTTTCTTGTGAGCAAGGATTTCTCTGAATAAACACATTTGTGTGAATCTGCTCCCATTTATAACTAGCTTTCATGGGGAAAATACAATTTTGTTTCATGAAACAAAATCTTTTTGCCTCAAGGATAAAGACAGTTTTCAGATTACATTTCATAACTCAGTCTGCAGTGGGACTGGCTTTGACCACAAGGACCCTCTTGGGGACCATTTTTGTCTCTGTAACTCCATGGGCTCTCTCCTCTGGGCAGCAACTGTTTATTAAGGCTTCCAAAATAAGTGAGGAAGGAAGAGCTGGGACCAGTGCCCCTAAGCTGAAAATGCCCGACTGATGGATTGTGAACAAGGGAACTAATTTTTGCCTACTGCTCTCACTGGATTTCCAGCTGGCTGCCTCACCCAAAATGTAATACAGTCTTAGCAATTGCAAAAAATGCATCAGAAAACATCATTTAAATTAAGCTCCGGTAGGGCTTTGAAAATAAAACATACCTTACACTAGCTCAGCTGCAGTCTCCTATTCCCTCACAGAGCACAGAGTAGGTGAGGGCTCTGATACCTGTTTTTCTTATAGTAGATTTACTCTAGAACACTCCCACTAATACCAGTAGATTTACTATGATGAGCATCAGCCTTAATGGCCTGAACCAAAGCCTGTTCGACTCTGTGAGGAAGCTCTTCTGACTTCAATGAGCTCTGGTATAAGGCCTAAGAGAGACATCATGAGAGCTCCTCAGCCTTTTAGGTGTTATTTACAATGGTCTGTAGTTACGGGAGCACTGAATCACTGAGTTATTTGTCTGCTGAGGAATTTAAATGGCAATCTGCTCTGCTACAGCTACAATATCTTTTCTGTTGAAATGATTCATGACAGGTCAAGGGAGCACATGCAATGGAAATATGCGTTATTGTGTTCTATCACTTGTCAAGTCTTATAAACACTACATTTTTATTTTGTGGTGTTTTCTTTTGATGGATGTCTATGTGCAGAACTGGTGAGAGAAATATACAGAAATGTCACCAGATGCCCTTCTCATATTAAAAATGAGTATATTTTTCCATTTAAAGGTTGATTCTGCTTACCTCTCTCAGCTCCGGTAGCTCTGAGAGTTTTGCTTAAGAAATGCAGCATGAGACTTTTCTAGGTCCCAGTGGCCAAAATGCTATGGAATGGGGAGGGGACAAGGACCCTTGTTGAATGGTTTGTGTAACTACAAAAAGGGCCAGGCTTAGGCTGCAAGAGCAGAAATCTTCCCTCCAAGGGATGTTTCACACCACTCCTGCTGTGCTGGCACTTCTTGAGCCATTTTCAGAATTCTTCACTGTGATCCAAACCATTTTTAAGTCCCAATTCCTAGCTCCAGGACATGGTTTACTGACCGTGCACTTGCATTTCCACCTGGAAAAAGTTTACCATAAGCTGCTCTTCAAGCAGGGTTTGCTGGGTCCTTTCATCATCTGCTTAAAAGGGACAAGGAGTAAAGTGCAGTACTGTTTCCTGGACTAAAAGCTAGTGTGAAGAACATCATTGTTTAGCAACCCAAGGAGTAAAGGGAGCAAGATAATGCATCCAGCCTGCAGGAGATGGGCTGGCAGGTGGTATCTCTACACAGGCTGCAGGACACCCCTGTGAACATCACCAGCTTCACATTTTTCTCATTAACTAGCAACCTAGAGCAAAGTGCACTGCAGTATTGTGATTTAGAGGAATCCCCAAGTGATGCACAGCCCTGCAACTGTATTGGGAAGTTATTCAGTCATCCCAGGGATTGAGACCAGTGGCCTTTATCTGATACTTCTGTTTTATAGAATCCTAGATTGGTTTGGGTTAGAAGGGACCTTAAATCCAATCCCCCTGCCATGGGTGGGGTCACTTTCCACTAGACCATTTTGCTCAAAGCTCCATCCAATCTCATTTCAATCTGAGTTTATCCTTACTTTTAAGTATATCTTCAGAGATGGGCCCAGAGTTGAGCAGCCCAGCCAGCTGCCACCTTGCTCCTGAACAACTGTGGTGACATGTAGTTCCAGACCTGAGGATCCATGGGTTGAGTTTGATCTGATTCCTTCTTCATCAACAGACACATGGGCTTCCAGGCTCCAGGAGCAGTCTGTGATTTTCATGTTTGTCTCTGCTGAGTTTCCCATATGCATGCAGCAAGATTTATGTGTGACCAGATACAAATTCTGCTGTAAATTGGCATCTGACCAGAGCACAAATTGCCACAGGATGGTAACTGAAACACATGCCTTCAACAAGGGATCTGGGTTGCACCTAATGCAAGACCTTGATCTGGAGTCACCCCACAGAGCCAGAGCCTTTTAGGAACTAAAGAAACTGGGGCGGAAAAAACAGATTTTCTTAAAAAAGAATCTTATTGTCAAACTTCAAGCCATCTATAAAAGTTCAGACATAATTTCTTTCCTTACTGGTTTGCTTCAGATTGTCTGCTCTTCCCCAGCATTTAAAGTGAAAAAAACCCACATGCCAGGCTCATGTCCCCGTTAGTAGCCTTGTGGCTGTCAAAGTCAGCTGGAGGGTTGTCAGCTCCCTCTCGTGTAAGTAAACGGCTCAGGCTGGTGTTCCCAAGGCAGCTGCATGTCCCATGTCAGGCTGACTTGCTGTGCGATGGTTCATCTTTGTGCACAACAGTGTCCGTGAGAAGAGATGTGAACATACACATCTGCACAAATGTGGCCACTGTGGGCAAAGCAATCAAAGCTCAGCCCTCAGTTTGAAAATCCACCTTTCTAGATTTGGGCAAATCATCTATTTAAGTTTTCTTGCTTTTAAAACTTGTCTCGAGGATGGGACTGGGGTTGCCCAGCCCTGAGGGCTGCAGCCCTGATGCAGCATTGCTGGGTGACAACACATCCCAGCCCTTGGGATGCTCTGCCCCAGGTTTCTCTGGCAGGAGGAGTGGACATGTCCTTTGTCATGTGTGAGGGTAGGATCTAACAAGAGGCAAAGACCCTCTTGGGCTCATAACAACATGAGGGGAAATGAGGAGATACAGCAGAAGATTTTCCAGGAGAAGGTCCATGTATAGAAGAAGAAAAAAAAAGTCTCTTGGGAAACACTGTCAATAGCAAAGAGATTGCAGGGTCTGTAGCTCTTCATGCTTATGATGGGGATTTATGCCCAAAGCCTGTGCTTGTATATGGTGCCAGCTCTTAAGCTAGGAACGTGGTGCAAATGCTAATGCCATCTTTCCACTGAAGCAAAACTTGGACATAATGTTTCCCTGACAGGTGATCAAAACATCTCAGCAACTATCAAACTCCGTTTCCTACTGTCAGAAGTAATGGCGTTATCTGGACTGGGAGCTATTAACGCTGTGTTATTGCACTGCCATTCACAGAGCCCAAGGGAGGATGTTTTTTTTCCCTTCCATTGCAACCCGTCAGGCGTGAATGAAGATCTTTATCGGCTGAAAGATAACAGCTGATGTCTTCCCTCCTGCTCCCAGACAGAGAAAGTAATATCCTACATAATGGAACAAGGGAGCCGTCCTAGCTCCGTTGAGAATGAAGAGAGAAGGGAGTAGATTGTGTTTCAGGTGTAAGTGTTGAGCTATTATGTTTCATGGAGTAATGATGTCCTACCCTGTAAGGCAGAGTAGAAAGAGGCTTTTTATTCTGCCCTCGGGGGCACGGCAGGGCTGTAATCGCATTCCCATTGTGTGGGGGGACCAGGGTTTGCAGAAGCCACAATCTGTTTTCCTACTTCAACTTATCTATCAGAAGGGGAAAAGTTAACACTCTGATAGTCAAGACAAGCTTTTTTTGAATGTGGTATTTGTTTTGGCTGGTGGAAGTAGCCCCAGTTAACTAAAATGGCAAAGTTATTAAAGAGCCACAGGAATGGAGTGGGTAGGGCTGGTCTCACTTCAGTCAAGGCTGGTGTTTGAATAACCAGCTCTTGTAGTAGTTATGGAGTGATCTTTGATAATTTTTGTTTCTGGAGTGGGCAAAGATCATGCTTTTAAGTTTCTGGGAATTCACTGGAAGAGCTGCAATCAATGGTACTGGTGCCATTTGGATCCTCACATCCACAGCTTGGCAGGCAGACCTAGAGCCCCACTGCTGAATGTATCATTTTCTTAGTGTGCCATGGAGAAGCTGAAGGAACAGGAAATTTGGACAGTGACAAGTCAATACCAAGGGCCCTGCTTTGATCACAGCTCAGATACATGCACATGGGGTGGCTTTGTACTCGCCCAGGTGTCCTGGCAGTGTCACCACAGCAGGCAGAGGGCTGAGGGAGCTAATAGTTTTGCTGCTCTGCTTCCTGAGGAGGCTTTGGGGTCTTTCCTGAGCCATGTGCTGCTGTTATTATATGGCTAAAGAAGACAAGTCAGCAACAATAGAGTGGAGACTGAGAAATGGTGTCAGAAAAGTCTCACATGGTTTACACTTGTCAAAGAGAAAAGTGTGAATAACCTGGCTTATCAGAAGGGACTGTAGCATTTTGGTGGCATTTCCCTGCCTTTCCATTCTGAATTTTGCCAGATGCCCAGAATGCAATAAATGTCACTGCAAAGCACCACTTGCATGTTCACACTCCAAGATCAAGTTGCATCTGTGTAACTACTAAAAGATTTTTGTAGATATTTCTTTCTCTGCTTCTTACATCACTAGTGAATTCTTCCAGTGAATAGATATCAAAGAGGAAGCTGGGGTTTTCCACACAAAGGAAGTGATATAAGAATGAGAACTTGTTCTGCTTTTCCCCATAATACGATGAAAGACTGAAGTCAAGTTAGTGCATTACTTCAAAATAGAAAGCTTTCTTTTTGTTCTTTGAAACACTTTACAATTATCTTTTGCTGTAATTTACCTGTTAAATTACCTTTACCTGTAATTTGAGACCCTTGTTCACCCACCTACTCACTTACTAAAATGAGGCAGAGTTAAATACCTTTCTGAACAGGAAAACAAAAATGGGTTTCTCTAAAAGAGAGAGTGAACAAGCCCAGGGTCATCACCCAAGGGTGGGTGGGAACAGTTGTATCCTGCTTTGCAGGCTTTGGCCTTTCATCTGTATTGAACAGAGAACTCAGAAAAACTGTTCTGAGGGCTAAATATCACCTTAAGTTGGCGTGACAGAAATGTGCAGGCAGAGAGATTTCCTTCAAGGAGATGTGGAAAACCCTGCCACAACACCTGTGCAAGTTTCTGTTGGTGCTACTCCAGGGCTTCTTTGCCATCAAAGTATCCTAAGGTTATCCAGCAAAAATGGGTTGCATCCAGGATAGGCTCTGCAAGATGAGTGTTCTCAGACTGTCATCTGGTGGTGCCTTCAGTTTGTTTGCACATAAATAAATGAGCAAAGACTGCAAGGTTGATGACAGAGGGTATCGTGTGGTTCAGTTTTCTCTGTTTTTTGTGCCTGCTGTTTTGCTCTCACATGCACTATAGCTTAAATGGAGTGTTGAAAAAATATCTACTTACATTTAAAAATCCATCACCTTGATGCTTTGGCAGATGGTTTTGGAGGCCACCTTTTACACTGTGCTTCTTAAAACTTGTCAGATGCTGCTGCTTCTGTTTCAACCCTTCCCACCCCCTGTATCATATCCCAATCACTATCATTAATATTGTAGCACAATTGCCAGACATATAAATGCTATTTTCCGTCAAGGTTGCTGTGTTATCAAATAAGCACAAGTTTGAGGGAGGGACATGAATTTAATTCCTGAATACCAGTGAGACAGATGGTTCTGTTACAAGGAATTAGCACTCAGGGCTTGTTGTTTTATTTCCTGAAAACAAATAGCAGTATTGCTAGCACTCTTCTGTAATTAGTATCTGTTTGCTTTGTACATTCTGTGTGCTAAAAGTTTCACACATTAGGGATTGTGTAATTTTTCTGTTTTGGAACATTTTTTAGCAGAGAAAAAAACCTCACTTTCCAATAACTACTTGTAATTTCTTAAATAAATTCATTAAATTGATTTCTCTAAGTAAATTCTGGGTTGTTTGAAAAGGGACAAAAAGTCTTCTGAATCCAAAACATTAGAAAATCCAAAGTCTATATAGCTGGAGGATTCTACAGAGCTGTTCAGCTGGCAGATGTGGGCATCTGCTCCAGGGTAGTCGAATCACTTACCCCTCTCCTCTGACTGTGCTGATGACACCTCTGCCAGGCCTGGAAAGGAAGCTTGATCTCTTGATTCACACACAGATACCTACAGTTCACACCTGAATTAGGTGTCTTTATCTGTGAGTTGAATCCCACCCTAGTGGAATTATTTGGCTACTTCAGTGAAGGGGCTTTTGCAGAGTAGAAAGATGCTGAGACAGTCACACAGGACTGGTGGAGGTGGGAAGGGATGTCCTGGAGACCTGCACCCTTCTGGGGTGGCAGCTGGAGACCAGCTGGGCAGGGTAAGAGCATCTCAAGGGACAAAAATATTGATGTTTTGGCAGTGGAATGGAGTGCAAGGTGTCTATGGTCAGTGGGAAAATTTATCAGCTGGTGGTGCTTGTCTCTGTTGCCTCTGGTCAGAGTCTAGATGGCCAGCTTAGGTTAGACTTCCAGCTTTTAGCTGATGAAATGAGTCTCACTTTATGAAAAATTGGAGTGCTAATGGCTCAAATGTCTAATTTATATTTGTGTTGTAGAGACATTTAAGCAGCCTAGCCAAGATAGCTCCATTTTACGGGGGCCTCCAGAAATGAAAACAGTGTTTACTTTATCTAAACAAAAGTCCTAATACATTTTTATATGCATATGCACACTCAAGAGAAGTCTTCATCCTAGAGATTCAGACTTGAAACAGAGAGGAGGGAAGTGATTTGCCTCGAGTGGTGTAGAAAACTTAGGGCAGCAGAAAGAACCTCCCCTGGCTTCCATGTCTCTGGTTCCATGTCTCAATCCCTGATTTCTTTTTTTATTTTTTTTTCTTCAAATAACAGAATTCTTAAAGCAAAATCTGAATATAAATGTTGTCTGAGTAAATGCCTGTTCTGTACAAATCATATTCAGCTGCCTTTGTTGGGCTTCTAAAAATAGATGGGTAATAAGACAACCTTTTCCTTTAATGTTGTTACACAGGGAAAATGCAAAATTATGAATGTTACAGGTTTTTGAGTCTTGATTTCAATTGAATGGTTTAGAATTAATGAAAAAGAGTCTGACCATGCTTATCTGCACAGTGACGTGAAAATTGGAAATAGACAGAAGTACGTGGTAACTAACCTCAAAGAATATGCCCTGAAAATGTTTAGTTATGACTTTAATCTGGCAAGGTACTGTGCACAGAGTAACCCCAGCTTTTTGAACAGCATGTGCAAGGGTCACCTTGAAAAAGTGTTGGGTTAGTATCTGTTTATTGCAGCAAATCATCGGGCCTTGCTGGATTTTAGGGTGCTTTTCCTTCAAATTAATTTCAATTTATTGTGATATTCTGAGGCATCACATTATCAATCACCTAAATTCTATGGGTTTTTCTCTGCTAGAATCTGAGTAAGAATGTCAGGGGCTTGTGAGGTCATGTAGCTTTCTATCAAAGGATACAAATCTCCTGTGATATTTTAAAGGATTTTCCAGTAAGGATTTTCCAGTACTTCACTCACAAGGTGGTATATGGGTAGAGAAACATATGCTGGGAAGACACCTATGATAATGGAACTTTAACTGGCTAATACTGGAATGTCTATCCAAATCTAGAATTGACCATAACAGAGCTTAACCTTAATGCTTTGTGAACTCTGGTGTGAAGCTTGAGATTCACAAAAGTCATTGGCAGAAGACCACTGACTTTTGGTTGGGCTGACTTTTGTCCCTGGACTCTGAGGGGAATAATTTCCCAGACACTATGGGTTTATCAGTGATGTGATATCTGTGTTGTGTGGGTAGCCCAAAGCTACCCTGCCCTTTCCTAGTGCCCAAAATACATTGCAAACACATTCTTGTTGAGTTGCTTGTTATTATCTCTTTGTCTCTCTTCCCTCATTTGCTTTTCTGCTTTCTCCTTTCTACTGCTCTAGTTTTCAAAATTGCAAAGAATCGCCTCACTTCTCTAAAAAGACAAGTGTGGTGAGGAAGCTTTGCTTGGAGAAGATAAAATGCTCTCTAGTGCAAAAGATCCTAATGTCCCCTGTTTTTAAAATACTGGCACAGACTGCTGAAGGGATCTTTCACTATATCCTGGCATGCAGTGGACGCTTAACACTCATTTCCTCTGGTGAATCTAAGTATCAAACCCAGATGATGAAAGTTTAATCCTTTGGCACAGGTACTGCACATTGCGTCTTTCAACGCAGTAGAGCCCATTTTCTGTGTAGAAGAGGCAGTGAAAAATGCCTCTCACAGGACTTGGTTCTTGGGTGGATAACAGGAGAGGTTAAAAAAGGTGCAGTTTCTGCAAATTAAGTTCCATCTCCAACATACACATCTAGCAGGCCAAGGCATTGCTTAGTGAAAGGAATAGAGTGCCTTAAAGCCATCTGCACAATTTCTTAAAACTTCAGTCTCCTGATGGGTAACAGATGGAGAAAGAAAGTTGTAAGTTAAAGATTAGAGCAACTCTGCTTATAAACAGGAGTACTAATCATTCTGCCTTTGCCCTGGAGACCAGATTTAATCTCAGGGTTTAACTTGATGCAACTGTCTTGTTTCTGCTGCCAACTGAGAACGTTCAAATACTCCCATGATAAGAGATCCTTTGGGATGATACAAAGCTAAACATTATTGGCAATTGATGAATCAGCATATAATCAATTGTTGCACTCAGCATAACATGGCAAAATAATGGGCTGGGCAATTTGTGCATTCAGCATTTGTCATCTTCCAGTGTTGAAATCTATATGCATCTTTGTGGAGAACCCAAAATTTGTACCCTCACTTCATGGTTTTATTTAGCACCCTCTGAAATAACAAAATGAATTAAAAATGAGACCTCTGAACATGTTGGGAACAAGGCATGGGGCAGTGGATTTGCTGCAGGAGAGGTCTTCACTATCTTCTCACCATTTGGAAGAAATCTCTGTGTGTATGTGGGGGGTAGGATATGGAACCCAGAGGTCTGTGATCTCATGAGATGTCTCTGACAACAGTCTTTGCCCACAGCTGTGGTGAAACAACAGCAGCTCCTGTCCCAGCACACAGCAGGGTGTGTAAGAATCAGCTAAGCTTTGTGTCCTACCCACCTGTATTTCCAGTCTTCTCAGCATAAATTATTAGGTAGTGGATTTTCCACTTTCTGTTTTCTATTTCTATATCCCAGTTTTTGTACTGTGTGTCTGGAGTGCTGGGTAAAAGAACAGAGGTATTAGACCTATGATGAAAATTGATTTTTCAATTTGCTGGTTGAAATGGAAATTTAAAAGGAAAGTTGTCTCAGTCTGACCCGAAATGAAAACAAATTCATTTTCTCATGGAAAACAAACCAACCTCTATGCCTTTGCTAAGCAAAGCACCTCCAAGCTAAACAGAAGAATTCTATTCAGAATGGGAAATTTTGATTTAATCCATGTTTCTGGTAGCTTTGGAGATGTTAAGCAGCTATGTACTAAAACTCAACATCACAACCCAACAAAAATTGAAATAGTCCATCTTGAGAAAAACATGGTTGTTGTGATATACTCTCCTGGATTCTCTTTGCCATGTGTTGGAGACCTGATGTGAGTTTAAGGCACAACTACATAGAGAAGTGTCTGTCTACCCTCTGGAAGGTGCTGAAGTCTTGCCCACCTTTTACTATTTTCTGAGAGTTGATTTAGATGATTCCCTGCTCAGCTCATCATCTTCTGTGAACTAATTTTCTCTTTCTGTGACACAGAAAATCTCCATTAAAGCACAGGTGCCTAAAAATTAGAAGCCCAAACACAGCTTGGCAACATCTGAGTCTGTTGATAAGTGCTGATTAATCCAATGCTCATTAAAAACCAGCTTATCTAAACTTTGAGGGTTTTATGATGAGTAAGGATAAGGTTCATCTTTGCTGATTAGGAGAATAACAGAGGATGTTGTATTACAACAGATAGCTGGGGCAACTGGTGAAACACACATTTGAGAAACCTGAACTTTTCTTTGCTCCCTTTAAACAGTAGAAACAGTATCTCTGCCCAACTGATCAAAATAATAAAAAAAAAAAACAGTTCGTGCAATCTCTGGTCATTCTGTGTATTAATAACTTACTCCCTTTTTGCATTTTATGTTTAGTTTGTTGGAGAACCAAGGGTTTAGAGATCATCCAGGACTGTGTGAGAGTTTAAGACTTTTCAAGCTCATTTGAGTGGAACCAAAAGGAACAGAAACAAAATTCCTTGTGCCATGAAAACAGCTGTCCTGGTACAGGATGAGACAGGGGAACAGACTGCAGTGTGACTGCTAACAGGGTTTGTTTTCAGGGTAACTGATATCAGGGTTTCCACATTATGGGGAAAAAACCCCAACACCCAGAAGTGTCAAGACCCTGCATCCTATTTGACTCTTGAAAATCCAACCCCAATACGCAAAGTAGTTGGAATGCAGATACTAGTGATTGTATTGCTCATAGAATGAGTTACTTTAAATAAGATGTGAAACAAATTGCTATTTTGGGCTTGCTTCCTGAAGACTGGCAACACTTGACTGGTAGATGACGGGTCATTGGTTACACTATCCACTGGTGAGGAAAAAATCTTTAAACTTTTGTCTGCTTGCTTGTTTGCTTGCTTTTTAAAGGGTGGCTTCAGAATAGACTGGGATGCTCCTGAAAATAAAAGGCAAACAGATTGATTCTTCATGTTACAAAGCTACGGTACAATCTAGGCTGGATATCTACATGGGTTTATGGAGATGTGTTCCCCCTTGTAAGCAGGAAGCTAATGAGCACGTCCTTGAGACCTTTCCCTCTGGAAAAATGATACAATTTTGGTAAGTTAATTTATTAATAGTAAGTACATTTCTCACTGCTAGGATCTCAAAAGACTATCAGATAAATTTTCACATCCAGTTAAGGGATCCTGTGAGTTTTTTCTTTTTTTGAAAGAATGGCAACATATATAAATATTTGACTAAAATATTTCATTTCTAGACTTGAAAATAAAGATAAAAACCAAAACAACAAAGAGAAAACAAAAACAAACAACAATAAGAAAGGAAAAGAAAATAAAAGAAACAGCAAAACCCAAGTATGTCTTTGATAATCATGTTTATACAGAGTCTGAACACTAACAGTTTGTAAGAGAGATTTTCTTTTTCTGGACTTCTTCTGGCTTGCACATTTTCTCCTTTTATGAAGTGTGTTTCTTTTAGACATCCTGGCCTCATAAAAGTGGCTTATTTAGATCAGACCTGGCCATCTGGGGCCGATTTGCTATAGGCTAAGCTTAACTTAAGTATTGTCATCCAAAGACAAACAAAGAAGCTACTAATGTGTTTTTGGCCTAGTCTGTGTATTTCCTATTCTGTAAGTAATAAAAAACAAACCCAAAAAAACAAGAAGAAAGATGGAAGGAAATAAAAATGGTATGAGTTGCCTGGAGTTTGCCTGCTTTGGGATGAGCCAAATTGAGTTTATGGAGGTGTTCAGCTTCAGTTGCTTGCCGAGGGAGAAGGGGAGGAAGTGGATTTTCAGATGCGTGCTGGAAACTCACCCAAAATTGTCTTGCCTGTGAGTACAGAAAGGGTGAGATACAACATCTGCTGTGGCACAGATAACTTAGGAGATACTTCCCAGCATCTGGAGCAGCAAAGGCTGTTTAAAAGAGAGTGTTGAACCTAGGATGTCAGTCTTCTCAGCAACAAAATGAATTCCCTTTAGTGCTGCAACACTAGGACGGCAGGGAAAAGTGATTGCTACTGGAGTTCAACAGAACTTCCCTGGGTATTAGTGTAAGTCCTGGGGAACTGTGTGTTTTTAATGAGAAGATGTAATTTGTCACTGCTTCAGAGTTGCTTAGATTAGACCAGGGAGCTTTTAGAGCTTTGTTGGATGCTTTCACTCCAAAAAAAAAAAAAAAAAAAAAAAAAAAAAAAAGAGAGAGTCTAAGTATATCTTGTTCAGAATATCACCCACCTCATTCATTTCCTTACTTTATGGCCTTTCAGGGGCTAAAGTCAATGATGATTCACACTGGTGATACGTGGGACATTGCAGAAGTGTAAAATTGTATATATTTATAAGGCTCTCTGCATGCAGACACTGTGTAGACAAGTCCAAGACCCCAGTCTGGATCTGGTCTGAAATGTATTTTTCCCTGAATCTTATCAGGATCTTAGACATAAAATTCCTTCATTTCTGCCGAGACCTCCTTGTTTCTTGCCCCAAAATCCTCTGGGATCATTTTCCAGTTGTTTAGAAACAAGGTACCACTTCTTCCTAAACTGACCTTGTTAAAAAAATATCATTTGAGAGAAATTAATTGCTTAGCCCTGATGAAACCCCCTGTCTGGACCTTGATTGGCCTTAGGAAGTGGCATGATTCTGGAAGGAAAGTATCTGCTGTTGGTGTGTGGTTGCAGCTTGTTGTGTGATGCCTGAAATAAAACACTGAAGGAAGATTTATTTCTGCTGCCTCGTTGTGAAGGAAGGGTTTTTGAAAAAGCTAAAGACAATACTGAGATTAGGCTGCTGTTGTTTCAGCTCAGTGGCAGACGAAGCTTGGCTGAAAGCCCATCAACAGGACCAGATGTTTTACTCTTGCACTTCCTTCGCGATGGGAAATAATGAAAACTGAGCCTTGTAAATGAAATAGGACTTTGCTGATTGAATTAATTTGTTGTGTCATTGTGATTCATATAATCAGAAAATCTCTCTGCCAGGGGTTCCAACTGGAAAAAAAAGGAGCTCAGAAAGGACCTGCTAATGGGGTTTCACAGGTGCCCTCCCATCTATTGTTCTCCTCAGATGTCATCTTTAGTAGCTCCCACCTATGAAACCTATGGAACTCCATCAGTTTTCCAAAGGCAGGTGCTTTCTAGGAATTTGTTTGCTGTGATGTGTGTGATACAGCCCTTTCTCTTTTATAAACCAGTCTGTAAGAGCTCATGGAGAACTTGAAGTCAAAGTAAAGCACAATTCTCAGAGAAGCTGTTTGCCTTCCCAGAGCTCTGTCTTGGGGTGATGTTGAGCATCACTGTGCTACCTGAAGACCTGAGTCACACTTCATATAGTTTAACTCTGATTTATCCCACCTGAGGTACCAGAGGCACTTTGCCCATGCCTTGGCATCCTCTGTCATGATTTATTGAGCTTTGTTGAAGTTAAAGTTAGAAGGAGGCAACGTGACTACCTTGGTTTGGTATCTCTACGCTCAGGTTTACCCAGAGGTCTCTGCAATGGAACGTTTCTCTGTCAGGAGCATCAGCGATGCTGCTTCCAGACCTGGTGTTCCACCAGCCTGAGGCTGCATGACATCACCAGTGCTGATGCTCTCCACAAATCCAAAAATTCAGCACAAACACTTTGTGCATCCAGCAGCAACAGCAGCAAAAACAGCACAGTTGTGAATAACTGAAAGGTAGCATAAACAGATGATGGAGGAAGAGAGAAAAATATCTTCTTGAAAGTTCATACTTAGCAGCAGTTGAAGAATTTTCCTTTTAAAAAAAAAAAATCAACATTTGAAAAAAGATTAAATATATACATTTTTCCCACTGAGCAAGACTAATTATTTTTTACAGTTTTGTGGTGGTTTTTCTTGTTTTGGTTATTTAAATGACACGCATGCAATTTTGCATCTATTTCACTGTGTGTTAAAACAGAATTTTAAACACAACATCTTGCTTAGAAAGCCAGATTTTTTCAGATTGTACTATCAGAGCCAAATACAGAATCGCAGCACTTCACTCCTACTAAAAACAGTTGGAAACTTGCATCTACCTATTGGAGTTGAATAATGTCCTAAAAATATGCCTCAGAACACCCAAAATGCTAAAATCTTGAAACAGCGGCATTAAAACATAACAGACTCTGAAAATAAATGAAAACCAGAGAAGAAAGTCTCCAGTAGCAGCCAATGACCATCCACAAAGCCAGGCTCTGGCACGTGTGAACCAGCTCAATGTAACAGGCTGTCACTTGTGATCCTAAGCTCAGCAGCTTAGATGAGTGATTGGAAGGTATGCTCTGATTAGGGTCTGCTTTATGGTAGGTATGAAGAATGGGATTTTTAGCAATCCTTTAGCTCTGTGCCTGTAAACCTTCAGCTGGCCTCAGTAGCTGCAGTGGAAATGGAGGCTTTTGAAAATCCTACCCAAAATGTTTTGTGTCAGCACGTATTTGGTCACAACAGGTATTTTGAAGGAGAGGATGATGAAGATAAGCAGGATCACTGAGGCTTTGGACTTCCTCTCTTTGGGGCAGAGCAGAGAAGCAAGTTCACATTAGATACAGAAAATGGTCCTTAGGGTAAAAGGAAGATGGGATGTAAATTCTTCCATTAGCTGTGTTTACATGGAAGTGTGTAAATGTGTGAGATTATTATATTCCTCTTTACATTTTTTTTCTTTCCTAAACACTTATGTCTGCTTAGAATTTGCTTGTGAGACATCCTGAGCTTCTCTGGAGTCATATTAGGTCCAATGAGAAATGACATGATTGAAGGGTTTTTTTTCACCTAATGTCAACACAAGGGCTCTAAGATGGAAGCAATTTGGTTGCATAAAGGTTGTCATGTTGTGTACAGCACTGTAGTTGCTAGAAGAATACAAAATCATTAATAATAGATAGCAACACAGAGTTTGGTAAAAAAACTGTCAGTTTCCTTGAGCATTTTGGAAAAGAAGGTTAGACAAGAAAGATTGATCAGCCTTCCATATTTTAAGGCAAGAAGGAGCTATACTTGTTTCTCCATTGCACCTTGTCATGATAGAGCCATCTTATTTCACTAACTTCAACACACAGCCAAGCGCCTTGTTTGTGTGAAGCTGACAGCATCTGGGGGGAGGTTCAGGAGATGGGAACCCACCATTTCTTTAGGCAACTTGTTTTCTCATACTCACCCACTCTGCTAGATGATTGTGCCTTACTTCTTGATGGGATGTCTTTGCCTTTAATTTTCAGTCTTTTTGTGCTATGCTAAAAAGCCTTTTGATATCTGATACATACTGTCTTTAAAGAAAAAGTGTAGTCTTTTTGACACTGAAATCATATCCTTCCTTGATCTTTTTGAGGACTTTAGAAGAGTGCCTGATGTTTCTCTGCTAGGCACATTTTCCCAGCTCTCCGACCATCAAGACCTGTGTGTATCTATGCTCTGCATCTTTGTGAAAGTGGTATTGAATACATGGGGTCAATATGTGTGATTACACCTGGCACAATAATGTGTTTCTGTACACACAGACCTGTACATACATACATAGAAAATGAAAAAGTTAAGTCACAATATCTGTTAAAGACATAAAGATGAAATTAACATCTTTGTATCTATAACAGATTGCACTTTAACTCTCTAGCCATAGAAGACTGTTTTTTCTTCCATCTAAATTTAGTAGAGGTGGATAAAAAGGCATCAGGAGCTGTTTGTTGTTACAGAAATAAGCAAACAAAATCAAGCCTGTCACATTCTTTTTCCCTAATATTTTAGGTATTTTTATGACTTGCATCTTTCCACTCTTCTCCCCAAGCAATTTACTTGGAAGATGTTTTGGCAGCTTCTGGTATAATCAAATGTTTTATTCGAATGGCTGACTAACAGTTGGGAGGATATGTGCCATTGTTAAATACATTATATGTAATGCTTTCCTGAAGAGCTGAGTACCCGCCTGCTGGAGTCCTCTGTGGTCCCCAGGAGATGTCCACAAACCCAGGAGTCAGGCTCCTGATGAAGCAACATTTAAGTAACAGAAATAACATCCTGATAATTTCTCATTGCGTTTCAAAGAAATAAAGGCAGCCATAAAACTGTCCTCATCACAGTGAGCTAACCCCATGTGTGGGAACATTACGCTGCTTCTTACACACAAGACGGGATAGAACATTATTGAAAATTGCAAAGCTATTTATGTCCTGTCTGGCAAACAAAGTGCTGTGTTTTTCTTCCTAATGTAATCTAAAACATTCCAAAATGCAGACAAATATAATGGAAACACTGCAAAGCCTTTACTCACAGTGTCACACAGACACCATTGAAGATTTAGCTGCAACTACAAGCGATTAAATGTGCCATTTCTAATCATTTCTCATGCTGTGGTATCTCTATAATATTGCACACAGGGACACATTGGCATGTGTAAAATTATATTCTGGCTAAGTGAGTGCCAAGACAAAAGTGATTTCTTCTGTACACCACTGTAAGAGACATGATTCTTCTTGTCAAACAGAGGAGCAGGAAGATTGAGTGGGGGATGTGACTTTACCTCCATTAAAATCTTTAATTAGGCAGATCCCAGAATACTGTGTCTGTTTGTAGTATCCACATTTTGGTAAAGAGAGGAGAGGGAGGTCAGAGGGAAAAAAAAAGTCTTTCATTGCAGCAGATTTTTATCACAGCCAAAGAAAATAATTAGTAATGAGGGATTTATGAAGCAAGTTCTCAGGTTATGAGAAGAACACTGAAAATAAAGAAAATAAAGAGATGAATTCATTTCAGTCTCTGTGTTCTTTCACACAGAAAAATGTACTGAGACCAATGGTCCCTCCACTCTTATGGACTCAATCACAGCCAAGTTGAAGCCAGACATTTTTATGGAAGAACAATTAAATTTTGGGAAAATTTCCCATGAGAAGTGACTAGATTCTCCATCTTCTTCAGTTTCTGGGAGTTGTCTTATGTCAGCACCTGCAGGAAGACCTGCAGTGAGCAAACACAAATCATTGGAATCACTTGTGGGACATCCATGTCACATGGACAGACTGATACAACCAATGTTCTGCTCTCCAAACCCTCAAATGAGAAGTGAACAGAAAAGTTACTGCCTCTGTGTAGATGCAAGTACTTGAAGTCATAATGGTGACTCACGTGGTGACCAAATCAAACTTAGGTTTATTTAATACTCGTTTTGGGGGAACTGCAAGTATCTTTTAACCATTGCATATGAATCCAATGTTTTACTGTGGCCACCAAATAAATCTAAAGAGAACGTTTCTGAAGTGTAAGACTTAAACAAGCATCCCACTCCTTCATGTATTTACTGATTAGCCTCAAATGGGGCAAAACCTGCTACATTTCATTTGTCAGCTCTTCAGTGGACAAGAGCAACCCTTACACCAAAGAGTAGCTCTTACTTCTCATTAAACAGACTTCTGCAGTGGCTGAGGCAATGGAAGAGAGAGATCCACAATGACCTGTTCGTTCAGCAGAAGAACAGCAATTTGTTTCTGTCAGCAATAGAAAAAGAAAATCTTTGTAAGTATAAACGTACACAAGCAGCTGCTTCCAAGCAAGCAGCTTGAGTGCCAGTATTTAGAGATGGGACACAGGGCTGCCTTTTATGTCTATTAAAACACCAATGCAGCTCTTTAATAAGTCTGTTATTTTGGCTATGAGATCTAACCAGAAAAATTACCTGGGCAATGAATGGGATGCTCATCTGATTTCTACATAAGAAACTGTGGCTCAGAAGGAAAATACCCACAGAGATGTCTGCACTTTATAAGTGTCTATTCTAATTAAATATTCCTAGCACTTTGAAAAGTGTTGCTTGTCATACAAGCAGTTTTCCATGTGTCTGCCTGGGATGTTTCTGTCCGTTGCAATTTCAAACAAGCAAAAGATGCTGAAAATTGGTTCCTTATTCACTTTCCCTTCTGCTGGAAAAAAAATATAAAATAAATAAACTGAAGCAGACTTTCAAATGACAAATGAGCTCTTGTCAAGGGGACTGTAATTTTTCTTTTTCCATGTTCCAGTCTGTGATCAAGGGAAGTTTCCTGGCTTTGGAGTAATGTGTGGCTTGCAGCACAGGCACACCAGCAAGAGACCTCATTATGCAGCTGCTAAATTGCATGTTCAAGTTAAACAGTCAAGACAAGCTGGTAGGAGGGGAATGTTACCTTTGTGTGTTATGAGTAGGAACTGAGAGAATGGTTTGTCCCAGGTGACAGCAAAAGGCTGTGACCAATCTGGGGTGCAAATACAAACCAGAACCGGGTGCCTGCAGCCTGGGCCAGGTGGGCTTGTAGCCTTGGCTCTCTGCAGGCTCTGTCTTCATTTTGAATGTGTTATCCAGGTTTGATATAGTGCAGAGAGTGGAGGAGAGGCCTCCAGAGCATGAGCCATTCCTCTCCCCTTCTCCCTCTTCCCATCCCACTGCTGGGGATGGGCAGCTCATCCAGCACCTCATGTGCAAGTGATGAAGACAAACCCCACACAGCACGTTCAATTGAGGTTAAAATTAGCACTTTCTTGTTCCTGAATCATTGGGGGAGGAGGCAGGAGAAGATGTATGTGTATCCAGAACTAGGACTGACTGTGCCTTGGGCAGCTGTGCTGGTGCAGGCTGAGAAATGGTTGAGACGAGCCACGTGGTCACTGTGGAGACATGTCCTGCAGCAGTGTGAGCTTGGAGGTGTTGTCCCGTGGTCTAGACCCAGCCTGCATTTACAGGAGCAGATGAAGGAAAACACCTAGTTAAAATTGTAATAAAACCTCAGACATCCTGAAAACTCCTGCCATTGTAATTTGAAATACTTCAGTGGAATTAGGACCTACACTTTCTGTGCTTGCACCCAAACATTGCACACAGCAGTTTTATTCATGCACATCAGTTCTGAAGTTGAGGTGAACAGTTGCACAAATATATTCTTATTACAAATCTGATATGCACTGCAGCCCACAGCAAAAAAAATGTGCTGTTTGAGAGACCACGTTTTGAAAATGTGGGCACATATGTGTAACTTGGCTGAAAGATCACTAAGGCGTTGATACAATAGCCACTGTAAATATTTGAAAGATGTCAACATCAAGGCCTAGATTTTACACACAGATGCCAGCACAATGTTTCCATTGATTAACTGTTCTGTAATAGAAGCCTGTGTATGGAAAATGTATGTTAAAAAGAGTCTTATATAGACCATGCCAGGATTTCGCTTCCCTGCTTTTGTTGCATCGGTCTGAGCTGACTGAAACCGCTGGAAGTTTGCAGATGTTTTCATTACAAGTTTAAATCAGGAGCTTATTGTAAAAAATTAAAATAATTTTAAAATTTTCTGGACTGTCTGAGGCTTAGGACAGGATTGCTACTGAGGACCATAACTTCCTGGATAATATTCACTTTTGATTAACATGTCATGGGGATGCTGAACTGAAGGTTATTCTCTGTCTACTGAGCTACACGCATTGTGTAAGTGTGCTCAAACCTCTTCTCTTAGGAAAACATACAAATGCCAAATTTTGTTGTTATTCATGCACTTTAGCTCAGTTTGAGGCTCTGCATCTCTGTCACAGCCTTATGTACAAAAAGTCACATTTATGGCAGAGGTGGGAGCACAGGTCAGATCCTCTCCCTCTCTGATCTTATGTTCCAGTGCAGTAAAGCACTTGACACATGCTGCTTTGTTTTATGATGGAAAAGAGTTCTGTTAGTCCCATTAACTTTGTGAAGCTAATTCTGCATGTGAAGTTCGCTTTGTACCATATCTAATGTCCTACCTAATGGAAATAGGTCTTCAACTGCATTGCTAATTATCCTCAGCCTGTGATGATCACGTGTCTTCACCATTAATTTTCCATGGAAAATACTTCCCACATGTGCATAATTAACACCTCTTTTATTATAAAAGTACTGGTCAGAGAGATTTTAAAGAACAAAACTAGGTAAAAAGATTTTTAAAATCAATACACCTCACAAAGGATGGTCAATGATGTGCCTATCAGAAGAAAATAAAATATTACAACAGAATTTAAACTTTCCATTTCGACATTTAGAAATGGAGCCAACTGACTTTTTATTTTGAAGCATGTCTTGATTTTTTTTTCTTTGCATACTAGTAGCCTTTTAAAGTTCAAGTTAAATATTTCAGAGAAATAAAAAGATCATATTTGAGATAATTCCTCCTTCATGTAGAATCTTGAAATATTTGGGGTTTCGCTCTGATCTGGGCAGAAACATGTCTGGAATTTTCAAATTCCTTCATAAACTAGAAGTCTGGAGCTTCTGTTTCCATGCAGCTTTATTAGAAAATTACTTAGTAAAGCCCAGAGAGAGGAACCAATGCATTTTTCAGTTCAGTTTCCATTTCAATTGAGCCACGACTGAAGTTCTTCCAGGTTGAATTGAACAAAACTTCAGAATAATGGTTCTGCTTCAGATAAAAAAAACAAAAACACAAACAAAAAAACAAAAAAAAAGAGACAAAAACAGAATTAAAGATTCAAATCAGTTTTTTGTTTAAGACCCCCACCTAAAAACTCACAAAACTGATTGATAATATCAGTGCTGTCTGCCAACAATATGGAACTGTAGGTTAGGCTGAACTAAGCCCATCCATCCTGTTTAATATATTCAATACTGGGATTACATCCTTGAAATTAGAATATTGGGCTGCTCTTTTGTTTCTTTTTTTTTTTTTTTCCTCACAGTAGTTAATACACCCACAGATTTGTACCCAACAGAAATAGCATCTAGGTTTTACATGCACAGGAAATATTCCATGAAAACATTTAATTAGGTTACAAATAGCCCAAGGGTTGTTAATATTTACCCTGTAGCTGACGGGCTTCCTTTGTTTGCAAGACATTGATGTGAAAATCGTTTTGACCCTATTGAGAATAATGATAGTGATATTTTGTTCTTGGTTTGGGCACAGGGACAGAACACAGGTGCCTTTTTATTGAGCTATGTCTCACTGGTGAGTGACAGAGTGACAAACCATGGGTGGCTGGGTCTGGCTTCTCCTGGAGAGCATCAAACTCTGCACAAAGGGAGGAGGAACTTGTGGGCAGCCTCAGGCAGAGAAAAATGAGAGCTGCACAGCTGCAAACTGCAGACCTCCTCAGGTCATGGCACCAGGCTTTAATTTAACAGGCTCTTTTGAGGAACGTTATTTGTCTGTTAGCAAGAAAATCCTCAGCTGGCCTCCAGGTGACACCAGGTTCTGCTACACCAGAGAAAACCCCAGGTAGATCTCCAGTGGTCTCTGTATTTTGAGATGTGGGAGACAAACTGCTTTTGGCATTTTTATGTGTGTTGTGTGTTCTTGCAGGTGGTTTTATTACCTTTGGAAGTGTCTTACCTTCCCATAAAAAGCAGAGCTCCCTGGGCTTTGCACACATGTAGGAGAGTGAGAACATCACCATTCTGCAGCCTCTGTGCCCAGCAAGGGCTTCCTTCCAAAACTCTGAGCTCTCACACCAGCAGGGCAAAGGTTCTGTTCCCACCATCCCACCATGCCCTTGGGGACTGTCCTACCCACACATCTGAGCTGCCACACACCTAAGGGTGTTTATTCAGTGAGATCTAAGATAATGGTATCAGTGCTGTGGATGTTGTAGGTGACCTAAGGTGTGTGAAGAAATGGTACCATGTTCTGTGTTCATATTTAGTCCAAAAGAAGGACATCTTTCCTAATCATTAAATTGATGAGAATAGCCTTCCAGTTAGAGTAAAATACATAAGAGGTCAAAACAGTCTGTGGTCAAAACAGTCTGCAAATGAAGCAAGAGTGACGATGGAGAGTATGATGTGTGGCTTGGACCTGTGTCAGAAGGTGAGTGGACAAATTTTCTTCCAGTTTACTGCAAGATGAGAATAACCAGGTGGGTACCTCTGTTATGGCTAGCTGTAGGGTCAGGGTTGTGGAGTCTCCTTCACTGGAGACATTCAAAACCCACCTGGATGCGTTCCTGTGTGATGTACTCTAGGTGACCCTGCTCTGGCAGAGGAGTTGGACTAGAAGATCTTTTGAGATCCCTTCCAACCCCTAGGATTCTATGATTCTATGAATCTCTGATGCGTGATGACAGGGTAGCAATGCCAAGATGATGCTACATCTAAGCATGGCTGAATGCAAAACCAAGTGTGGAACTAGCATTTATGGTTTGGTTGGTTGGGTTTTTTTGGTTTTTGTTTTGGTTGGTTTATTTGTTGGTTTTCAACAGGTGAATGCAGTAATTCCCATTTTCTTTACAGATCTTCAATCTTCCTTTCTAAATCTCTGGTTACTACAGTGGGTACCTGGCAATGATGCCACTCACTGTACAGTACATCTAGTATTCACTCCATCTGAAACTACCTGGAGCTCAGCCATTAGGCAACCCAGATCTTAGAAACAGAAACACTTTCAGAGAGGAATGTTAGTCTCTTCCCAAGATTTAATGTGCCCTTTAAATGGTGTTTTTGAATGGTATTTTGTTCTGAGGTTAAACTTCCCAGTTAAAGGTGGTGTATTTTCTTAATAAGCACAAAGGCTGGACAAATTTGTTCCGAGGAATGATAAGTCTTGGCAATAAATACTTTTCATGGGGAGAAACTGAGAGCTTGCTGTACCCCAAAGGAGCAGAAATAACAGGAACACTGGAAAACCTAGTAGGAGAAAATACTTATGGTGCCTGGGGGAGAGAGGAAGGTGGCCTCTTAAATCCCTTCCTAGTCTTTACTTCTGTGACTCATCCAGACCTGCCTGCAATGGGCTGTTGCATCGCCACATTGTTAGTTTAACTTCTTTGTATCCTGAACAGCCAGTGGGTTGGTCAAAGAAGCTCTTTGTGTCTTTGGTGAGAGAGAATGGCACAAGGGTTGTTGTTGGAAGAGGCCCAGGGAAAGTGTGGGGTGAGAAGGGAATGAAAAAAAACACAAAAATCTTCAGAAAAGGGGGAAAAAAAAGAAAAAGAAAAAAGGTGTCTGTTTCACAAACCCCAGCCTTCAGCAGAACTGGCGTTTCCTGACGGCACAAAATGTACCAACCGCCGGCGTACGCAGGCTGGCAAAGAGTGATAGAGCCAGACATCAACACCACCCCAGGACTGGCTTCGCTGGGTCCCAGGGAAAAGCTGATGGGCAGCCAGGTCCAGGAGTACCTGATTCTGTTACCACGAAGCTGAGCAGTGGTGCTTGGCTGGGCTTGAAGGGGAAGAAGGAGCCGGTTGCAATAATTGTTGCCTTTCACACCAGCGTCTGAAATGGAAGCCTTTCCAGCAGCCATGTTGTCTTTGAAATGTCTCATAAACAGGCTAGCATGTTGCTAAATAGAACTAATTACTACATCTCCTGATGAGGTGAGCCCTTGGAGAGCTGTTTAGACCTTCCTTCTCCAGGAAGCTTTTTGTTCTTCAGTGCTTCATGGGTAAGTGTGCTGCTCAGAGAAGAAAGTGGGTCAAATTGCTTGGAGTATAGTGAAGACCTGGGATTATTCCAAGAGGAACAGCCAAGTCAGATGGAGACCATCTTTCTGGTAACGGAGTCCAAGCAAGGACTAGTCAGGGAGGAGCTTTATCAGTTCAGAATAACTTCATTTTCTCTGTTTTGGGGAACAATGCATTTATCTGGGTCAGCGACAGCGCTGCTAAGACTGGGGAGGAAAGGTGGGAGGGAATGGCTGCATGCCATGTTCCAACAGACTTTCTGCAGTGCCAACAATGGACAATAGTGGATTTTTATCATCAGCAGTTTTCCTGGAAAACTTCAAGGGATGTATTTCATATTAGATAGAAATGAGTCTTGAAATCTTATAGAGTGCCTGAGAGTGAGCTGGGGTTATAGTTACGGAACAAATGTTATCCCCAGAAAGACAAAGGAGCTGGCAGCCTTGCCAGCATCTTAATGGCAGCTGGGTCTTCCTTTCCTCCTGCAGGCACTGGCCACAGCAATGTGCTAGAACAAGAAACTGCATGGAAGATCATCAGAAAGATCTCTTATTTCTTCCTCTGATTGTTCCACAGAAATCTGTTGTCTAGCTAAGAGCAGGGGAGTGTTGTGAGTGAGGGACATGGGCCTCATTTTTCCTAGTGGCTGGAGGCACTGGATAGTGAGGTTCCTCCAAAACGTGAGGTGTCTGTGCTCCAGTTCCAGCACTGACTCAGAAAAAAACAAATTCCTCATTACTTGCAAGACAAAGCAAACAGAGAATAGTTCAGATGTTTTTTTTTTTTTCTTTTAGTGTGGATCCTACATTTTTCCATAGAGCAAAATAACAGTGAACATCTGCTTGGCTAAGTTATCTGGGACACTGCAGGAGAGAGGAAAACATCTTGAGAGGTGTCATAATCCACATCAATCTTGTATGTAGCATTGCTATGCTGTACTTTTGTACTTCATGCCAAAGTTCTCACCAAAACCCTCCAGAAGTTGAATGGATACACCCAAAAGGTGGGAACCTGTCCCAGCTTCTGGGTCTTAGGCTGCACTTACCACATCCTCGCTATGCATGAGAAAGTCATGGGTGCACACGTGTCTGACTTTCTGCCCTGGTTTCCAGATGAGGGTAATATAGATTATTAAGCAGCTCAGAATGGCAAAATTCTGTGGAGCTCACCCTCCCTGGAGCTGAGACAAAGCTAAAGGCAGCACAGAGATAGACTAGCAACTATCCACTGGCACAGACTTACTAATTGTTACTTTCCACAGATAAAGCCTTAATAACCAGTTTCTTGGGGGGAAAGTCTCTGTATGTATGTGTGTATCTTTTGCTTTGTGATTCCTGAAGATCTGGACAAAGGAAGTTTGGTGAGAACCAAACTTATTTTGCTGTTTGTTTTCTAAGTAAGTGAAATTGTTAGTGCTGTGTTAGCAGTGTGTGAGGTCAGCCAATCAGATTTATTGTCTTGGGTTTAGATTGTCTGTTTTGCAGCTATGCAGAAATGCAGTCATGGCTTCAGTGAATGGTTTGGCCCAAGCAAGTAGTGGGTTGATGTATGTCTGGGAGAATGACTAAGGAAGGGGGACAGCAATCTACAGATCATGGCACTCAGACAGAGTGGGGAAGATCTGTGGTCTAGATCTAACTTTCTTCTTGGCCATATAACTTTTGGTTGACAGGCCTTATTGCAGCACAGTGTCCAGAGAAGAGATAGAGCACAACCTCTTTCTCTCTGTCAGGCTGTTCTGTATCTTGAGAGCCCCTGCCACGACAAGGATGCAGATTGGAGTTAGTAAGTTTGATGAGGAAACTAAATTTCACAAAATAAAGCTCTGCCATGGGCTGGGAGCTGAGTTTTTTTCTTAGTGATGTTCATTTTAGTGCTCGCCTGACTCCTAAGTCAGCAGAGATCACACAGAACCTCAAAACTTAGGGGTAGGTAGGAGTTCAAACGTGTGTGTATTTAGAATCATAGAATCCCAGGATGGTTTGTGTTGGAAGGGTCCTTAAAGATTATCTAGTTCCAAAACCCTTGCATGGGTAGGGACACCTCCCACTAGACCTGGTTGCTCCAAGCCCCATCCAATCTGACCCTGAAGACTTCCAGAGTTGGGGCATTCACAGTTTCCCTGGACAACCCGTGCCGGTGTCTCACCATCCTCACAGCAAAGAATTTCTTCCTGATGCCTAACCAAAATTTCCTCTCTTCCAGTTTAAAGCCATTACCATTTGTCCTATCACGTCATGTCCTTGTGAAAAGTCCCTCATCTTTCCTGTAGCCCCTTCAGGCACTGGAAGGTGCTATGAGCTCTCCCTGGAACCTTCTCTTCTCCGGGCTGAACAGCCCCAACTCTCTTAGTCTATCTTGGTAGAAGATGTGCTCCAGTTCCCTGAGCAGACAGATGCTCTGAGCTGTCTGTTTATGTTACTGCAATGTGGGCTACATTGGCCCAAACCTTATGTTCTAGCTAATAATTATGCCAGCTAAACTAGACTGAAAATACACAGCTCACTATCCTTGTTTGGCCCCCAGCACTACTGTGCAATTGCACTCTAAGAAGTACCAGTGCTGTGTCAGGCTGGGGACAGCAGATCCATCCTCATTCCTGACTGCATTTTCAGGCTGCTCCTACCAGTGCGCCCTGCTGGCTCAACTGCTGAATCATAAATCACATACAGGTGCAGGTTTAATCTCCAAAACACATCATAAACATTAATTTTAACATCCCTGTTAAGTACTGGAAGGTTCAATAGTCAAAATCTAGTAACTTGCAAACATTCTATTATCCAAGACAGCAGTTTCCTACTGTGAAGAGCTGAAAATAACCCAGCACATGGAAGGTGATGTTTATTGCATCGGTGTTATCTTGTGACACAGACCCTGGCCAGTGTCTCAGGACACGAATCAGTTTGGTGGCAGGAGTCAGAATTCTGTCCCAGGTTATAAAACTTGGTCTTCAAATATGTGAATGCTGAATTGGTGAGAAAATAATTATAATAAGACCTGTTTTAAAACTTTACAGGTAGACTAGATTCTGGTCTTGATTTAAGTAGCAAAAATCCATGGATTTCATATAGTTACATGTAAAAGGCTGTTGCTTATGGCAAATCCTGGCCATGGCAGGGGATTGGACCTAGATGATCTTGAAGGTTCATTCCAATCCAAACTGTTCTGTGGTTCTGTGAAGTCAATCTGGGTAAGTGTAGCTGGATGCCAGGATTGCTCATCCTGTGAGGCTGCAGGCAAATCAGGTCACTGTGCAGCATCATGTGCAGCAGTGAGGGAGAGACCAGAGACTTCTCAACATGTAGAAACTCATCCTGATCAAAAATCCACAAAAAAAAAGGGTTTCAGCACTGACTGGATTGCAAAATGTTAGCCTGCTGGATTTTGCTCTGATCAGGCTAGTTTGCTGCTTTGAAAACCACAACTTCTTTGATCCCAGCCCTAGCAACAGTGTTGCACCTCTGCTATACAATGAGCTTGAGGTCAGTAAAATATTTTTCAGTTGTGGTGGAAGCATTTAAGTTGGAATTTGTTAAATCGGGGGCACAATTCCACGGGTAGAAATTGAACTCTACGTGTGACATTTCCCTTCTTACTACACTTTAAAGCATTAAATCGTGCAGGTTTTTTCTTCCATTGAAAACATGTTGCCAGATTTAGCACTTTGTTACTTTGAAGTCCTTATTTTATTCTCCCTCAAAGGGATTTAACTTTCAGACATGGTTATCCTTAAAAATATATTTTAAATGTTGATTTTGAAACCTTACAAAAGACATGGCATTGAAGAAACTCAAGATGGAATTACTTTCTCAGGGGCAACAGTGACAGAATAGCAAAATATCTCAATTTTCCTTCCACCTCCACATTTCCCTTCAGTTTCCAGTATATTTAATTGTCTGTCATCTCTTTCTACCTCCTGTGTAGAGTTCAATGCTGCACTTCTAGATAAGCTTTTCTTAAGATGAGTTTCTACGGAAACTGATTCCAGAGGATTTGGTTTCCAGCAGCAAGTGGAGTCAGCAACACCTGCAACTGCTCCTTTGCAAACATAACCATAATTAATATGGTGGAGCAATGTTCCTAAAATATTGAAAGGCAAGCAGATCTCCTCTGTGATCAAAGTGTGATTTGATAGAAGCAGTGAAGTCTTACTGTGAGACCACAGAAAGCTGAAAGATACACCTGGGTCCTGGTTGATAGCTGTGGGGACAGGGACCTTCCACCTACATGATTAACCTCAGGAAGGGCCACATATGTGGTTTTTACTGCACTGGCCCTGGAGTTCATGTAAATGGCACCTATTGTATTCCTGCTCCTTCTACATTGTAAGAAGACACAGGACAAGGGCTGATCATCACTTTGTTTACATCACCTTCCATCTTCAGAGAAAAGAACAAACCATCACTCTGGTTTTCTCATGGGTTATGCTTGCTTAGCCCCAACCTTCTTGCTTTGGCTGGAAGTGCTAATATGACTGTAGTGCAAATGGCCAGACAAAAAGCCACTGGAATATATGTTTGTCAGCCAAAGCATGTCCTTCTACACAGTCTAGAAAGACTTGAGCACCATCAATGACATGCCCACAAAGCCAGTGAGAGGAGACAGGAACTGCCATATGCCTCTGGAGTGAGGCATATGATCAGCTCCAGGCAGACCCCTCCCCTGCAGAGACCTCAACACCTATGCCCATTGGAAGACCTGGTAGGAAACTTAACTGGAAAATTCTTACCTTTCCTTCCATTTCCTTTTTTTTCCCAACAGCCCTTAAATCTTTAGGGAAAACAGGAAACAGTAAAACTCTGTCTCTTTGCAGTTAACATTGTCATTTTCTCTGCAGTATTTTTTAAAACGTAGTACAGTTTCTATCACACCAACACAGGAGAAGAAGCATTCATACCTGCATATAATTTCTATTTCTTTTAAGATGACTTAAGGTTCTAGAAGTATACATTTTAAATTATTTTAAATTATTTTAATTTATCCTAGGTAACATTTAGGGGGGAATGACTTTGCTTGTTGCCAATTCTCAGCCATGAGATGTCTTCAAAGACTTAAAGTGTATTAATATATTTTTGTTCTTATAAAAAGAAAGTTTTCTGCCAGCTGAAGCTAACCCCCAACTCAGAGAGCACAATCTCTGCTTCTCAGACTTGCCAAATCCAATTTATTTTGCAAACGTAAAAGTTATGTGCAATCTTCCTCTATATCCAATTTTCCTTTCTCTCGTTCTCCTCCTCAGTAAAGCTCTAACAGATGTCTTTTGGTCTTCTCATTCTTTGACAAGCACAAGGCAGCACACATAGAACTGTCCCTTTTGTCTAGCTAGTCCTTCAAAGTCTGGGCTGCTCAGTGATTTTATTTCAAGTTTAAGTAAAAAATAAATATGCCAGTAAGTATGACTCACCCGATGGGCTAATGATTTTGGGGGGTGGAATGGTCTTTCTCATGCTGTTTTCTCTTGCTCGATCTCTTGTTTTGAGAAGTCCCAGATCCCAGGGGCCCAGCTTGAATATGAGGCTTTGAGTTTTCCAGACTTACCTTGATACTAAATACGGCAAGAAGTGTTAAAGGAAGAGTCAGTTTAAAACTGTGCAGAAGTAATATCACCATGAAGGCAAACATTATTCAGACTGTGCTTTCTGCAAAGGCCAATGTTTTTCTCTTACTTGGGTTTCTGCAATGCATCTCTTCTGCACACTTGGGCCGCAACAACCCCAGGCAACACTCCAGGCTTGGGGAAGTGTGGCTGGAAAGTGTCTGGCAGAAAAGGGCCTGAGGGTTCTAATTGAGAAGTGGCTGAATATGAGCCAGCAGTGTGCCCAGGTGGCCAAGAAAGCCAATGGCATCCTGGCTTGTATTAGGAATAGTGTGACCAGCCGAAGTAGAGAGGTGACTGTACCCCTGTACTCAGCACTGGTGAGGCCACACCTGGAGTGTTGCATCCAGTTTTGGGCACCTCAATTCAAGAGAGATATCAAGGTGCTGGAGTGAGTACAGAAGAGGGCAATGAAGCTGGTGAAGGACCTAGAGAATCAATCTTATGAAGATCACTTGAAGGAACTGGGAATGTTTAGTTTGAGGAAGAGGAAGCTGAGGAGAGACCTCATCAGTCTCTACAACTACCTGAAAGGTCATTGTAGAGAGGTTGGTGCTGGTCTCTTCTCACAGGTAATTAGAGACAGAACAAGAGGGAAGGGCTTCAAGCTGCAACAAGGGAGGTTTAGACTGGACATTAGGAAACATTTTTCACAGAAAGACTGGTTAGACACTGAATTAGGCTGCCCAGGGAGGTGGTTGAGTCACCATCCCTGGTGACAGGGTGTGTTTAAGGGTCATTTGGATGTGGTGTTGGTTTAGGGGAGAACTTTGTAGAGTAGGGATGATGGTTGGACTCAGTGATACCAAGGGTCTTTTCCAACCTGAATAGTTCTATGATTCTATGATTTTATATGTGCAGGAAGAGGAGAGATATGCTGAGCTGCCAGTTTGCTCACATCTTTGTTCTGCTGATGAACTTAGTTGTTTTGAATTGATCCACCACAACTGTGCATTGTTTGGAATGAGATTTGCATTAAGGATTTGAGCTACTGAGTGATGCAGAAAATGAGGAGAGTAAGAGAATTGAAAAACATGGGGTATACAAGAGTCTGAACAAGAGGTAGAGGGGCGGAATCTGGGTGTTTGAGAGGAGGGAGTGCAAACAGAGTCTGAAGAAGAGTACAAAATATCAGAGTTTTATGCTTGGAAAAGAAGCTTAAAAACTTCATGGGAAAAGTGTAGAAAGGTCCAGAGTTAGGGGAAGGTTGAATTGTGCCCAAAGATTTGGGAAGAGTTGTCCTCTGTGAGTACCAGAAGCCCACAGAACCTTGGGAAAGCCAAAGGAAAACCAAAGCAAGGGAAAAGACCTCCTGTTATGTACTAGGTACAATCCATGCACATTAAGGGACAACGTGGTGGCATCCTGTAACAGCAGAACTGCAGATGTGCTGCTCCTAGCCTGAGGACATCAACATCTCTCTGAGGACTGTTATGGTGAGCAAAATGGTTCCACTGCCACTAACCTGCTGACTCACAAGAAGACAGGGTTATGATGCTGCTTTCCTCAAATCTGTTTGGGGTGCCCTGCCTTGCAAGGGACAGAGAAGTGATTTGTCTTGGGAGAATAATAGCATCTTGGTTGTCTTCCTGTCCATGATCCAGTCAATAACTGTGTTTACTTAAATGGCTTGGTATGTAGATGGAGAAGGTTCTTTTTCTGAAAATCACCCACTAAACTGTGTATGTTGGGTGCTAAGAATAACAAATACCCACTGCTATTTTAATTGTCCCATAAAAATGTAAAATTGCCCTTTAAGATAGAAAAAAAAAATAGAGCAAGAGAACATATGAACAATTTTCCTCAACAAAACCAACCTTTGTATGGTGCCAAAGGTAGTAAGGGGATCCTCCAAAAAAAGTCAAATGAGTCTCCCTGACAAGAAAAGTAAATGCAATTATTGTTATGAAGAATTGCACTGGAATCCATCTGCAATTGTTTAGAGAAATGACAGTGAGTCAGTCTCAAGGAAACCAGTCTGAATGTGGTTAAGGTTTTGAGGAGTGACACACTGGTCCTTATCATTCAGGATATTTTCCTCAGTAAAGGAAATTACAAGCTCTTTTACATTCTTCTTATAAAGACTCTGAGGTTATGATTCTGTTGGTTGGATGATTATCTAAGGAACAATAGTCAAGATTCCTTTTCCTAAGACCCAGTCAGTGCACAAATACTCTTGGCATCTTTGAGATGGTTGAGAAAAAATAAAAATGAGCAATTCAGTCCTAAAATAATGTAATTGTGTCCATTCTAGACAGGCCCTCAGCATGCTTTGATGCACACTCAGAATAGCAGACTTGTGATAGAACTGCTCATCCCAAGCCTTTGGCCATCTAACTCTCCCACAGGCTGGAAGCAGGAAAGTGGCAATGCTGGTCTTTTTCATTGTCCTCAACTACATTTACCCATTATCCAGAGTAACATTTTGAACTGTTAACAATGGTCCCCATCAGATAGCATAAACTGGCTAACAGGGAATTCCAAATCCTTCTGATTCACAGCTAAACACCATTGCAGAGAGCACGAGGAAGTGCTTCTGATAAATTACCATCCTTAAATGCCTTCTAGAGAAACATTTTATGGCACATTGCTCGAAGACAGTTGATAAATGACTAAATGAAAAGATAGTGGGCACATCCAGATGATATTTCCATCTCTTGGCATAGCACTTTTGAACTTCTTCAGAAGACAAATCAGGGAATGCCTAGCCTTTTGTTTACAAGTGAAAAATACAGATACAGCAAAGTGGTGGATTTAACCTCAGAGTAAGTATGTGTTAATTTAAATTCCTGAGAGTGTGCTGCATTAAACTGCTTATGACAGAATTTAATAGGAATTTTGGACATTGTACATTAATAAATAAGTACTACCTTTGTTATTTTAAGTACAGTGGTTTTCCTTAGTTGAGGAAGCCTGGCTCACTCACTTGATTTATGCTATGCTATGTTAAAAAAAGGTAGTAATGATATGTGTTATTCATGTACTTGGAATTCTCAAAGGATTTTAAATATATCTTCACACGTATGTTCATAAATTCTGTCTAAGGTAGACATTTTGGCAAACTGGATATGGAATTAATGTTCTTGAGACTTCCAAACATCATTGATCAAAACTACTTTCAAAACTCTCCAGAACTCCAAACTGATTTCTTTTGAACCTGCCTATGTGGTCAGTGCACCATCTATCAAATTGTCTTCATCTTGGAGATGTGGTTCATGGGCCCAGGATGCTTTTGAGTGCAAATTCTTCCCATCATGAAGGCTTGATTTCATCAGTTTGAGAGGGAGCAGTTGAGAGCAGGTCTCTAATGAAACAATATAAAGAGTGAAACATGAGTGAGTACAGAGCTTGGTGTTCCAAATGTGCCTGTGTTCACGAGCTCCTCAGCCATGAACTTTCTACACCCAATCTAATGTGTGAGATGCAAAGTCTCTTGCAAACTGTGTTTACTTTAAGCAGTGTGCCACACAGTTTCTGTGGGGTAAATTTGGAAGGGTGTTATGGGGAAGATTTGAAGAGGCAGAATCAGACACATTAGTGGGCTGAGAGGACGATTCTGGTTTTGCTTTTCTTGCTGTATTTGGGCTTAACTGCTATGGACATTTTTTCTACAAATCTCCCATGACTGTTAATATTTTAGATGGGTTTGGGCACCAAGAATAGTTTTCCTTACTGCCTGTACCATGCTGACAGCTTTGTAACCTTAAGGTAAGAGTGTAATCCCAAGAAACATGGCTGCATTCTGGTGTATACACCTAGCCCAAGTGGGGGTCATGGAGATTACTGTCCTTAGGGAAAGCAGATGACAACTTAATACTTATTTAGCAGAAAGTATTATTCTGGATACAGTAGTAACAAAAGTGGAGTCAGTTCCCTTGCTTGCACTTCCAAGTCCTTTCCAGACCAGTCCACATCCCAGAATGTGCCCTGGATGTATCCTCAGGTGTGCTTCAAGGGCTTCCTTACCTCCTGCCTTTTTGATACTTTCTGAACCTTTGCACTTCCAGCTTCTCGACACCAGAGTGTTACTGGTCCTGGCTGCTCATCTTCACGCTACAACATGTTTCTGCTGTAATTTGGAGAAGATAGAGATATAATGTGGTTTACTTCCTCCCCCCCAACAAGGCCATTCTAGCTGCCACTGATCTGGCCAAACGTCATTCAAACACTCTTACCTTTTCAGCACGTGGAAAGGGTCTTTTTGTGTACCTCTGACAGGTCTCCATTGTTCCTGCAGAATCTGCTCTGCTTGGTTCCTTTCTAGTACAACTGTTTTTGCCTCTGAAATGAGAACTCCTTGGTTCTTGCAGCAGACACCTGAAACAGTCATGTGAAATTTTTTTTTGGGTGATTCAGAGTAATCTTCCAAACCTTATTCGGCCTGTTTTTTCTCACAGCTCTACCCACACCAAGCAAATTCCTCTTCTAAAGCTTTCCTTTTGAATATGTGAGAAAACTTTCATAAACTGAAAATATCTTCTTCAGCAGAAAGGAGCATTTTTTCAGCCTTGCCATCGAGAAGCCTTGTGTAAGGTCTACACTTCTGTGTTTCTTTTCAGGAACCACATACGAGAATTTATGAAGGATCTGAGTTTACACAGCACTGTAGAAAGTGCTGTGATATATTTTACTGTCTTTTTGGAGTGTTGGGTTTTTTTTTTTTCTATTCAAAGGAATGGAATATGCTGTTCCCAGTCTTTTTTGGGACGTTTGATGCACGTAACCAGATGAACTGCTATTGAACCTTAATACTGCACGATCAGATTGCAGGTGCAGAGGCAAATGTGGGATTTCCAGATTCACAGAATCTCATAAACTAGACAAAACACTTTGAATTCAAAGTTTAAAAGGCTCAGGGGGTATCTGCAGTACTAGTGTACCTGTGTTTCTATATTTCTTTCAAGGAGTACAGATGTTAGTGCTTACAGTAAGAGAACAGTGTTTATATATGAATGGAAAGAACTGGGAGTAGAATTCGATTTACTGCAAGGAAGTAAATTTCCCAAGGAGACCTTGTTACTTTACCTGGCAGTGCCAAATTTTATATCGTATATTTCTCTACGACTTGTATGTAATGTCAAAACCTTGTGTGAGCCAAAAAACCCCACAGAAATCTGTGCATTGAAAAAAAAAGTTTGTAGAACTGATTCTTTCAGAGAGCCTCTGTTTTCTTTCTGTATGAGGAGACTTTTCCTTCTCACTGGGTTTCAGAGCAAATATGTTTTTAAACTAACTGATGTTTCTTTGGGCTGTCCTACTGACAGCCCACTTGCTTTGGCATCAGAGAGCAGTAGTGAAAACAGCAGGTTCTGCTCAAAGAATGTAAAATGATTTGTGGTATAATCAAGGTTTAAAAAAATAGTCTGACAATGGCAAGCTCAGCCACCCAAAAGCTGCTTCACAGACCTCCCTGATGGGACAGTCTCTTCCCCAAAGGTGAAAAGCTGTCACTTTAAATCATGACAGGTCTTGTTCTGATGTATTTTTCCCTCATTTGGGGCATTTTCAATTTTTAAGACCAACACAATAAAACAGACAGGGTGTCCCCATTCCTAAACGTGAGCTGGAATTCCCAAGGGTCTGGGTTTCTGTACTTCAGGCTGAATCTATCCCTGCTGTTTGCTCAAGTCAGCTTCTTCCTGAAGTTTCATTTCCCTCTGTCCAGTTCCCTGGGTAGAACAGAAGTTTCCATGGGAGACACATGATGCTCTGTCTGGCCAGAGACATTTAAGTCTTGGCAATGAAACAAATAACTTTCATAACAATAACTTCTATCTGATCCGTTTCCTGAATTTTGTGGTTTTGCCACTTTTTTTTCCTCTCTCCTTCTCTCAATAAATAAATAAATGAATAATAATAAAAAGGAGTTTTATTGTTTCCCTGTTAGCTCAGAAGTGCTGTGAGCCAAGTTATGGTCCCTTTGCTTTAGACATGCCAGGGATGGAGCAGTCCACCCAGGCTCACAGATACCATCTTCCAGGCTTGCTTTCCAGCAAGCCCTTCTCCAGTTGAGGGACTGTTGACTGGAGGGCTGGACCACAACAGGAACTTCCTCTATGTCCTGAAGTATTCTGGGGCTTTCTTTTCAGATTTAAGAGGTAAGTCTGAGTTCAGGCAAGCATCTTTGTGTTAGTATCTTATGCCTTACAAGTGTTTATTTGAATCTAAATCCACATAATGTGAGATTGCACAAGTGTCCTTGGACTTTCTCCCTGTTGTTTATGGTTGTCTTCTCTCTTTCTTTCCAGCCAGCTGTAACCTGTTATCTTTCTAGCTCAGACTGGTGGCAGATCTCAAACAAATTTAGGTGAACTGGATGTCCAGGATTATTCTGTTTGGGCTGGCAAATAAGACCCCCAACTAGCCTTTTGGGATGGGAGCTTGGCTGAGGTGCGGATGCCTTTACAAAAGTCTGACTCTGAGCTGACATTTGCCCTCTCTCCGTTTAGTGTTCCCAAATAGAAGGTGCCAATAGAATCACCAATGCCCTCTTAAGATGATCTGAGTCCACATTTGATTTATTTAGCGAGCTGGAGTTTGTTGGATTTTTATCTTTCTTCTTCTTTTCAGCTCCTTGAGCTTTTCCTTTAGTTGAAAGCTTCTCTTCTTTTTTAGGAGAAGCTTTGTGATCCATCATACCCCATTGCTCAATATTACATTGATCCACTACTAATCAGCTGAGTGCCAGAACCTAGGACAGCAGAGGAGAGATAAAAGAATCACCTTATGGAGGTGCTTGTCACATTTTTGCCTTAAACTTCTAATATTGGCCATTGTTAAAGAAAGGGTACTGTGCTGCATGAATCTTCAGTTTGTCTTAGTGCAGTTTCCAACGTTCTTTTTCATGTGCTGGTCACAACTGTATCTACCTTAGCAGGATTTTTCAGCCTGTTCAAGCACACTTCATGCTGCCCTCAAGGACGTCACAGAGGTTATGGTTAACACAGGAATGTTAGGGGTTGGAAAGAACCTCTAGAGATCATCTAGTCCAACCCCCCTGCCAGAGCAGGGTCACCTAGGGCAGGCCATACAGGAATGCATCCACGTGGATTTTGAAAATCTCCAGAGAAGGAGACTCCAGAATCTCTCTGAGCAGTGTGTTCCAGTGCTCCATCACCCTCACAGTTAAGAAGTTTCTCCTCATGTTGAGGTAGAACTTCCTATGTTCTAGCTTATACCCATCACTCTTTGTCCTATTACTGGGCACCACCAAAAAGAGACTGATCCCTTCTTCTTGAGACCCAACCCTCAGGTATTTATAGACATTAATAAGATCCCCTCTTAGACTTCTCGAGACTCAGGCCCTTCTCTTGATGAGTCTCTTCTTCTGATCCTTGTTCTCCCTCTGAATAGGCATTAATTTGCTCAGCTAATGAGCAGTGGAGGATGATGTTTTGCCTCCAGGTCCCTGAAAGCACTTCTTCCACCCTTAATACTCTGTTTGAGGCTCTAAACATCCCCTCTAAACCCTTTCCTCTCTCGTGTGAATGTTTTAAATCTCCCTCCATTTATTTTTTTAAGATTTTCAGCTTAATGTCTTTTCCCTTTTCTAGGGTGTTCTTTTCCACCAAGCCCTTCTCTTGCCTTTGCCATTATATTTTTCTTCTTCCCACAAGCACTTGCTGACACATCCGTTCTGGAGACGGCTCTGAAACATTTTTCTTTCTCCTCCAGAATTATCTTCTGAAGAAAACTGGCTCTGAACTGACACTGACCTTTTCCCAAGGGGCCAGGACACATGTTGGAATTCAAATTCTCTTCATTAGTTTTCTATCAGTGACATTTCTTACGGTAACATCTCCTGAAACAGACAAGTTTTTCTTCCCTAATTGTTTTCAGATCTGTATTATACGTCTTAAAATTCGTTAGTCATTAGTAACTGAAAGAACTTTTGGCATGTAAAAACTGGTGTTTAAATGCTGAGAGGAATATGGCAGAACATTACTGCCCTACCTTTCCAAATTTTGCAAGATATTCTTGGCTTATTGCTTATTATATAACAGAGCCTTTAAACATAGATTATCTTTAGAAAGAAAATCAGTGACTGTTGTCAAACCACAGTGATGAATTAGCTGAAGCTGATGAAATGTGTTTGCAAAAGGAACTGACCAAGAGAAATGAGAAGTAGCCAGCCTGTTTTGGGAATAACAATGTTCTGAAAGATAAGTAAATAATGCATGTGATTTCACATTTATTGTTTTCTTGGAATGATCTTTCTGACTTCAGAATAAGCAGAAACTGTGTTTACATTATGGCTGACAGCTTTTCATAGGGATTGCCTGTCAGTGTAGCAAAGCACTTGGCCAAAACTGTGGCCTCAGCAAGATAAAGTATCTTCATTTTTCTGTTAGATGGCCTGCAATCCCAGCAATTTCTGACCAATGGAATCAGTGTAACTCATGTTTTTTCTAGGACTCTTACTGGCATCAGGAGTAGACCAACACTGGGAGCAAATTAAAAGGAACAGACTTTTTGTGCCTTGATTTGCTCATGTGTTTTAAATAGATGTTACCTCTGAGTTCTAGGTTCTTAGGCTCAAAAAGAACAAAATAATCTGTCTTGGAGGAACAATCTGATGCTCCTTGCAGGCCTATTTGTGCATCCTACTCTGACTTGGAAAAATTATTTTAATTCATTTAAAACTTGAAATACTTCAACCAGTTTCTTACCTGACTCATCATTACAGGTTGATGATTTCCAGAAGGAGTAAATTATAACCCACTTCTTTTGTGAATATTTAGTAATTTGGGTTTTTTTTTAGTATCTAATGTACAGGTTAAATGTGTGTCTAGCCAAAATTCCCAACCATGCTGCTGATATTTTGCCCAATTTGTAACTAGCAGTTTGCCAAAGAATGTAGTGGATTCTCCATTGCTTATAGTCTTTAAATCAGCCTGGATGTCTTTCTGAGAAAGATGCCCGGAGACAGCCACAACTTCTTGGAACTGATTCAGGAGTTGCTGGGCAACCTCCTCTGGGCTATGCTCTGCAGATGTCAGAGAAGGTGACTGTAAAGTTTCCATATGATCTAAAAATCTACAAGTAGGTGGCTGATCTTTGAAATACCAGGGTCTTAAAAAAAGTCTTTCTTTTTTTCGTTAGGGAGGTTTTCAGATCTTTGATGTGCTAATGATCAGAGTCATCTGGCTGGATGATAGATCTCAGATGAAAGAAGTAAATGGTGAGTTAAGGCTTCTTTCTCACCTCTGTCTGGGAGCTATGGCACATCTTAGTAACTTCCTTAAGAAACAGTATGTGTGTTCATGGGACTGGGCATGATTTTAATTGCAGCTCAGTAGGAAGCTGCTTTCATGTTTTCTGAAAGCTCCCTTGATTTTTCTCAATGTCCTGATAGAGTTGAAATTGCACTAGCCTTACACCCCTGTTTAGCTTAATGCCCAGGGTTTAGGGCTCTGGGATTGTAATGCTATGTCCTTGTTCTGGGTCAGACAGAGCTGATCTTTTTGTCTTCAGATCCTTCTGAAGGAGTTGATCTGAGGACTATGGACTCTTCCAGGGCAAAACTCCATCTCCTTCTTGTTTTGAATAGCAGCTTTATCCTGCACCCTGAAACTTTCTCTGGGGAAACTGACCAGTGGTTTCTAGTAAAAATGTCACTTCTTACAATTTGATATTTCTTGGCAAACACCTTCCTCCTGAAATAGTAAAATATTTTGTCAGAAAATTCATGACCAAGTCTGCTGGCAATGAGAGTGAAAAAAGCTACACTCAGATATACTGAGAGATCACTTAGAGCTGTAATGCTTTAAGAATCTCAAAAGCTTTGAGGACCACCAGGGGTAATAAATCATAGCAACTGTGAAGGCCAAGATGAAAACACTATCAAATAGAATACAAATAGTGTCTTCTCTTTTAAGTGTTCAGAAGGTTTTTTAATGAATATATTTACATATTTTTAAATCAGAATTTTCTGTCAATGCTAGTGTATACTTAGGGGGAAAAAAAAACCAACAACAAAACCCAGAACTTTTTCTTCTCAAATCAGATTTATTAAATCTAAACAAATGTCCTTCCCAGTCTGTCTGAAGCCAGCAGTGCTAAATTTTAACTTTGCAGAAAGTATTTAACATAATGTGTGTAAATATTATGTTAAAGGTTTCATGTCCTATTTTGAACAGTGGCAAAAATTTCCTTTCAGTCTTTAGGTTTTCCACTAATTTCTTTCATATTAAATCAGGGCAGGCTAAAAAAAAACCTGCTGATCAGATCTTTACTGAGCTTTATTGTAATGTAGTTTAAGTGGATGCAGACGACTGGTTTTTCTTTTTCTGTATTTCTTCATTTTTTCCCTCCATGTCTGAAATATTATACAGCAGCCTGAACTTCTTGTGGCATTAACATGAGACTCTCAAAATGGGCCAAAAAATAGATATTGTAAAAATATGTCATCCAAATCAAATACTGTGTGAATAGGGGAAACCGGAGAGGTTACAACTGTGGTTCAAGGTTTTACATACCAGGTACCTCAAAAGTCAGCTAAATATATTTCAGATGGATGTAAAATGCGGAGGAAATATGTTAAGTATCTTCCCTTAGTGAGATCTTGAGCCTGACTCAAATAACAACCTCGGAGGTCAAGTTCCCATGTGGTTGCCTATGGGGCAATGGAAATAGGCTTAAATTCTCCTCTCTCTTCAGCAACAACACCACCTGGTAGAAAGGCAGAGGATCTGCTATGACCTGGCAGAGCACTATGGACATCCTTATTCACAATCAAAACCCAAAGGGTTCCCAAGAACTCTATCATATGGAGACTTTTGGTTTCCATACCCTGGGCAAAAGCTTTGGCTACTGACTGTTCATGGTGCCTAACTCTATAATTGTCTTAATTGTGCCAAATTGCACTGCATAGTCCCTCAACAATTATGTGGGTTAGCAACAGTATTAAATGACAAAAATGGCATTAATGTAATTGTAGGATTGTCTAGCAGAAGCATGAAAGTCAGTAAATACCAAAGTCTGCACAGGTTTCCCTCTGGCAGCTGCATGTGACATTAACACAGGGAACGATCATAATATCCCTGATTATGTAAAAAGTCTTTGCTTATGGTTCAACTCTACCAAAATGCTTATTTCTAAATATTCACTAAATAGTGAACATTTGAGCAAGCAGCTTTTACCCAGTGGTTTACATCAAAGAGCTGCTGTTAGCTATCAGAACTTGATGGAAAAGTTTTCAGCTTGTTTTGCATAGTATGTTAAAATCTTACCATTACTTTCACAGAGCAGGTTCAATTCAATAGTCCAGGACAGTTTTAATGAACAGATTTTTTTTTTTTTGGGTGCATTCTGGTCAGCTGTTTGACCACATTGCTTTGCTTGGGAGTCAGGGACACAGAGCCTTGAAATAAGTCTCTGCAGTGAAAACTAAGAAAGAATTTGCACATAACTTCTAAGGGTTAAAACTGAAATTTTGTACAAGTGTCTAGTTAGTGACTTTGCTCAGATCTTTCTATTGACTCAGGTACTAAAGATTAGTTCCTTTCTTGCTGTCCAAGGCAACAAAGATGCCTGCTTCAACCTTTCTGGATAGATGGGCTCTCACTCCCAGGAAAGGTCCATTTCCTCCTTCTTTTCTGGAAAGGTCAACCTGCTACAATGGCTTCAATATGGTGAAGAGGTAGCTTCCTACCCTGTTGCACTATTTGCAATATTATCTATTTCAATAGATAATATATAAATAATATTTAGTAATTTAAATTTATTTACTGTTTTAACATATAATACTATATATTGCATTTGTGCAGGAAGTTGTGAGCTACAAATGTGGCTCCTCTGCCAAACCCTGTGTTGTTTCAACCCCTGTGACACGCACCAAGAGAGTAAAGACTGTAGCTGAGATGAGCAACCAGACATGAGTATGAGCTTCAGGGATCTCCTAGAAAGTTACACAGCTGAGTGCTGCCTTTTATGTTGTACAGTGTGAAGGCCGAAAAAAGGCTGTGGATGGATAATTTAAATATCTGACCAGCTTCACCATGAATATAACATCAGGAATGAACAGAAACTTTCTCATTCTGATTAACATTTCATGTTAAGTTTCTTTAAGGTGTTGTTTGGGATCCTCTGCAGCAAGCAAGGTTCTGTGTCTTATTTTTAAAAAGGTGTTTATAGGTTAAGGATATGAAGTAGCAAGGCCACATCAGTGAATCCCATCTTAAATATCAGTGAAGCTTTCATACTTGTCATCCTAAAGCACTGCTAAGATCCAGAGCAAGGCCCTGGAGCTAAGCTACTTGATTGACTGTCTCTGTCACTGAAACCATTTATAAGAACTAGGATTAATTTATGTTATCTCAAAGTAATAAATTGTGGAGAAATATTTTTACACTTAACCATCTATGAAAAAAATCAGTGTGTTCCTTTTTCTGCATTTGAGGTAACCTACAGATTAGTATTTATAGGGATAGCTCAGTGTGTGGCATTTGCTAATACGCCCTCCTGAATGCTGGTTTGGATTTCCTCTGGGGAAATAACCATGCATATCCCCAGGTAAGGCATCTGGACAGACCTTGTTCAGCCTGAAAAATTTAACACTCTTGCAAGGTTTGAGCATTCCTAGAAAATTTTGGATTCCCTTACAAATTGTATTTACATTTTTTATGAGTGTGGTTGTAGCCAAGAAAGATTCCTTCTGGAAGAGGCCTCCCATTTATCATGTCTACTCTCTGAATATTGAAGAGGACAAGACTCAGAGAAAAAACTTCTCTGAAAGGAGGGGAAAGAGGTATTTTCCTGTGATGGTGTGGCTTCATGTAGCTGAAGTCATATCTTATAGGATATATGGCCGAAGTTCAATATGAAGTGGTTTGAACTTGGCTTCCTTTAGTAAACAAAAGCATATATTAAATAGATGGACCTTAATTTAATTTCAAATTCAGACCCAAAATCACTACAGAGTTTTGGGAATTCAGCTCCCAAGGTTGTGGCTAATAAGCTGAAAAAGAAGGGACCTGTATGCAAAGCTCCAGGATTTGAGATTTTGGGTCAAGGAACATCTTTTCCATTGAAAAATCCTTCCATATACAGTCCCTTCACACGAGACTAACTAATCACATACCAAGAATTACAAAAAGTGTGTTAAAAAATGAATACTCAGCTTGTATCTGGTGTTTGGTTTTTAAAAAATCTGTCTGTCCCCCTGAACTCTCACTCAGCGGTGCTTCTAAAAGCACTCAAACAAAACTTTGCAGTTGAAGAATTCCTTTATCAGCTAAAATGGTCTATTAAAAAACTTGAGGAATTTTCTGGTGACTAAAATGGTTTAGTGCAAACATTTACTCTGCTTTAACATGGCATTGTTCATGCTCTGAATCTATGGGCGTTTTTCAGGAAAAGACACATCATTGTTTTGAGCCGTGTCTCAGTATTCCTGATCTAGCTCCTCTATGGAATATGTTACAGCAGCAATTCCCTGAAAAAGGTAATTTAATATTTTGGTAGAAGAGGAAAGTGTGTCAGCTCTGTTTGTTTGCAAAATACCTTTGGTGTGGACACAGATCTCAGTGAGTGCAGCTCATTTAAAGCCAGAAAACTTCCTCTGATCCCAGCATTACTCATGTTCCACAGGTAAGGAGTTCATCAGTTGTACCCCTGACAGTTACTCTTTTCAAAAAAGAAATAATAATAACAATAACAATAATAATAATAAAAGATAACTTACTGGTTGAGAAAGTGATTTATATTAAAGAATGAATTCCTGCAGTGCATTATAGATATAACAGGGGAGGGAGTATGGATTAGGAGCCTGCCCAAGGTCCTAAACAGATCTATATTGGGCAGCTCCATGCTTCACATCAACTGCAGTTTCATCTATTTGTGTTCCACCTTTTGGGCATCTGCTGCAGGCTGTGGGTTTGTGGCAGCTTCAGAAGGATACTGGGCAGCCTCCACACCTGGGGCAGTCAGTGGTGCAGTGCACTTTGGTTTTTTTCCTCTGGAAGAGGAACCTACAGTCTGAGCTCTCTCTTGTCCTACCACTGTCAAAAGTTAATTTTAAAGAGTTCATTAATTAATTTATTTGTTTGCAAGATACATTCCCTGAGAGAATGGGCTGGATTCATACCTCACACCTATGCAAATCTGGAGTAATGATTCTCATCTTGGAAATCGCTTTGGTTTATACTGTTGCAATAAAGCTGGAGTTGGCTACTACTTCCCAATCATCATTTTAATTCCAGCACATACTTGCATGTGCTTTGCAGTAAAATTAGAGAAATGAACATCTGGAAAACCCCCCAATTACCAAATAGATGTCGCACATTGACCCTGATTTCACACTCAGGATATTTAAAACAAATGTTCGGGTGCTATTGAGATCTTGACGTGTCTGTGTTTAGCTCGTCAGGTCAGCTGAAACTGCCTGTGTTCACAATGATCCCTGATGAGAGATGCTTTGAGTCACAGATTATTTAGACTGTTCTCAGTGTGGGGTACAACTCAAAGCTCCTTAGCAGCGTGACTCTCATAACAATGATATAACCCAACAGCAGGTCCTCTGACCTGCCAACACGCCAGTCACTTCCAGGGAATTTGTGTAGCTAAACAAAATATTTGGGAACTAGTGGGAAAACAGGAGTTACCTGCAATGAATCTTTATTTTAAAGACAGACTTCGTGGCCTGTTCTGAATTCCTGATGTATCATATCAGGGTTTTGAGTGTAAATGGACCACATCTCAAGGGATTTCTTTTCCTCTTTTCTCCTCCTGAAGACAGGTGACTTCACCAGGAACAAGCACACATGCATGTTCTAACTTAACTTTGATTTTCCTTTTGTTGGTGAAACTGTATCTCATTTCTTCCTCTTCCAGCAGAAAACCTTCCCAGAAAAGCCAGCTTCCCCAAACAGGACCATCACTTCCCCTCATCTCAATATGGTGGAGAAAGTTGCTCTTCCCTTTCCCTGGGTCTAGGATCAGTTTCTCATTGTTAACACAAACAGAAGCAGGCACCTGATATGTCCTGCAGAAAAGACTTGGCTTTTCCATGTGTGATTCATTGTTCATATCCTTGCCTCCAGACAATCCACTTTTTCCTTCATGTCTGTCCATTGCATGATGCCTTGGAGACTGCCAAACCCACTGCCTAGAGTAGGCTGAACTCATTAACTTCTGGCTTTCTAACATGTTCTTGCTGGACACTCTCAATGTGTTTTCACTCTCCATCTGGAACTGGCTTTCTGGATGAGAGTGACAACAATCTGGGGTGTTGTTTGGGTTGTGCTTTTTTTTCTTTATTAGAATAATGTCTTCATTCAGGAAAGATTAAGTCAGTCTTGGTAGGCTTATAGAGGCCTCAACCCAAAAGAAGCAAAGCATAATGGTTGGACTTAATGAACTTAAAGCCCTTTCCAACCTAAATGATTCTATGATTCAGTCTCAGCCTGTCAGAATCACTTTGGTAGATCCATATTCTACCAGAACATGCAAATTTGGTCAAAATGAAACACTTCAGAAAACATACTGATTTTGTCAGCACTTTGGTTTAAGAAAATAGGCAGGTGGAAGAATCTCAGTCCTGTTGAAATATGATGTTTTAAAATACTGCTATTTTGGGTTTGTTTTCATTTCGGAGAAACTTTGCTTTGGCATTTTAACACTGAGTTTTTTCTAAAAAAATCAAAGTGAAAATCAGAAACAAAGTAGTCTTGTGTGTTGAATTCTGAAGCTTACAGGTTTCATTTTAAAAGAAACTTTTTTCAGCAGAGATCTGCAATAAGCCAAAAAGCTTAAGCAATATCCCCACCATCTCCCATCATCCAGCTTTATCTGGGGAAAGTGGGACTGCAGGGGATTCAAATAACAAATTAACATGGAACCATTATGAGTAATTTAACTTTTGAAATGAGATATTTCTGCAGGAACAATAGATACAGATTCAACTCCTTTCTTTCCCACAGCTGTCAAACACACTTGTTTTTATGAGGCCAAGGACAAAATTCACCTAGACTTCTTGATAACATCTTTTTGGTATCAAAGCAAGTGAATGTGGTATAGATTCTGAGAAATGACTATGTACTTGCAAAATCAGAACCTGACTGTAAGTCATTGGCACAGTAGGTGAGATTGATTAAAACAGATCTTCTGTCAGAGGTCTCCAAATCAGATTTTATTTTACTTAAGTGCACTCACAAGAAATTTATATTTATCAAACAGATGTGTTAGAATACTTTTTATACTGACTATTTTTTCTGCTTTTTTTTTTTCATTCTCCCTGATTTTCTCTTTGACTCTTTTTTAAATCAAGATTTGAAGATTTTTTCAGTTTTATTTTTTTTCTTAAAAAAATCCCAGGACTGAAAAAACATGTTTTTTATGAAACTGTGCTGATGTTGACAACATTAAGTAACTTCTGCATGATCATTTCTAAGTAAAGCACTTGATCATTTTTTCAGACTGCACATGGAGAAAGTAGACACAGCCCCATCAGTAAGTGGGAGGTATGTATCTAATTCTTCTTATGCCATCACAATAAAATCAGTCCTTAAAATTAACATTCGAGCAAGATGGATAGTCTTATTATTCTTAACAACATGGCAGAACATTGGAGAGTAAAGGAAAGATGATGAAAAAAAGTTGATGAAATCTGAGAAATGTCTGGTATCCTTACAATTAAAAATCTTTACAGTTACCAACTGTCATCACTGGGGAAGTCCAGCAAGAACAAGGTGGTTGTGTGCCATCCCATTAAGTCTGTCTGTATTAATGGGCAATTAAAATGTAGTCACATGGATGCAAGTGAACCTGATTAGAAGTGAAAACCCACCATGCCCCAGAAGGAGCTTTGTTTCAATGCGTAAAAGGAGCTGGTTGTTTAATTACTAACTCACAGAGGATCAGAGTCAAAATCAGATTCACTATGTATTTTAATTCATGAATCAAGCTTCTGTTTAACTGAAAGAAAGAAAAGTTGTGGCATGAGAGTTGGACAACCCGATCTCATTAGGACTAATCACTTTCCAGGAAAGGCTGAGCGCTGTGTCTCACACAGCATCTCGCAGAAATGATCACTATTTTGCAGGACTGAGCTCAGTGTTTAATGCAACTGTTGCAAGAAGCTGTCATTAGCTGTGTTAGAGAGGACAAAACGGGAACAGAAGGCCACTATTCTTGAAGTGAGTGCGACAGTCCAGTCTCTCAGAGATTCCTCTTCCTCATTGAGACCAGGACATGCCCTCTCCACCCAATGCAGGCTTGAAGAGCAAACTGGATTTTATTACAAAGATAAATAACAGATGATAACTCCAAACAAACAAGGAAGTTGGGCAGGAAGAGGTTAGGTTTGGAGATGGTGAACAAATGCTTTCAGGAGTTAATATATCCACGTGGGAGCAGCCAGGGAAGGAGGGAGACAGGGCAACAGAGGGTGCCATTGTGCCATTGTGCTAATTGTGGAAGTGTTTTCCCTTGTAAGCTCTAATATCTAGTAGATAAAACCCAGGCAGATATTTTTATTTATAAACTTTCCAGAATTTGTTTGCATGGCAGTCCCAGCAACACAAGCAGGAGGGCATCGCACGTGTTTGTGTGTATATATATATATGTACAAATAAATATATAGTGATGGAGGGTGTACAAAAACAAACAAAATAAACCAACCTCCTCGGTGGGCTGTGGTAAGTGACCTCAGCATACGTTCTTTCCTAACTACATCTGCAGTCAATCCACTAATTTCTTGATCTGGCAACCCATAGGCTTCCAGTTAAGCCCTGTCTCTTTTCCCCTCCCCATTGCTTTGGCATTGGAATATCCCCCTCCAAATCTACTCTGGCTCGTGGTGCAGCAGATCAAAGGACTCAGTCATTGGCAGCACTTGTTTATAGTAAAAAATGCCATAGCTGCGTATCCAGATTTAGCCCTCATCTCCTAGTGCTGTAGAAAAGGGACATTTTTAGATACTCAGTGCTCATTCCTAGCTCTCAAGTTATCAGAATTTACAGTTGTAATGTTCTTATGGACAGAGAAGGCTATTTTTGGTCAGAATGAAGGCTGTGATGGACCAAAGCTATTAAGACCCCTTACTTTATTAAGGGTAAAAAATAGTCTTAATTAAATATTTTTCTGCTCTCCTAAACATTCCTAAAATAGCCCTTTCTGTAAGGGAAGGGGCAGAAGCAGAGGGTGTGCCGGGGCGATGCAGTTTTTGTGGCACTCCTTTAGCTGCCTGCAGAATTCCTACCACTTGTTATCTGCCCAGCCCAAAGTTCCTCTGATAAAACCCTCTCCCCCCTCTGCTCCCGACCTGTGTCACAGACAAGCACTTGCACACTTCATGCAGCATTTTCCTTGTGCAGCAAGACATTTGGTGAGTAAAATGGCTGATGCCCCTCAAGTCACTGCAAAGCGGGTCGAGGTCTTAAAAGCTTAAGAGAAGAAGCTGAGCTGTGCAAATGTTGGTGTAAAAGCTCTGTTGTACAAACAAGAGCTGCGTTCCAAGGATGCTGCCACCTTGGATTCCACTAAAAACAACACCCCCCTTACAAGTGCTGAGTTATTTAGACTGTGAACCCTCAGGACAAGAAACCTGTATTTCCACCCTTGTACTCCACAAGTCCTGCAGGCTCATGATCCCTTTTCCTAACAGAATACAGACTGAGGGAGACATTGGACTGTTGAAATACAGATTTGAACACATATTTCAGTTTCCATCTGTGTTTGAAAGGCAATCAGACCCAGGTAGTGACAGGTCCCATTCACTGTCTACTGAATAGACATATTCCATGTAGTTTGTTGGTCACTCAGAAGCAAGAGCAATGAGGCCAGTTAAGTTCCTAACTAGTTTAAGAGCACTGAGATTTTGAACCTGCAAGATTTTTTTGAGCAGAAGTGTGTATTTAAGGAGCAAACCTGTGTGCTGTGTAAGCTGTTCCTGATATAAATGGAGAGTCAATCAATTACACCAAAGAGAATTAAAAGCACCAACAGTGTTTCTGTGAACATCTTTTTTTGTATAGACTCATCTTGAAATACTCCTTTCTCTCGAGTATTGATTGGAAGGTGAAGATCAGGACTGAAAAAAAAAAAAAAGTCATTAAAAGAGAAGTAAAATTATTCAGTGTGAGAAGGTCCAAAATATATGCAAGAAGGACTCCAAACTGGCAATGGGAAGAGTGAAAAGCTTTCAAACTTGAAAAATACAGGTTTGGTTTGAACAGATTAGAGTGATTAACTTCTAGGCACTGAAAATTCAACATGAAAGGGGAAGCCAGAAGATAAATAGGAAAGCTGTTGTGGCAGCCCTAGGCCAAACACCAATACATGTATGTTGAAGATGAACTTCAAGCCCAAACCATTGGGCATGTCCCCCAGGACAGCTTCTGGTGGTCATGGCAAATGAGAAAGGAGTATTTAGGTCCAGCGTATGTGGAACCTGGTGGTGGGTGTCTTTCTTTGCTAGCAAGAAGCTGTGTGTTGGACCACTTTCCAAACCAGCCAACTCACCATTGCCACGACACCATGGGACTGGCTGTATAACCCCCAACGTGAAGGAATAACCATGTTTTTTTCTGTTGATCACCTTGTACAAAACTCAGGTAGTGCACGGGAGCTGTGAATATCCTACTGAAATTCATTGGAACTGTCGTAATTGGACAGACTATTCTTTTGAACAAAGGAAACTCCCCAGTTCAGACCTTCCTGTCAGCCTCACCCTTCCTGTCCCTCCTCACCTGCCTTTGATGATAAGCCAGGTATTGTTTGGATGACTTACATACCCAGTTCTGTTTCTTCACCACTGAAATGCCATCAGCTACAACGGATGAGGTGTCTTTTTCACCTTAATGTGTGTGTAAAGACTGGTATTTCAGTCCTTTTCCTCTTCCATAAACCTTGTGGGAATTATGCTCACCCATGGTCTCTGAAAATGATGTGGTAGCAAAGAGTCACCAGAGACCCTCTGAGCCAGCAGGACGATCAGTGCAAGAGGGAAAAGTGGCATCTTCTTGGACATGTAACCTAGGATGACACCTAAGCACCTCTATGGTTTCTGCATCCAGAAATTGCTTGAAGTCTGAAGTGCCTGGATTTACCCTTCCCAAGTGTTAACATTCTGTTTTGTTGTAACTTTCTGTCCTAGGACTACGGCAAACCTGGACTTTCTACCCCATGGAAACTCTGGGCATTTCAGATTTTGTTTCCATTCTGTATCAGAATTTAATGAAATGTTTAGAAATTCCAGTTTGGAAAACACACAAATAAACAACAGCCACCTATTGTCCATCACCTGAGCTATCACCATCTGAATATAGCTGAAATGCTTTTGCCAAACAACTTTTATTTTCTCTTTTTATCACAATCGAGAACAGATACTTTCAAAAGTTCCCTATTTTCTTAAACAAGTTAAGCAAAACTGTCAGAAGACTTTTGAGGTTGACAAAACAGAATTATTCTGACAAAAAAAAAATTAAAAAATAAAAAAATTAAAGCACTTAACCAGAATTTGTAATCTAAATTTAGTTCTCACCTTCTTTGATTTCTGCCAAGTTCATGAACATACAGACACAGAGGAGACCCACATTCCTCTTCTCAAGGTCTTTTTGCCAAAGCAAAACCTTTTGCCACAAAAGTTCTTTGCTGCATACGTGGCGATTCGTGGATTTGAGACATCAGCACTCTCTGACAGAGTAACAAAAGAATCCAGAGGGAGTCATTGCCAGTCAGGAGTTTATTTAGTTTGGGAAACAGCTGGCTGTGGCCAAGATGTTTAGACTTTCTCACCTACAGAATTGTATCTTCACTTGAAAGTCTAACACTTTGTGCTTAGTCTGCTATTCTACATTCATCCTACGATGCAGAATAATACCACAGAAACCTAAACAAGATGGTTTATTACTTCTGTAAAAAACACTATGTAATCAGAGATGTTTCCCAGAATGGGCTGCTATCATTTTGTGCAGAAGCAGCCTGGCTTTTTGTTTTCATCCCAGAGTTGCTCCTGCCTATAACCTTCAGACAACATTTGGTGCGGAAAAGTTGTCAGAAAAAACAGAGGGTATGTCAGAGGGTATGGCATGAGACAGTTGCACAGCACTACATTTATAATCTACTTGTAATAATTTTCAAATAGAATAATAGTAAATGACATTAACAACATGCTAAAAATGCAAATCTGCAACAAAAACACATATTTTTAATTGGCTTACTCCATCCCTGCACATACCTCTGAAATACACCCAGACCATGCTGCTGCTTCCCACTAGCATAATGATTTGGCCTTATTGCTACTAGGATTCAGAGAGAAGGCTTTAGTCTGACCAAAAGGGAGAAGATTCAGATCAACCCTCTAGAGAGATCACATCTTCATTTTATTAAAAAATATATTCAGTCTGTGAGCCATAATCATGAACTTTCTCCAGGACATTCAGGTGAAACATCAGAGAACTGCCATCTCTATTGAACAGGGCAGGAAAAAGTTTACTTGATGCATCTTTTGATGGTCTCTTTGCACTGAAAAAGCTGGGGGTGAAGAGGTGGTGAAGTGACACGTCTTCCATGCTGTGTGTTCCCCTGCCATGTGGAGGAACCTTACAGACCAGCCCCAATCACTTAAGCTTAACCAAAGGACCAAGAACTAACATTGGCATGACCAGAGCATGGGGTCACTGAAAGAGAAACACAGATCCACATGATGGACAGGCCTTTAGCTAATGATCTGTCAGATTTTGAAGTTCTCAAATTCTCTGGGGCTGATGTGCAAGAGGAAGGTAGTGCACTTCCTGTCCCATCTTTCAGCAGGGGATCCACTGACTTTCTCTGCAAGATTGTCTGCATCTAGCCACCACTGGCTGGGGTCCTGTCTCCAGGGAATTTGGTGACCTCAGTAAGTCAGGATTGGTTCCTACTATGTAAGAAAAGAGCATCACTCATCTCTTCTTGTTTCAGGTGTAGCCCCTCGCTAGGCATACATGGAAGATATATTTTAATAACAATTCTCTTTAGATGCCAAAGACTGCTTTATAAATTTCTCTAAAACACCTTTTCTGCCAAAGCATATTATCTCATTAGCTCTCTGTATGTATTTTTGTGTCCATACACACATACAGTTGTAAGTAGCACAGGATCAAACACTATCTCAACAAGAGTTTATTTTGGTTTTGTCTAGAATTGTTTGTGTCAAAAAGCATTAGTTTTTGTCCAACAGTGAAAAAATGAGAGTTAAACTCATTGTTCAAAAACTGTCTTTTCCTCCAACTTTCTGCCCTGCACAAATGCTGCATCACCTCCTGAGCTATGCAGGACTGCTGATCAGCTATAGTGTCACCACATGAGGCTGCAAAGGGACAAGGTCCAAACCACCTGTGTGAACCTGCCTGCCTGGGCTGGAGGCAGTTATTACTTCCTCTGTGGCATCTGCCAGCATCTTACCACGAGCTTTCCTTCACTATCTATGAAAAGGTATCAAGGCACAGCGGGCATTATGCATGATCTTCAGCACCAAAAAGGATCATGCCCTTATCAGTTTTCTAGAGTAATTGGCTCAATGTCACTGCTCTTGCCCAAGTCTCATTCTGCTCAGCACTGGCACGCTCT
>NW_009953655.1:724520-781651 GCF_000747805.2 Chaetura pelagica | reverse complement strand
CCTGCTGAAACACAGCCCGTCCTTCCCCTCACACTCCCGTGAGTGTTTGCTCTGTCATGAGATCTCCTGGACACTGCATGTTTGATAGGCCAATTAGCTGCCTGAATAAATATTTACCCTTTCTTTTTAGTCAACGCTAGAGCCAAAATTTCAACTCCAAATAGCTCGGGTTAAGTATTGTGGTTTTAAAATGAATTTATCACTTGGAACTTTATAATACGATCTGTTTGTGGAATCATAGATTAGTGCTCCTCTGCTGGCTTTTAAAGTGTACTGTTCTATATTGCAGAGAAATAACAGTTTTACCACTAGAAATAATATGTTTTAGTCTAGTCTATTTTTGGAAAACTATCCTAAACTGTTTGTGGAAAAGTCAAGCAATACATTCTAGCCGAAAAATAGTGATGTCTATTGCTGACAGAGATGTGATTGTTTGAGTGAAATGGCTTATTGCAATTACTATCTACTTTTGCTGCAGCCTAAAGAGATTTTAAATTTAAAAAAAAACAACAAAAAAAACCCAAAAAAACCCCTAAAAAAACCAAACCAAACCAAAACAAAACAAAAAAACACCAAAAAACACCCCCAACAAAACAATAGACTCCACCAGCTGGACATAAAAAAGGCAAGATCCTAGTTTGGATGGTGAGCTATTTTTGACATTGTTTGGTATAAGAACATGACATGGATCTTTTTGAAATATGGTTCTCATTACCATTTGGATAGAGAACATTTCCTTTTCTTGATTCAATCATGAAACAATCCCACTTACAGATAGTCCATACATTAGTGCAGCCTCTTTCACACATTACTACATCATAATGCAGTTGGCTGCACTTGCTTCAAACAGGTCCCCTCTGCCCATGTGGCCTGGCTTTACTCTTTCTTGCTCCCATCTGTTTTAACTTATCTTCCTTTGGCTATGTTTTTCTATGAAGCTTCATGCACAAAGGCTGTTTTAGGGAGAATATATGAACAACAGGGGACTTTTACGCTCTCACATCTCTGCAAGGTTTGTTGAAGTCAGTGGAGTCCACTGGAGTACATCTTGTCTCTGCAGAGCCTGTTATACCCCATTTTTTTCTGCATGGTCTAAGTTTGCATTTCAAAACCCTGGAGGCCTTCCCATTCACCTCTTTCCTTCCCCTGTCTCTCTCCACTTGGCTTAGTGAGCACTGACCACATCTCCAGGCTGGAGAACCAACGGTTCTTGTCCTAAGGGTTTTCCATCCTTATCAAAAAGCCAATAGGAAATTTCTTTTGCTTTCCTCAACCTTTCAATGAGTATCAGGATGGTCTGGAAAGCCAGGAGAAGGAAATTCAGCTCACAAGAAGGAAATCCTTCTCCTACCATCCAGCCTTGCTCCACGCTCACCAGGTGGTCAGACCATCAAAGTTGCTTCCTTCTTAGGAAGTCCCTAATCTCCTCCTTTCTTGTTCTCTCCTGAAACTCACTGTTCCCAACATGGAGATGCCATTTGACATTACTGATCCCTCCTAAACACCTGCTATCAAATGCATCAAATCTTTTCTTGTCAGCTTGCGTAATGCCCCAGGTCTTTGCAGCATCGAGCAAAACTGATACCACACAGCTGTTGTAGAGTCTTATTTTTTGTTTTGCAGACATGTCACTGCCCCATACTTTTGCCCTTGAATTTATTTGCATTGATCTTTACCTTACACTGGTCAAGCTTAAAATGATAATATCGGACAAAACCCAGGCAGAGTGGTCCAGAGTGCTGGAAATGGGAACACTGCACAAACATGAACACTCCCATGATTGCTACTGACCTCAAAGAGGAAAGACAAAGCCAGTGTTTCTCTTCCTCTATAGACTCAAGGCCATTATTTAACCAAAAGCTTTGATGGTTGTTTCTACTCAAAGTTTTATTTTTTAGGATTTATTTTTTTTTAAGGTGATCTCTGGCCTTTGGGCTCAACAAAGAGGAGCCAAAGGACTTTGTAATTCTTGTTAACAGCTGGATATGCTGGATTTATGAAACCGCTTAGAAAAGAGAGACTGAAGGTAGTGGATCTTGAATTATATCTTCAGTATGAAGGATGGGGATTTTTTTCAGAAGGGAAAACTTGTAATATTACTGAATTTAGTGATGAAGTAGTGCACCAAAATTTAAAAAGAAACTAACAGACTTCGGGGGGTGGAGGGGGGGGGGGGGGGGGGGGCGGAATTTGTGTGTGTGGAAAGAAAGTAAAAGCTCTGTGCATAATAGTTTTCATTGGTCCAGAGGTAGGTAACATCATTTATCACTATTTTAAAAATATCTTCTGACTTTTTTAAAGTTACACAGGCAGTGTAAAAGAAAACAGAGCACGATGCTGTTGATTTTTAAATTAACCTCTCCAGATTTGTTTTGTCTTCTGTTAAAATTTTCTCTGTCTGTGTCAGTGTGAAAGAATTCAAAAGTGTGTGTGTACAGTTCCATTACATGAAAATAATTTGCAATAAACATAAAAAAAAAATCTGAAAAATGTTAGGGCTGTGTAGAATGTATTTTGCTTCAGTACAAATCCCAAGAAATGTCCACAACATGTAACATCAGACTATGCCAGCTCTTGTAAAACCTTGCATACATTCAGCAAAGGTGACCTTATGTCAGAAAATAAAGAAATATTCCTTCCTAGAATAATAGAACCTTATGGGGAAAAAATTAATTCTATTTGACCTAGACATAAAAGCATGTAATAAGCTTAGGTCATTAAAAAAATTAACTTATTCTCTAGTGTTGAAGAGGACACTAATAATAAGAACAATATATGTTAACAATGAGTATCAGGATGGTCTGGAAAGCCAGGAGAAGGAAATTCAGCTCACAAGAAGGAAATCCTTCTCCTACCATCCAGCCTTGCTCCACGCTCACCAGGTGGTCAGACCATCAAAGTTGCTTCCTTCTTAGGAAGTCCCTAATCTCCTCCTTTCTTGTTCTCTCCTGAAACTCACTGTTCCCAACATGGAGATGCCATTTGACATTACTGATCCCTCCTAAACACCTGCTATCAAATGCATCAAATCTTTTCTTGTCAGCTTGCGTAATGCCCCAGGTCTTTGCAGCATCGAGCAAAACTGATACCACACAGCTGTTGTAGAGTCTTATTTTTTGTTTTGCAGACATGTCACTGCCCCATACTTTTGCCCTTGAATTTATTTGCATTGATCTTTACCTTACACTGGTCAAGCTTAAAATGATAATATCGGACAAAACCCAGGCAGAGTGGTCCAGAGTGCTGGAAATGGGAACACTGCACAAACATGAACACTCCCATGATTGCTACTGACCTCAAAGAGGAAAGACAAAGCCAGTGTTTCTCTTCCTCTATAGACTCAAGGCCATTATTTAACCAAAAGCTTTGATGGTTGTTTCTACTCAAAGTTTTATTTTTTAGGATTTATTTTTTTTTAAGGTGATCTCTGGCCTTTGGGCTCAACAAAGAGGAGCCAAAGGACTTTGTAATTCTTGTTAACAGCTGGATATGCTGGATTTATGAAACCGCTTAGAAAAGAGAGACTGAAGGTAGTGGATCTTGAATTATATCTTCAGTATGAAGGATGGGGATTTTTTTCAGAAGGGAAAACTTGTAATATTACTGAATTTAGTGATGAAGTAGTGCACCAAAATTTAAAAAGAAACTAACAGACTTCGGGGGGTGGAGGGGGGGGCGGAATTTGTGTGTGTGGAAAGAAAGTAAAAGCTCTGTGCATAATAGTTTTCATTGGTCCAGAGGTAGGTAACATCATTTATCACTATTTTAAAAATATCTTCTGACTTTTTTAAAGTTACACAGGCAGTGTAAAAGAAAACAGAGCACGATGCTGTTGATTTTTAAATTAACCTCTCCAGATTTGTTTTGTCTTCTGTTAAAATTTTCTCTGTCTGTGTCAGTGTGAAAGAATTCAAAAGTGTGTGTGTACAGTTCCATTACATGAAAATAATTTGCAATAAACATAAAAAAAAAATCTGAAAAATGTTAGGGCTGTGTAGAATGTATTTTGCTTCAGTACAAATCCCAAGAAATGTCCACAACATGTAACATCAGACTATGCCAGCTCTTGTAAAACCTTGCATACATTCAGCAAAGGTGACCTTATGTCAGAAAATAAAGAAATATTCCTTCCTAGAATAATAGAACCTTATGGGGAAAAAATTAATTCTATTTGACCTAGACATAAAAGCATGTAATAAGCTTAGGTCATTAAAAAAATTAACTTATTCTCTAGTGTTGAAGAGGACACTAATAATAAGAACAATATATGTTAAAAAGTATTTTGAACAATAATATCTAATGCAAATATAATTATATAGTTACATTATTTTATATATATAATAGATATGATTATAATATTTTATTATTGTACTCATAATAGTATTTCAGTAATGTTTTTGAAAAAAATATTGAAACAAATGTACAAATATTGTTAACTTAATTTTAAACATTCTACATTAATAATTGTTAATTATAATATATTTACATAATGCCATCACATAACTTATGTATTTTATATATTATGATAAATTACATGCAGAAATAAACTGTATACAGTTTGCAATGTCCCCTTTCTGGCAATTAACATAAGACTGTATAAAACTGGTGCATTTAATTTTTTTTCCTGCTTATTATAAGTCATGTAAACAATAAAATATCCAGTATCAGATCAATTCTACCTGTAACTTTTAAATTTTTGTCTAATAAATATTAAATCAGAGCAGACTCACATTTTATAAGACCCTAAAAAACAGTTTGCAATGTCCCCTTTCTGGCAATTAACATAAGACTGTATAAAACTGGTGCATTTAATTTTTTTTCCTGCTTATTATAAGTCATGTAAACAATAAAATATCCAGTATCAGATCAATTCTACCTGTAACTTTTAAATTTTTGTCTAATAAATATTAAATCAGAGCAGACTCACATTTATAAGAACCCTAAAATATCTTTTATCTTCCAAAGGGGTAAAGTCAGCACACAAGGCACAAAACAACCACTGCATTCAACAGATCAATATGTGAACCTTTGCTGTGACCATTTTTACATAGCCCATTCTAAATATTGTCTTTATTGTTTATTTATCTAAATAAATACAAAATCTATAATTCAATCACCGGTGTGTCTTTAAAAAACACACTTGAGAAGCTATTCCCTAATTGCAAGATAATTAAATAACTGTAAGTTAAAAGAATTCCAGTCTAATATATAAAACTTCTGTAGAGCAAAGATTTCTATTCTCAGGAGCAGACATTATAACTTTTAGAGTTGCTTCTAGACTTTTGTCCTGATAAAGACAGGAGAAATAGATTCGGTATGACTGCTGGAATAAAATCTGTTCATAAGCAAGAACAGTTCTTGTATTATTTTGTACTGGAGAACAGTTTTTGTCATCCAAGATTCAAAAGATTCATTCTTTTGAATTTAATAATAACAATCATCTTGATCAGAATGAAAAAAAATAAATGCTCAGACATTCGAGTTGCAATTTAAAATGGGAATTATTCAGTTGGCAAAAACTAATTTCAGTGTGACTAATAATATGAGTAACCACTACTGCAACTGTGATTTGAAAATGAGTACACATCTTGTCTCTTTGAAAAATGTACTGTTAAATAAAAGTGACATTATTTTTTAACTCTACCAGGTTTTCCTTACAAAACAGGACCCTGTCAATTAGAAACTGAAATCCCACTTTAGTTGATTTTGCTGTGAGTCCAACAGTAGCACAGTAATGAGAAAGAACATTTTTAAAGCTTTAAAACATGGGCTGGGAATGGTACAGAACATGCACTTTTATAGCAACAGTGACATAAGATAAAGGTGACTTTCAACTGTTTGGGGTTTTTTTTGCCAAGACCAAGTCAAATGAACTAAAGAGAGGCCGTTTGACAATGAGCCTGTGTCTGTCTAAGGTCATTATTTCTGGGCACTGAGGTAACAAATTCTGAGCAGCACAGTTACCTGCGTGAAGAGAAGTAAAACGGAGGTGATTTTAACTAGCAGCATTAATAACCTGCAATGTGATCTTTCTTCACTGTAAATCATGAGGGTTTGAGTTTGAGTTTTTTTCCCCCAGTTGTGTTTTTTTTTTTGTTGTTTTTTTTGTTTTTATAATTCAGGGTTGTTTGAATGTGGCCAAAGGGAGGAGCACATCCTTGTCCCAGCGTGGATGCTGGCTGCAAACCTTGGTTAGCCTGGAAGCAGGTCCTGGCATCCCATCCAACAGTGCTGAGCACTAGCTCAGCCAGGCAGGAAAAGCTACAGATGAAAGAGGTGAATCCCACCCCAAAAGGTAGGAGCAGCACAGTGAAGCTGTGATCAGTGGAAAGACACCTCATTCTCCTGCTCTGGAGGATTGACTGAGCTGAAATACTGTTCCACCAGTGAGATTAACATGTTGGACCTGAGAACACAAGGCTCCATGAGCATGGGCAGACCTGACTGTGTATCAGACAAACTTTGATTTCTTGCAGAAATGAGTCTGGAAACACATAGACATTAGGACACTGTGCCTGGGCTGAAAACTTTGATCTAAAATAACACTAGAAGAATATCTTGGGGCAGGGAATGCAACATTGTCTGACTGGATTGTTTCCCAGGGCACAGGCAGTATGGGCAGAGGTCCTCTGTAGAGGCTGATGACCACAAAAATGATTAGCTGAATCACTGCCCACCTCCTCATGTGATGTCCTGCCAGCTTTGATCTCTGGAGCTGATTGCCCTCCTGGCTGAGCAGCTGTTCATAGGGAATTTTCCAAGAGGACTCTTGTCTCCAAGCTCGTTAGCCCTTCTGAGCCCATTAGTCCCTCTTGGCCCAAAACAACCAAGCCCCAGTGACATTTGCTGTTTGTTGAAAGACCCATCCGTTACATGGCCTGTTGAGTAAAGGATGAGTTTGAGGAACTCTTGGCATCATGTGGCCATGTCTTGACTTATGTAGCCAGATGGAGTCATTTGGGGAGTATTAATTACAACTTTATACTTTGCACAAGAAGTCTGGTGAGCTACAAACAGATGAATGGAGCAGTCAGCTAAGACACCAAGCGAAAAACTCAGGTCCCAACATGGTGGTTTTTTCCCCATATGAATAAAACTAGAGCACATGTTCAGGCAGGTGTCACCCACAACAGCAGAACACAAAGCTTCTCTGTATTTCAGACTGCTGAGGCTTCATCTTTGCTTCAAACAGGTATATAGTTCTTTTTGTCTTTACTGATAGGACCCAAAGGGAGCTACAATGATACCTCACCCACACAGTGGATGGGTTAAAGAGAACTGCAAGAATAACTGGTCCTGAGCTATGGTGGCAGAAGGAAGGTCTAGGAAAATTTAATTGGAGCCAATGAAACAAAAATTGTCACTACACAAAAAATGCCATCAGGCTAAAGCAGCTTGGTACACCATCACTTGCAGCCAGACCACAAATTAAACTACACAGGTACATAGAGCTTCAGCTTTTCAGTACAAAAACTCTCCTTTCCCTATTCAGAATCCTGTAACCCCATACCCACCGGTGTCCTCTCCCAGTGCCAAAGACATCAGCAAGAGTAGAACCTTGGCAGTGCTCCGCTCTACAAACCACATGGGAGTGGGGATGAGAGAGGAGTAGAAGTTGGCTACTGTCCTGGACTGCAAAGAAAACTGAAGTCTGAAGGAGCTGATTTGGTGCTGTTGCTCTAAAATGTGAGAGATAACATGGTCAGCAGGGGGGACTCTGGAGGAGAGACAGAGCAATTATGTTCTGTGAGTTCTGCCCTGCCGAGCTTACTCAGGTGAACAGCCTCATTAACAACAATTAACATCCCATTTCCAGGCACGGCTTGTAAAACTACAAGGGTAATCACTGACTCAAAGTTGAAGCAACATTTAAAAGTCAGTTTTACTGCACTTCCAAGTCAAACAAACCAGATCTGAGTTTCTGCAGACACTCAGTAGTCCCATGTGCTGTTTCTGGGCAACAGGGAGGCTGTTACACAAACAGCTCCAGCAGCCTGAAACTGGGCTTTATTCAAACCCTTTCTGAATGGTGCCTAATTGCATTCTGCCTCCCTGCTTATTTATTATTTTACATGAGGTGACCCTGTTACCAGTCATGCAACTTTGCATGGAGAACATCAAAGGGAGGTTCAGAAGTTACCAGAGTTTTCTTATCTTGTAGCCAACGTGATTTCCTAATCAGCACACATCTGCCTTGCATTTAGTGCATTTTAGCACGTTGAAATCATTGTGGCTCAGAAAAGCTTCTCTGGAGCCTGTTTGATTGATATAGACTCAAATCACTGCTGCTTCATGTCCTAGTCCTCTAAATGCTCAAGTCCTTGAGTTACTTTTGCACATCTGAACAGTCCCATTGACCAAGTGGGAATACCTGAGTGGGTAAGTGTCTGCAAGATTCAGACCTTAAATCTGAAGTGAGGCTGAAAAGCACAGGCCAAAAGGGGTCAGAGAGGAGGAAGGACATGATAAAACACATTATGTAGTGAACAACCTCAGACTGTGAACTCAGGTGTTATTATTTAACTTCTCACAATAAAAAAATAAGGAACTCCTTCAGCATGGGTAAGATAAACTGAGAGAGTGACAGAAGGAAATAGTAGCTTTTAATCAAGTAACGTAATTCTCTCTCAATCACAAAAAAGCAATTCATGCTGGAAATGAATAAAAAATACAACAAGGGAACTATTGTACTTCTTCCTAGCTGTGGAAGAAGGATACATGCACTGGGTGATTATTCATTGAAAAATATATAGTGATAAGAACGGGACAGTTTCTCAGAATGGACTGGAAGATGCTGTTAAATTGATTTACACCGGTTTTAGATTATCACAGATTAAAAATAAAGCATCACAAATTTTGATTGTTGGGTGAGGGAGAAAAGAGGACAGCTGAGGCAAATTTGTATACATTAGGCTGAAAAGCAGTTTGGGGCAGAGATTTGTGGTACGATGTGTTTCCACAGTACCCTGCATCCTTTTATCAAGAAGCAGTACTAAACCAGGTTTAAAAACCGAAACAAAACAGTTTTTTGTAAATAATACTGTGGGATACCTGCACACTCAGGAGTGACATTGCTGTGTTTAAACTGAGTTTCCAGGATTAGGGACACAGTAAATTAAGTCCTTCCACTAACTCAGACAGCCCACCGTGAGATAAAAGTGCGACTTACTCTTGACCTGCAGGTCTCAGTTTTGGTGTCATATCCTGTAAATGTGGCTTGCTCATATTCTGCAAAAATGTTCTGGTTGTTGTGAGATTAACTATTTATTCTATTGCTATCCTTTCCACTCAGTCCTCCTTGTAGTCTGGCAGCAGGGGTGAACTGTAAATTTTCCAGGGCAACGCTACTAGCAAAGCCAGCACAAATCCCACTGCTGGTTGTGCATCCTAAAACTGCACTGTCCTGAATTTGAACGAGAAAATAAAACATTTTCTCCTCACCTTTGGCACTAATGTGAATCATTGCAATCATAGAGGCACTGAGAAATTAATGATGAGTGTGTTTTGGATGGAGTCTAAGCTTTTGCTGTGCCACAGCAGTTTGTGGGCGCTGCTGCAGAACCCCTTGTATTCAAGGGCCCCTGTGGCTGGAGCTGATGAGCACCCCCAGAGCTGCAGCTCCTAGCATGAACGGGTGCAATCAGAAGCACAGCAAGATGAGAACAGGGAAAGCAGCAACATTTCAGTGGGAAAAATGCCTGTTTGTCCTAGTTGAAACCCTTTGCAGCAGCTTTCAGATTTTGACAAGTGTCTGGGAAAGCTGGGAGGGGGCAGAGTTTGGGGGCAACCCAATTGCTTCACTTCTGACATCGAAGAGTTACGGACAGGTTGGTGCATAATGGCCAGAACAAACTGACTGCACTTTTGCAAGATTTTTTTGTTTTTTCCAAGAGGAGCTGTAATCTGGGTGGCTCTATGCTCTAGGGATCACATCTGGGTGCCCCAAAGAGCTGAGCACCATATCTTGGAATAACTGGGGCTTGGCAGAGCCATACAAATTCAAGTCCTTTTGTTTATTTGTTTCATAAATGCTTGGAGGACTCCCTGTTAGCACAGAGCCATGACACTGCCAGGTTTTGGTGAGAAAATGCCTGTTTCTGTGTGTTAACATAGATCTTTGTAGATTTTATACACCCAGCCAAATAATAGCAATTCTCTTGCTATCTCTTCTTTTCTTTCCACTGTGTGATATTTTCTTTTAATGCCAGGATTTTGTTCCTGAACACCACACTGTCCTTTAGCTATTTAAAACTGCTACATACCCGTGTATACAAATTTCTCTCACGTATTTCAACATTATCTGTGATACTTCATAACCTTATACTTAAATTACCCGTTACTTTGCCAACACACCATTTCATACATGACTCAGTAGCTGAAATACAGTATTTTAAATTTAGGACACCTGAGTGGTTCTGTTTTCCCCCCTCTACTGCTTTATGAAAGGTGCTGAGAAACTCACTGTAACTTTTTGCACCTCATTTGGCTTATCTGTTCTGCAGAGCTCCACTAGTTTCTCTCTCAAAATGTTAGTGTGCAGCTAAACTAATTAGCCTCCTTTTGGGTGGTGAAACACAAACTATTTTTGCTTATTGAGCCTGATAAGCAAAGATGATTTGAATATAATGTGGCCTCAAAATTAATAGCCCCGAAAAAAATAAGAATAATAGATTCTAAAGAAAATTACCAGAATAGGAGAACAGCAGGCTTTCTCTAAATGTGTCTTTAAAAATAAATTGCATACTAATAATCCTATTATTCAATAGGAAAAAAAAAAGGGTATATTTCTATATTTATTAGATACTCTGTACACTCCATCTCACATTTAAGTAAATGTGTTTATTTCATCCTGGAGAGCAATTTTATTTTAACTTTATAATTTCTTACAAGCCTGTCACAGAACAACATGAACACTGCCAAATGGAAATACATACCACCACCCCCGGTGTGTTTAAAAATCTAGATATTTTTTTTTTCATCCAGCACAAAAAAAAATTACTTACTTATTCTGACAAAGAAGCAAAGGACAGCGATCAGGGACACTAAAGTTAACTGCTGCCTGAAGTCATAAACATCTGGTGGCTATTTTAATTGCATTGTGAACTAACCCCAAAATCCTCTGCTAGAAGAATAGAACTATTTCCCCTGTGCAATATTGTATTTTAGAATTCCTCTCTTCTGAATCAATGTCAGACACGATTACAGCACAATGAAGTCTGTGTTCTCATGCCTGTATCTTCTTGAAAATGGCTCGTGCCCTTATTACAATTACAGTGTTACTCAAAGATTCACGTATGGTTCTTGCTGCAAACACTGACTTAAAGATAAAGCACAATGCTTACATTATTGGCATAATTTTTTTGCAAGTAAGTTAGATAGATTAGTATGTCTGTATACAAATACTGGACGTGAGAAAGCACACAGATAATCACACAAGCATACAACTTCGTATGTACATTTCTGTGTGTATATATATAAAAAACATACTTTTATATATGAAAACATACCAATATTCATACATATATATGCATATACATGTATATATGGGATGCATTTAGTAAGTAGTAATACAGCCTACGTAAATGCAAATAGAAATTGTTGTTAATAAAATACTTGCATGAGTTGTACAGGGACCTTCTAAATGTCTGTGCTTCCTGGGGAGACCAAATGACCTCTTTTTTTACAGATACCAAGATCAAAGCTCTTGGTTTAGATACTCCAGCTGTCTCTCTCATTGGCATTTGACATGCAACCCAGTCCATTTAAAATCAGGGGGCATGTAAACATTTTAACCCTTGGCAGCAGTATCTGAGAAAGATGCTAGCAATAAATGGTCAGAATGGTCTGGGCCAAATCACACTTGGTGTCCTTCCTTTGAAGTCCATGCAGGCACTGTACTCCATGGTTTTGACAAAGAGCCAAGTCCAAAAAAAGGATGTAGGCTCTCAAAGCTGGCTGGACATGGACTTTGGGATCCAGAGTGGCTCCACACAGCTGAACGGTTGCCTCCAAACTCACTGCAGGCCTCCCTGCCTGACCTTGCAGGGTCTTTGGTGTGTTGCCTGCATTGCCCCAGCACTCCAGTGGCAATTTTTTTGCTTAAGCAAAGAGGCACCTTCATCCCTCTGATAATCAACCTCCTCTGGAGCTTGCGCATGGGTGATACATGCCGATAGCATTAGAGCCTGTGCTTAATACAGTCCCAGCTATTTTCTTTTTGAAGAGTAATTGCCACAGGAGGGTGCAATATTTCTTCTTAAGCCACAGTTGATCAAGTCCCTTGCTCAGATCAGAGTAATGGGTTCAAAACTCTTTTGGGATCCAGTAGGTTCCAGGAGAGCAGGAGATTATGGATATGGGCCCAGGATAAGTGTCCTCACATGCCCATGCCCTTCCTACCTGAATCAAACCAGGTCCCTAGGGACAGGCAAGCAAACAACATAAGGAAGTTCCTATGGGTATAAGCACTTCTGGGGAGGACTACTTTTCCTCACTGCCATTTTAATTTCTGTCACATTTTTGGAAGAGGCATAGCAATGGAAAACCAACCACCTTTTCTTCTACAGCCATACTTCAAAAAGAGTAAGTTGTTTTGTTTTGTTTCTCTCTCTCCAGTCTTTGAAGAAACAGTTCAAACTCCATCCCATTTGAGTTGCTCAAATACTTGTGTTCTTAAAATGCCAAAAAGTGCCCCAGGCCACCTATGCATGTTGTGGTTTGGGCATAACATGACAACAAAGAACCAGCCCCGTGGTCACTCACAGCTCTCCCCACACACACACCCTGGGATGGGGAGGATAAACCCAACTAGAAGCTTGTAGGTCGAGACAAAGGACAAGGAGAGTTCTTCACTGATTAAGGTCCTGGGCAAAACAGACTGAACTTGAGGAAAAAAAATAAAAATAACAAAATTCACACTAATCCAATGCACATGGGACACAGACACACACAGAGCAGGGCTCACATATGTTACCCCCCACCACTCACACAGGTGCTTGGCTTCTGTAAACAGCCAAGTTTCAGGCACATCTCCCTCCTGGTGCCATTTTCCTTCTGAACAGCCACATTTTCAGAGGGTTCATCCTCCCCCATGCCCAGACCAGGAGCTGCCCAGCTATACATCTACCCTGGAGCTGTGACCTCCCTCCTCAGGGCTCCATGTGTAACAGCATGAACTGAGCCATGAACATCCCTGTGCCCAAGTCCTGGTGCCTATGGGCAAATAGGTGAACACAGATATTTTAGGGAGCCATGCCCAAGTCCCAGACCAAATATTGCCAAATATTGTATCCACACTGCTTCCTGCTCTTCCTGATCTTACCCTCAGGGATTTATCCAAGGTGGAAGTTGCTTCAGCCTGGTGCATGGTTCCTCATGACATGCTCACAACCACTCAGACGGTGATGACTCCTCTGTTATTAAACTCATTATTATGCTAAACTACACCCAGAGATTAATTAGGAATATTTAATCCAAATCCACTTCCATTGACTTTCAGCACATTTAAGTATTTAAAAGCAATACCAGTCACTATCAACTGCAAATAAGACTATAATGGCATTGTAAGAGCTGGAGAATGTATTTGCATGCAACATTTATTGTCAGTGACTGTGTAAGTATTTTATACCAACAAAGATCTCAGCATGCATGATCTAAAGAGGTCATTGAAAAAGGAAATTATAAGATAACACTAACCTCTGAAGGTTTTTTCCCATTACTCTTTCATACGGAACTGCAGCTATTAAAGTGTCTTGTAAAATATGTACTTTCTAAATAAATGCCCACTAACTCAAAACTGACTATGCCTTAATATTCTTTTAAAAGTTGTCCCGGTTCAAAGAGATAAAACAGTCTAACTAGTAACAAAATAACCATTTCAGAGTTTAAACAAATACATTTTGAGCTGTACTGGCAAGATTTGCTTGTCATTAACTGAGCATAATTGTATCAGTGCATTTCTTTCCACTTCCAGATGATGTTAGAGGGAACTATTGGGAAGGAATTCCTAACAGTTCAAGTGTAGGTGGAAATATTAAATGAAACACTCTGTTGAACTTTTTACATTAATATAGTGTTGACTGCATGGGTTTGTAGCTAAGAAATTGAAGAAAACAATGTAACATCTACAGCACTGGTGCTGTTTGAGAATTGCTACCTAACCAGAAAGACTGAAACCTGGATTCCAAGCGTACCAACCCTGCACTTCACTATCAGCTGCTGATATGGATCACCGGTTACAGCTTTAATTGACTGATTACACAAAAAGCACTTTGCAAAATCAAGACTAAGCCTCTACAAAGCATGGGCCACAGTTCCTAGTGACTGGCTTCAGTGAAGCTTCAAAGTTTGCAGAGAGTCACCAAAATTTAATTTTCTGACTTAAAAGCAAAACTTGAGGGATTTGTCCTGTGCTTTTACAGAGTTTGGAGGAATAATTAATAGAACTGGAACAGCCAGATGAAACGTTAATTGCCAGGGTATAAATTGAGCAGCAGTGTTTAAAAATATATTTTGTGTCTGGCTTCAGATGAGAAAGGATTTAGATCAGAATTGGTGTTAAGGTTGGAAAATCAGCTTTTGATTTGCTGATAGCAAAACTCAGATGAATTAAAAAAAAAAATGATAGCACAAATTAGCACGCCTCTGGGATATGATTTAGTTGATGGGGCTGTGAGCTTGTTTTATTTTACCTATTTCAAAACTAATTAAATTGACTGGTAGCACATCTACCTATTTACACTGTAATCTCAAATCTAATTCTGCAGATGGCCTTGAGACATCTTTTCGTCTGTTGCCTTGAGTGCAGGAATAAAAGCAGAGAAAGGGAAGCATAATCAAAATTTCTGGTAGTAACTAAATATATGAATATCAAACCTCTTTTTTGTCACAATTATTTAGTAACAAGCCATCTCACTTTCGGTGTGTGCTATGATCTCACACGGCAAATGGTGGAATATCAGATCAGGAGTGCAGAATTTATGTAATAAATTAGTCACATCAAGCATAATAAGATTTTGTGTTCTATTTCTGCACCAGCACATTATCCTTTTCATAAAGGCTAGGGTATGTTTCAAAGGACCCTTGGAGTATTCATGGACATTTCAGCAGCCCAAAAGCAGAAGCCATTATGCCATAGCAACCTAATAAATTCTACCAAACTAGTGGGTTTTTCTTCTGCTTTTCTTTTGAAATTCGGAGGGAAGATAAATGAGTTAAAACAACAAGAAGGAAAGTTACCTTCCTGTAAATCTTTGCCGACTTCTAGTTTATGGAAGAAGACAAATGTAATTTGGGACAGCAGATTTGTATTAAATTGTGACCCTTTACAACTGGAATGTCCACAATGGGTGGCAGTTGAAAGATCTGTTTTATAGCCCTGTCACGTCTGTAACAGCCTCACATGCAATAATTTCTGCATTCAATTTCCTGTACATGTGTACGACAGCTCACCCAAGGGAACTGAGTTCCCCTAAAATCCTCCTTCTTTTCCTGACCATTTGCAATTTCTAGCCACTGAAGGAAAAAAAAAAGTACAAAAAACCCCATTAAAAATAACATTGTAACACTTAGTACATTTATGAAGCAGTGAACAAGTTTGTGTTCTTTACTTCCAATGACATGGAAAAGGTCATGGCCTGATCCCACCAGGCTGTGCCTCAAGTCTGCCAGGACAGGCCACAGAGAAGAGCAAATATGTCCCTTGTGGCAGCTGTCAGATCTGGATGCAAAATACTGTATTCCCCTTTCTCTCTCTATGTCTCCCAGCTGAGAATGGAAGAGGAAGGGCAAGGAAAAGAGAAGAATTAAACTCAGCCTTGCAGATAATGGGGATAGACCTGAGCCAACTATGACAAGAGGTGGTAGAGATGTCATTCAGTTTTAAAATTAATCTTCTTCAGAGTAGTCCTGGACTGTAATGGCATACACTGTGTAGCTTACAATTTATTACTTGGCATGGGAAATCATTAGGAAATCCTTTACTTAACAATGGAAAGTGTTTTCAGACCCTTTGATAACTGACACTTCCTTGTCTATTGTTGCTGGATTTGATGTGGGAACTGCTGGAGGGAATCAGTAGCCCAGGCTATGCCCAGAGGACTGACTAGACATCTGATTAATCTTCTCTGGCCATGCAGTTCATTCAGAGTAATAAAAATAAATCAGCTATTGAACTACATATGGAAATTGTATACACTCAGTTATCTTTGCTAACTAATGCTCCAGGCTTTTAGAGCTGGCCTTGGGCAGATAAGGAGCCTCAGAGCTTTCAGGAAAGCCATTTATGACCAGTGTTAGACACAAGTCTTTGCCCCGCCAGCATCGCAGGTTTGAAGGGACGTGTTATGCAGCACTGGTGGACTTGAGGTCATCTGTCTTGTGCTGAGTGATAATGCTCCCACCCAAACACTGCCAGCAGATGAAATGGTAGCCATTCCAGTTTGTGAATGGAGGTCAGCTATACTTTAATTCTGCATGTGCATACAGCCCCATATCTATAAGTGTGTTGTGATAGGACAAAGTGTAATGGTGTTAAACTGAAAGAGAGTAGATTTAAAATAGATATTAGGAAGAAATTTTTCACCATGAGGGTTGTGAAACCCTGGAACAGGCTGCTCAGAGAGATGGTAGAAGCCTCATCCCTAGAAACTTTCAAGGTCAGATTGGATGAGGCTCTGAGCAAGTTGCTCAAGGTGAAGATATCTCTGCTCACTAGAGGGGGGTTTTGGACTAAGCCTCTAAAGGCACCTCCCAACCCCAAGAATTCCATAATTTTATGAAGTCCTGGTGTTAAAGCTTTGAGCCAAGACTAGATTCGGTTTTGGTCTTTTAACAGACATCTCCCCTGGTTTTGGCATAGTCACATTCTCCTGGAGCTCTTTAATACCTCTTTGCCCTTTTGGGTGTGAGAATGGTCTCCAGGATGCCTAAGCTTTGCTCTGAAGTGGATTTGCAGGTGTAATTGGAACACAGATGGTGGTAATAGCTTCAGAAAACTAAACACACTTTTTTGGGGTTTTCGTCCTTTTTTGATATAACAGGCAATAACCAGGCAACACTGCTCACTGCACCCAAACACAATAAGAAATCCAACAAAGCTTTCAAGATATTAATCAATGTTTCAAATTCCTTTAAAAGCCATCAAGTGATGTGGTGAAATAAATTCTAATCCAAATAATTGTTGTTGACAGTAGCGTACATGGCCTAGAGAAGCTGCCTTCTTTGATTTGCTTCATCCAGCCATCAGGGCCTTAGCTCTCCAGCTACCTGATCAGCCACAGCATTAGCATGGCTGTTGTGCCATTTATCTCCTGTGCTTCCTGACATGTCCTTTGTCCTGCTGTCACAACAGATATTTCTGCAGCTGGAGACACTCTGCAGTGAGGGCAGCAGCCCAAAGCAGCTACAACTACAGCAAGAGGGAACTGGGACTCACAGAACATCCTGAAAATAAAGGTCATTGTTTCACCTTTACCTCTTGGGAAGGCAAGAGCACATTGATAGCACAGTAGAATCACAGAAATTACTTCTGTACCCTAGAGAGGCATTGCTTAAACACCCCTTATCAGTGTGTGCCAGAAGATGGGGAGCAGTGCTGTGCATGAGATGCTTTTCATTTTTACTGAAAAAGGAGCAAGCCCTGCTACGCTCTTCATTTCCTAAAACACCCCCAAGGATAAAAAAACCTCCAGGAACCTCCAACAGGACCAGTGCACCAACACAGCATGTTTGACAGATTTAAAATCACACAAGATTATTCTATCTGTTCAATCACAGGATCACAGAATGGTTGAGATTGGAAGGAACCTCTGGAAGTCATCTGGTCTAACACTGCCTGCTCAAGTGGGGTCACCTAGATCTGGATGCCCGGGACCATGTTCCTCCCCAGGTGCAGGATTTTACACTTCTCTTTGTTGAACTTCATGAAGTTCCTGTTGATTCATTTCTCCAGCCTCTTGAGTCCCTCTGGGTGGCAGCACAACTGTCTTGCAAGCTTGCCAAGGGTACACACTGGCCCATCATCCAGATCATTAACGAAGATGATAAACAGGACTGGACCCAGTACTGACTCCCCAGAGACATTGCTAGTTACTGGCCTCCAACTAGACTGTGTGCCACCAACCACCACTCTCTGAGACCAGTTACCCAGTTTTCAACCTTTTTAATCCTCTCAATACGCAGTAGCTGCCTTCATTAGTGTTCAAAATCTTAGAACATGGGAATTACCTACTAATATAACGTTCAAAACTGCAAATCTTGACAGCTGAAGAGTGCAGATGTTTAATGGCCGCTACCAAGGTGCCTGAGAGGTCATTCTGCTTTGCCCTGCTGTGTGATGCAGACGAGGCCCTGGACACTTCACACAACCAGATGGATTTGTACAGAGAAAGGGAGCTCACATCCCAGTTGGCAGCATGACATCCCACCATGATGAGATGAGCCACTTGGCTCCTGAGGAGTGAAAACATGGTAAAAGTAGCAGAATCAAAGTGATTTGAACCAGCTTGCTGTCCTGGTAGCACAGCAGCCTTTAACAACATGATTCTTTATTTTCTTTCTTTCTACAGGACTTCACTTGGTGCACTGCAATAACAGGGAGGCTCTAGAATGCCAAAAACCTCTCCCTTCACCTCTGTCCATAACACTTGGAAGCTGTCAGCCCTCCTCTGATAGCTCGTTTTTCTTGTCAAGGACAGAGCTGACCACTTGTGCTGGCTAAGGAACAGTATCACTTGGCGCCAGAGGCAAACCTGCAACTGGACTGGTTACAGCTGTTGAGCTTTCATGCCAAAGATCTCCTTCTGCAGAGCCAGTGAAGGAAGACATGTTGGGAAAAACATCTCCATGCTGCCCCATCCATCCTATTGCACCCATCTGCATGTCCATGGTGATTTTAATGCAGTCAGTGTCACCCCCTCATGTTGGTGGGCTCAGCAACACCCACACCCCTGACAGCAGCCTAGAATCCAAACCTGGGCTCTTTTTGCCATTTTATTTTTTTTCTGTCCAAAATTGAATGCTGTGCTCAAACAATCAACAGGCAAACTTCACAGGATGGATGTGTGGAGCTGGTACACCAGCACAGATGGCTGCTGTCTCACTACAAGGTCTGGAGCCACCAAACCACAGCACTGCTGCCATGAGGCTTCTGCTGCTGTCTCCATAGCTGGTTAAAGTGCATGGACCTTTTCTGAAACCACATGGATGGAGGATGTTAAAATCATGACTGCCAACTGTATGTCAACAATCAGGTGGTTTAGTGCTCATAGTGATTGGACATGTATGTACTAAGTGGGTTCCTGAACAAAACAGGGTTTAACGTTAAAAAAAAAAAAAAAAAAAAGGCAGCTTGAAACTTATTTTTCTTTCTGACTTTTAAATCCTGGAGCCTGAAAACTGCAAATATATTGAGGAGTCTATATCCTGTTCAGGAAAGCAGCAGGGATTAAAATGCCTGAGTTAAGTGACAGGCACAAAGCACCTTTTTGCACCTAGGCCTAAAATGCTATTGATGCAAAGGATTGCCAGCAGACTTATTCTGGGAAACGATTTATTCAATTATTCTGAATTGTTACTTTTCTTTTTTTTCTGGATGTGGATGCACTGGTAAAATCAGAAGGGACAGCTTGCCCTTCCCACAATAAATTAAACACTAATGTGCTTTGGAAAGCAATAGGGAGGAATGGTGAGGTCTTTAGCAAAGCTGGGTTCACTTCATCTCAATTTCGAAATTCTTTATACATTTGTGAGCAAATGATCTTATTAGTTTGAGTCTTTATTGACTAGAGTATAAAAATGTGTCCTTTCTCTGTGTTGTCTGTTCTGCTCAACTTTTAGGTTTTCTCTGTGTAAATACAGTGTGTGGTAGCATTAACAGGACTCCAATATTAGATGAAAGTTCTAACACTACTGCAAATAATAACTAGCCAGCTCATGTTAAATCACCATATATTTGATGTAGGAGTGACAGTTTCAGTGGAATTAGACTAGAGAGACATTTATCCAGGAGTCTTTAGCAGTGATTTAGACATGAATGGCCTTTTTATGTAAAGTGATAGTTGGGAGGATTAAGATTGGGAGGATTAAGATTGGGAGGTTAATCTTTCCTAACGGCTAACTCATTGTTTTCTCACAATTCCAAAATTCTTTGGTAAGGGACATGGTCTGGACAGCTCACCATTAGCAATTTTGGAATGGAAAGTTAACCACAAAAGAGTCAGAGCTGGATATCTTGCAAAACTCACTCAAACACTGATTTCCTTCTGAGTCTTTCTCCTGAAGATGCCAGACACATTCCTATCCATGTCCAACAACTCTGTTTTCTGAAACAGGAACACTTCCACACTCACACATATCCGTGGAGAGACACACACATGCTCAAAAGAGAAAATTTAAAGTAGCTGCCAAGGAACACGTATGCTGGAAAATATATTGATTAATAACTTGTTTTCTTATCATAGGCCAAGAAAGCTTAGCCTTTGTAAGAGAGGGTGCTGCTTGTAGGGAAGGCTAATATAAAAATTAATACTAATTGATTAGAAATATTTAATGGCTTTTTTTTTTTCTTTGGTTGCTGAAAGGAGAAATCATTCCAACAAATATTTTGGACAGAAAGGAATTGTGCTGCTAGTCCTCCCCAGGAAGAGAAAGATTTTCTGTCAAAGAACTGGTGAGAAGTGAAGAGGGAAGGTGCCATGAATACTTTTTGTCTTAAACCTCAGTGTCTGGAATTTAAAATGAGACTTTTTGGTGCTGTGCTAATACATATTGGGTATAAATCTCCTTCCAACCTCTGCTGATAAATGTTGTCCTCAAATCCAGCTATGTAGCAAATTAACAAAGGCTTTTGGTTTCCAGCAGATTTCTCCTTGGTCTGTCTGAAACATGTCTGTGGTTCAGCTCTGTGTCCATTGGACACCCAGTGGTTGTGTGTTCCCTCTGGGGCACTTTTATTATGGTCTTGACATTTGGTGATTGCATGGCCGAGGACCCAGAGGGAGCCTGTACTTGCCAGGGGGAACCTTCCTCCACAAGGATTCAAGCTTATTTGTAGGCAAATGTAGAGATTTGTAGGCAAGTGTGGACTTCTTTACCTCAGTATATCTTTCATATATCAAGGGTCTGATGACTCCAGGGCAGCTTGTGCTCAGGGGCAACCCAGAATAGGGGAGACTGCCCTTGCTGTCAAGCAGGCAGTTCAAAACACATGCAGAATATATTCAGGGACAGGCTTTATGAAACAGCCTTGTATTAGGCAGAATCTGCTCCCATGATGATATCTGAGTGGCACACACAAATCAATGGAGCAACACTAGGCCAGGGAAGAGGGCTTTTGGAAAACTACCAGAGTGCACAGTCGTGGGGTGACATTTCTCAGTCGCACCCCGAATTCTCATATTCTTCCGTCTTGTTAGAAGCGAAAGGATTGTTACTTGGAAATTGTTAGTTATGTTTCCAGATCCTAAACAATTATTAAAGAGGGCTGTCTCAGGTTATTTATGACACAGTTACAACCACAAAAAAATGGCTGTAAAAGCGCCATTGTGGATATCTGGTCCATGAGCAGCTTTCTTCACTCAGTTTACAAATCAGGGGGGTTGTCAGCCTCACAAACTCACCCAGGAAACTGAGATTGAAGTGGGGTCATTTCTGTCTCAACAATCATTAGCAGTACTGAACTTTCTGCAAGATGAAGAGTCCTCCATCTAGGCACAGATTTATACTGGTAGGACCAGAGCCTCCAGCACATAAATTCTTTTGAGGCCAGCACTGCCTACATCCATGTTTTTAAAGTATCTCACTGAAAGGGGCCTTAGAGACATATTATGTCAGAATTAAATATTATTTTTAGATCAATGTGTTTCTGAATGTTTTACAAAGTTTTGGCCAACCCCAGGCCTTACTGTTGATTAAAAAAAAACACAACACAAAAAAAACCCTCATGTAATTTAATTTTACTGGCTAGATTATTTTGGGCACCTTTAAATGAGGCAGTGACCTGATGTCCTCTGAGACTGCTGGAGAGACAGAGAAAATACAGGAGACGTAAATCTTTGAGGCTTTAACTAGGAAGCCCAAATTTGAAGGAAAGGATTTTGTGTTACACAGATTTGGTTATTGTGAGTTTGGGACTGAACTGTATCATTATTTTTTATAGAGCTATAAAATGAAAAACTCCTTTTAACAAATCCAGTTCTAGCTGTCCCTTTTGGGTTGTCAATTCCAAGTGTGCCGTGCATAGGATATAATTAGCCTGATGCACAAGCTAATGAAATAAATGGACTTTTAATGACGTTCAGGGTGCTCAAGGAAAAGAGTAGCCAATGCAAAAAACCAAAACAAAACATTAGAACTGGAAATCAAATCAAATTGCTTCTTGCAAATGAATTTTTGGCTTGTTTTCTCTTTTTCTCTCTGAATGTTTCTTCTTGCTTTTTTAGTTTGTTATTTTTCTGTGATTGAATTATTCTCCATAGCTTCATGGGAGGCAAACCTGCTTCAGGCACACAATACCCTGATGATCTTCCCACACTGTTCCAAGCAGCTGCCATTTCTTATGTTCCCTTGCAAGAAGCACCCTTGCCAGCTCTCCACTGGCCTTTTGCTGTGTACCCTGGGCTCTCTGGTGAGGATGCCGCTAGGCCAAGTGGGCTGCAGGCTGAGCCCTAGTAGAGGTGGGGATCAGGAGACTTCTGATGTGACCCATCTTCACTGGGCCCGCATGGCATTCAATTTTCTGTCTTGTTTTTTTCTTGGAAGTGGAAAAAATATTCTGGATCCCACTGACTTCTGCTTCTGCCTCTTTCTCTTCAAGAAAGAACAAGTTCAGCTGTGAATTTTAAGGGCTCTTTCTTAGGACCTGTCATTTGAAGAGGAACTTGTTTGGCTTTAAGTTACTTCAGTTCTTAAGTGCATTTAATTTGTAAAGGGTGTAAGTCTCATGCTAAATATAGACATCCTGTCAATGTTCATACTGAAAAGTCATCCCTCTTTCATGATAAACTGAAGAAGGGAAGTGAATCACAAAACACAAGCCTCCATGATTTGGATAGAGAGGAAGTGTCTCCCTATCTTGGTCCACAGAAACACTTGGCTCTGAGCCCTAGATCTGTTTGAATGGGTGGCAACCTTCCCACTGCCTCCAGTGACACTGAATATGGCTCTTGGACATTTATGTTGCTAAACAGAGCTAATAGTCCCTGGGTGAGCCCAGAGAATGGTCTCCTCCGGCCCACAGGGTCATGGGGTCTGACTCTGACTTACTCAAACATGCAAAACAACACCATCAAAAGCTCATAAACAGCAGCAAAGGCCGGAGGTTAAAAGAAATGTCTGCATGCTTCACAGAAACCCAACAACAGTTGTGCAACTGCAAACACATTAAAGCATGAGTCACCCCACTGTTTGGAGGGAAAACACGTCCCATGGTGGACAGATACAGTGGGTAGCTGGACCACATGGCCCACTGCCACCCTAAATTGTTGCCACTTTAGGCCTCTTACATTTCTTATTTGTAAAACAAAGCTTTCAAACCAAATTTTGTGCCATGAAGTGGGGTGTAACCTCCCTGTAGGTTGGGTTTTTGCCCTGGATCTCATTATTTCTCCTGTTACACTCTCAGTTTTCCACTTTCCTTTTCTATAACTCTGCTCCCATTTTTCCTAACACTGCCCTGTTTTTTGCCTCCTCCTCCTTGCTCACACCTCCTTAATCCCAATGTTTGCAGTTACTCTCTGTTACTTTGCCATTGGTTGGTATCCTGCTGTCCAGTTAAGCAAGCTATTTATGGAGCTCCATTCCAGCATTGTTTTCTTCTCACCTGGTCCCACACACCATGTTTTCTTCAGCTCTGTGCCAGTATTGGTGCTCAGTTGTTTGTGTTATTAGTATTAACTGGTCTGGCATGTGCCCATACTTACGCTAGACTTTTTTCCAGCTCAACCTTCACATACTCTGATGAATACTTCCGTTGGTTTTTCTAAGGAGCATCCTTGTTGAATGCTCTTCTCAACACACTTATGGAAAATCCAACCTGGCAGAATCTCGGCTGCTAAAGATCTTATTTGTGAGGGCTGGAAAAGTGAAAGTGAGACAAGCCACTGAGACAGGATTGCTTTATAGGCAGTGTTTTGAATGATCACCTGCTACTAACAGGTGAAATCAGCATCTCCTTGCTCACGTTGTCACACAGCTGTAAACCTCATGCAGCTTGTGATAACATCTAGACCAGTCACTATGTGGAAGAAATACCACTTTGGCTCTAAAATTTTTCATGCTGTTGTTATGAACTGTGAAACTATGGCAGCTTTCCATCCAGAAACAGCTGGACTTGCATGTGGATGAAGCAAGCCATGTATTTTACATCTGTATTTGTCTTATCTACATAAGGTTAAGATTTATGGAAAATGGATCAGTCACTGCATTAACATACAAAAGCATGTTGCTATCCTCACAATAAGTGTCATAGAAAGTCATGAAATTATCAAGCATATCTCATGATCTATTTGCATGTAGATTTTCAAACCCAGCTTGGCATATTTTCTTGGAAAAAGTGAAGTTTTGGGTGAATTAGCCTTTTAGCTGTTAAAATACTGCTTTTTTGCAGAGCGTGATTGAATGTGTCTGGGATGCCAATCAGCTTGCTCAGTGAAGAGAAAGAACAGACAAAACTCTAAGAGTGTTAAAAAGCTCCTTAGCTGCTATCCACCTTCCAGCTTTCCTTGAGCAGCATAGTGGGGAGCTGGTCTTTCTCTCCTTACAAAAACACTGGGGCATGTGAGGTGCAAGGCTTGAGGAAAGCAGTTTCCAGCAGAAGCAAGTCACTTCTTACCTAAGAGCACAACTAAACTCTGTGGGGACAGAAATTAAAAATGAAAAGTTAATATTTTGGCTCCAAGGTCCTTCTGGCAGACTTGAGATTATCTTTGGATGTGTTGAGAAAAGTTTTCAGGACAGACCCCAGAGCCAAATGTTTCTGAAGTGACTAGCAGTTTTGGGAAACTCAGCTGTACCGTGCCCAGCTTCAGAAAGGGGGATCTGCAAAATCACCTTAGGAGAAATTGGGTTCTTTTCAGGTATTGAAGGAGATAAGTCAGTCCCCCCACCTCCAGTAACTCCTTACAGATAAAGCATTGAGTGAATCCTTCTCAAACCTGTCTCCATTTCTCCCCTTTAAGACACCTCTACAAGATGATTCTCATTTCAACATGAATGTCTGGACCACATTAGCCTTTGAGATGTTTTTGTATTTGTGTTACTGAGGTATAATCGCTTTCAGCCAAATCACTCCTGGTGGGAAATTGATTGAAGTTTTGTCACTTATCTCAACTGTACTGAGATTTCTCACAAGTAAGAGGTTTTCTTTTAGCTTGCCTCTTCAGAAAGGCTCTTTAAATCACAGACATGAAGACACAATGTGCTTGAACTTGTGTTCATTGGTCAGACCTCGATGTTGGTTCCCTGCAGAAAGAACAGTTCATCCCTCCCCACAGAGCAAATGAGGAGTTGCCTGCTGAAATCTCTGGAGAAAAATTAGTATAACTGAAGAGAAAATGTGCTTTAAAAAATCAACCTTTTAAAGCTGTATTCTTACTTTATATACACTAGCTTGCATCTGGAGTGTGTCTGAGACAAAGACTTTGCAGCTGAAAACTTCCACTTAAATGTGAAGACAGATCTTAGTAGTATGAGGGATAAAATTGACTAAGCAAATTAGATATTGCTGTGCAGTTAGCTGTGTACCACAGCTGTGAATTCTCCATTACATTAAGTCTCCAAGGTTGGTCTGCCTTTCCTCCAACTCTCTTATACAGCTCTGGGATGAAAACATACACCTGAAATGTAGGGATCTGAATCCAAGATTTGAAAACAATATTCTTCCTCCAGCTCACCTCTCCCTGTCTCCCCTGATGTGCTGAATATTTAACTGTGTACAGAAACTGACAAAACTTCAATAGGGGTGCATAACTCCAGTGGTTTATGGGCTATCTGACCTGGCAAACAAAGAGAGAACTGATAGCCCAGCTTCAGATGAGCTGGAGGGGTGGTTCTCTACATGGCTACACAAGTCACTTAGTGGACCTTTAAAGGCCATGCCGTATGTTATCTGAATAACCCTGCACTTTGGTCCATAGGCAGGAAAGGGAAACGAATGGGAATCCTTTGAGGTTCATGCATGACTCCAAGTATCTTACCTGTGCCAGGGCTTGTCATGTTTGCTTATACTTTCTGGCAGAAAATTAGGTACCTGCTGTGTCAGGTGGCATCTGAGATGAAGTTTGGAGCATCACAGCAGAAATTGTGCTGAATTCTGGCACCTCATCATCCAGCCCTGTTCCCAAGGCCTTACTGGAATGTAATCCCTTCATTTTCCTGAAATGCTGTTCTGAATTCAGACTTGAAAAGAGACAGAACTCAGACTCAGATGGTAGAAAACCCAGGGAACTCTGCTGCACCACCACTTCTCCAGGAGCCATGGTCCAAAGGTGTCCAACATGCAGATGTGCAAGATGCACAACTCTTCAAACTGACTGTGGTGTGCCCAGCTCTGTATGACCTAATTAGATTTATTTCATTGAAGAACACTGCTGCCAGCAGCTCATCAGGGCAGGGATAGCTGCATTTGTCAATTAAGGAGAAAGCTTTGGTTATTGATCCTTTGCAGATTGATTGGGGAAACAGTGACTCAGCTGTTGCAGCAAGATCCAAGCTCCAGACTCCAAGCTGGCTGCTGCCCATTCCTACTCCACTCTGGACACTCAGCCTGTTTAGGCCTTTTTTCACCCCTAGACACTGGCAGCAGAGCACTGGAAAACAGAACATGTTCAACATGTAGGAGTGTTGACTCTTGGCATGACACAATTTGGGATTTTCATTTTAAGCTTGAAAAACAAACCTGAGACAGAATTTATTTCTAAAATAGTAGCTATGAGGTAAACTTAAGCCAATGAATGCCAAGAGGTCAAACAGACGACGCAGATATGTTGGTTGAATATTCTGTGTGTTCCTAGAAGCAGGAGAGAAAACTGGCTAACAGAGTATTTACTGGAGCTTCACAGTGACTGGGGAATAGGACAAGTCCAGAAAGTTCTTGAAAGAAAAGACTTAATCTGCTTTGCTGTGACAGAGGTCTTTTCTTCACACACCAAACCCAAGTGCTGCAGATGCCAAGGCTGTGGAATGGCAAGGGATGCCAACTCCGGAGCAGCCAAGTCTCTAGCAGGAGTCAGAGGATGCAGAAGCTGATGCCATAGACATCCCTGCTCCAGCCTGGGTGGAGAATAACTCTGACTTTCCCCATGCTGCTCCCAAAGTAAGTAGTCATAATTCCTCCCAAAACCAGTCCTGACCATCCTGCCAAAGGGAGAGATTCACAGCACTTTCTGGTGAAAGTCTCCTTCTCTCATTAGCAGGGGCAGAAATGTACTCAGCCAGCAAAAGAGAAGGCAAAGTTAATCACAGAATCACAGAATCTTAGGGGTTGGAAGGCACCTGGAAAGATCATCTAGTCTAAACCCCCTGCCAGAGCAGGATCACCCAGAGCACATCACACAGGAACGTGTCCAGGTAGGTTTGAATGTCTCCAGTGAAGGAGACTCCACAGCCTCTCTGGGCAGCCTGTTCCAGTGCTCTGGTAGAAGCTGAACACAGGGAAGAGCAGGATAACCATCCCTGCTTGAAGTAAACTTCATATGTTTTCCTCAACAATCATGAACCTTCATGATGCCTCTCACTCATTTTTGCACTATACTCATTTTTACTCTCGCCTCCTTTTTAACTCCATGAGTTGTGTTTTTAAGAATTCCACATGAGGTGAGATTCATACTAAATATTGCAAATTAGCCCATTCCTTTACTGAGGCAGCAGCTGCAGACGAGGTCAGTCTTAAACTGTCAGAGCTCCTGCATTCCTGGGTTACTACCTGCCTACCAAAATCTTGGCCTTGTCTTTAGGCTGCCTTAACCTCATCTGAATAGAAATACTGAATGCACAATACATGACAGGTAACAATAGGTTACTCTGCTTTAAAATGTCCCCAAAACTCTGCAAAATTAACATTTCTATATGATAGGTTTCCCTTTCTTCTTATTCTGCTTGTTGTTCCATTGTTAATAAGGCCATTTTCAGGTGTGTATTTCCAGAAACTGTTCTCCCTGGTTTACATTGCAGCACCTGGTGTTTGCAGATGGTGAATAAAATGTACTGAGCTTATGAGAGTGGATTTAGAAGACAGTCACTCTGTGAGACAAACAGCTAGAGCACCCTAAAGAAGTTAAGACTTAAGTGCTCTGTAGAACTATTTTGTAGAGAGGCAGTACAGTCCAAAATTCCCAGTCCTCACTGTAAATGACGAAAACACTCATACCGACAGATGCTGTTCATAGACCATGGGTTGAAACTTAGTGAATCAGGAGACCTCACATACCACAATGAGGTATGCTAGTTTTCATCTCTGTGGTAACCACACTGTGATGGGCACAGCCCAACAGGTCACTTGTAAGCTTCAAATACTGCACAGCACTGCGGGGTGCACAGGGATGCCATGACACAACTCAACATTTTGCTGGCTATCAAGCATGCAAGCACCAACTTCACATATGAGTCGTTTAATTTTCAGTGCTGAAAATCTGGAAGAAAAGTAATGCAACAGAGAAGGACAAAAGTGGAAAACATAAGATGTTTTAGATGATGGAAAAAATTTCCAGCTGCATCTGTGTGACCCAGGAAGGTAAAGCCACAACTACATCAGCACATTTCCATGGGCAAGGCTTGCAGACAGGACAAGACCCGGTGTACAGTCCATGGGCCAAGTCATGACAACTGACCATGGGAATGCTGTTGGATAACACCTGCTTTGATCTACCTCACAACCTATCATGGGTAAGAGCAGGCATTAACCCAGAGTCAGTGAGGTGAAATAAAGCCAATGCCTGCCCCACTCTGAGATGACTTTTTTTGTGTAGCCATGCCCTACATCTCAAGTCACTAAGCTCAAGTAACTTGAAAAACAGAAGTTTAGGTAATGACCAATTTTTTTGCAAAATTTGTGGCACCTAAAGATGTCCAGTAAGATTTCAACATCAAAATCCTGTTAGGATCACAGCATGTTTGCAAATCCAAACTCCAAAAAAGTCCAGGTGTGTAAGGCGAGCCTATATACAAAAGGTAGGTCAACTGAAACCTTCAGCTATAACTCCAAAGTTTCACCTGAACATTTTGACTTGTACTGTTAACCACAGTTTCCAAATTTCCAACACCAGCATTTATGCCAGGCACTTAATTCACAGTGAAGCCTGGTAGGGAAAAATAACTGCTCAGAGCAGAGGTCCTGGGGCAAGCTCCCACACAGGGCTGTTGGGATGTGAAGGTACATCCAGCTTCCTCTGATATTCCAGTGGCTGAAAAATTAACCTTTTACAAGAGGAAGAAAGATGTTAAATCCTGGAATTTCATCATATATTACACATCCTTATGTCATAACAATTGAGATGTAAGGTTCTCCATGCTTTGGATGAGCACTGAATTAAGATGCTCTAGTCATCAGGCTATCACTTCCCCAGGTTTCAGGACATAAAAGATTGCAAACACACACTAATATGTAGCCTCTCCGTAGGGTTAATCTGGGTGGCTTCTCACATTTTGACTGGTCCACACGCTTTCCTAAGTGATCTGTGGAGTATATAAGCCACAGTACCCAACTCACAAATCTGGATCCCTCTCCAACAACTAAACATCTAAGGCAAGTTCTTAAGCAACAGATATTTTCCAATCTAAATCCTTTATTAGTTCTAGCTCTGAGCCTTCAAATGTTCCTAAAATTGTGGTGATTAGACTCAGGAAAAATCATACTCCTTCCCTGCGAAAAGCTGCATCTACACATCTGCAACACCAGCACATCTTTCATACAGACATTAAATGCTTTGATGGGGCATCTGGCAGTGATGGAATCTTAAATCCAGAGATTAGGCTTTTGACAGGAGTATTCAATTGTAAGTACATGGAAGTTAGAGCTTTAAAAAAATGTTGATTTTGAGCCACTAGATCCAGCTACTGCTGATAGGGTGTGGCATGGAGTTGAAGGACTGACACTAATAGGACTAATAGGATTAATAGGTCCTCTTCAATGCAAGGGAACAGAGCCCAAAACCTGCCTTGGGCACCCTGGCTAGAGTTGGATTGTCAGGATTTCTAAGACAATCCCCACCCTGCCATTCTTTGATGCTCGCCCCCCACTACATTCTCCCACACAAAACCCTTGATGTAAATGGGTCAAGACTCACCTACCATATGGGGCAGGACATGCTATTTTTAATTTTTGAAAGTTAAACCAGCTCTGAAGTTGGATTAGTGATGGCAGATCCCCCTAAACTATAGGCACGTAAACTGAGGGTGGACAGCTGCTCCGACGTTCCTGGCTTGGAATCCAACCCTGAAACACACTAGATGCACATACATGGCTTCTTGGCTGCCCCATTTATGCCCATCTGTTATGATGGCACACTGCCTGCTTAGAAGTTGGTCAGATCTTTGCCCTTGGGTAACACACCAGGCAATGATGGATATATAAGGACAGCCTACATTGAGTGGCAAGAGATCTCTTCCCCAGGAAGTGCCTTCTCCTTCTCTCTGTGAACCTTGTAGTTTGGTGTGCTGGTACATCCTTGCACTCCAGGCACACCTGTTTTGTTGCTGACCTCCAAATAAGTAAGCAAGCTGAGGAGAAGAAAAGAAGCCTGGGGACTTCATGGAAAGTTCTGGCTGTCAACAATGAGCCAGGTTATATTACAGAGCATTCCTGAAATACATACTTTCACCAATGGGGACATCAACTTGACAGTTCCGCCCACTGCCACTCAGCATAACAGGCAACAGGACCAGAGGACAAATCAAATTTCAAAGAATTGCATACATCTGAGCCCAAGATACCATCTGTACATTTGCCTCAAGAAGAGAGCCAAAGGACATAACCCTTCCTGGTCTTTACTAGAGCACATGATGTCCTTTCACATGGGAACACAATGACATGAATAACTACCTCAGGTAAAAAGTAGGAATTTTTCTAAGTACTCTAAGATGTCCATTTCAATTTAATTAAAGTGGGAGGACCCCTCTGAAGTGAACACCAAGAATTTTAAGGGTTTCACTTTCCCCTTGCCCCAAAAACGTTTTTGAAAGAAGGACAAGTATGATTTGGCCTGATGCAGAAGAGGGCAGGCACAAATCTGCCTTTGAATTTGAAGATCTCAGCTGAGATTGAAGCCCCAGTCACTTTTCAGAACAGCTTCTGTCCTGGAAACATAAATTATAATCATATGGAAGAAAAGGCAAAATAAAAGTATTATTGAAGCTAACTAACAAGAATTAGATAAAAGGACTTTATTTTAGCAAAGCTCCTATAAACCCCCCATCTACACTTTATCTATGAAATAAGTCCTCCTGTGGTAGAATTGTCTCAGATACCCTTTTGTTAGTGCAGGATGATAATAGTGCCTATTTTGCTGTCTTTCTCTCTAGACCGTTTGCACTCCTTCATCATTCCACTTCAAGTTGATTTGTTTAGTTCAGCAAAAGCTTAAGGAAAACAAACTGTTTTCATGTCACTTTGGAAACTGTTTTTAGGGTAATGATCCCCCAAGACCCAGGATCTTGACTCAGGAGAGCAGGATGCTTAATTCACTGCATGGTGCTGATGAGGATGCTACCACCCTCTCACCCTACTCTACTGTCCCAGTAAATCTTCACCTATTTCTACACTGTCTGCAAAGTAGTTTCCAAGCCCGATGTGAGTTCTGGTGCCTGAAGGAGCACAGCAGGTCAGTGCACCAGCACAAGGGCACTGGGGCTCCACCATCTCAAGGACAGGCAGTTGGCAACCCTTCAGAGGCCATTCTTGAGTAATGATGCACATGTCCCCAGGGGTAGGTCTTGGAAGGGCAACTGAATGTCTAGATCCCACTGAAATCCTATAGTCTCCCTGTCCCCCAGTTCTCCATATAAATTGTGAATAACAGGAAATCTCTAGCTTAGAAGAGCACCATCAGTACTTAGGTACTGATGTAATTGCAGCTATTTATGCACTTCAGGTGGACAGATCTGATGTATTACCCATGATAACCCTCTTACTATCCCAACCACCCTCCAGCTTGTGTATGTTTCTCTGCAACGCGCTGGCCCATATCCCATCTCTAGCAGCTATTTAGAGCATGCTCTGAGACCTTCTGGTGAAACCTTTATCATTCAGTCACCAGGATGAGATAATGTTTTAATGAAAGAGAAGGTCCACAGTTTTCTCACCACCACCAGTGAGAAGTCCTTGGTGTGACCTCCCATCTCTGGGAATGTGGTGGAGGTTGCTGTCCCAGGGACCTTTGAGGCTGGCTCAGCCCCAGGATTGGACAATGTGTGCAGCTTCTGACCGTAGGCCATTTCTCTCACTCTAATTAATTCTGACAAGCCCAGTTTCTCCTTACATGTTGAGCTCACATGTTCCCATATGAGAAAATTTTATTCCAGCTGCCATTGTATAATCACAAGTATTTTAGGTTTGTTCTTTCTTGCCAGACAGTGTTTTTGCTCTAATTGGATCCATAAGAATGCCCTTACTCCTGAGATGAGACAGACTTTTGCCAAGACTAACGTCTGCAGAGAGAAGCTAACATCATTTATACCTTACAAAGTCATGCTTTTAATCCAGAAAAAGGATTTTACCATTGTGTTATTTGTATGAGTGATATGGATGGGACAGAAGCCACCTAAGTGACCTAATAATTCTTATGTACTCAGTGGCATAAACTCTTGTCTGTAGAAAATCTTCCTTCTACCTTGTATCTGCTGGCTGCATTTTGTGAAATGCCCATCCTAACGGATGTCTTGTAAACACCAGTGGGTAAACACCTGGCTGGTGAAACAGCCAAAGAAATGCCTCTTGTATACAGTCTGGCAGGATTTAGCTGTAGATGAGATGTGTCCGTGCCCACCATGTTCAAAGTTTAGCTGGATGAGCACAATGTGCACTTGGCATATCTATTTCAATATCTATCTATATCAATATCTATCTTTCTAAATACACACTTGGGCATCTAGCACACCATGCCTTGTGCCAGGTAGCTCTCAATAGTCCTGTCCTAGCTATCAGTCTTCCAGTATCCTTAGGCACAAGAAATATTCACATCAAGGACTCCCCCTTCCATGTGATAGCACCTCTCTGTATGTCTAGACCACGCTGAAACTCTTCCTGTGCAGTGAAAAACTAGGTTGTTCACACATTTGAACACCTGAAGGTTCAAGTCTCCATGCAAATCATGTCCCAGGTCTTCAGTAGCACACACAGAAAACAGCTTAGCTGGAGGATCTCATTTTATCTCTTAGAACCACAGAGTGTTTCCTATCCATTTGGTGGAGCTAGGTCAAGAGCACAGATATTTCTCTTTCAAAATACCTCCTTCTCATTAAATTATAGTTCTGTTGGCAACTGAGGGCCTTTGACCTCTCAGAGCAGCATGTTCTTTCCAGAAGAAATTTCACGTGTAGACTGGCTAGTTCATTACCACACAAAGGATGACTTCTTTGTTAAGAACAGACAGTACTTGATCATGGTGAAAAATAGAAGCACAAAGGAAACTGGTCTTTTTCAGGCAGGAAACCGTGGATCTGGACTTCAGCTCTGACTGAAGTCATGGAACTGCTGTGGTCGCATCAGACAGGTAAAGCATGACACAAAGCTTCAATGTTATGCTGCCAGGTAATTGCTAGGGTTGGAATCACTCACAGGGTCATAGAATGCCAGGTTGGAAGGGACCTCAAAGATCATCCGGTCCAACCTTTAACCACTCCTGAACCAAAGACCCAGAGAAACAAGAGCTAAGAACTGCCAGTGTTGTGTGAACCATTTCTTAAAAGATTTAATTGCTGAATGAAACTAGCAAAGCTTTTTAAGGTAATGGAGGTTTGAGAAACTCTATCCTAAAGAATACTTGAACACAGCTAAGCTACAGCTTCAAACTGACTGCAGGAACGATGCAGAAGGGGGAAAGCACAGGGCTATGTCCAGGATGTCTGCCTTACACAATACCTTCCAGAAGAAAGGCCAAGTTTTCTAACTTCTTGGATGTACTCACCCAAAATCTTGCCAAAGCTTTTCATTCTCTGTGCTGTGAACAAGAATAAGGTAATGGTAACGGGAGGTGAAATTAAATTAGGTGGAACAAAAGGGACCTTTTACGGATTTTCCATCATAAATCCTTTATTCTGTTGGAGGTTTTTTTTGTGTTTTGCTTTGTTTTGTTTTTATTTGGGGGGGGGGAATATTACTGCTTAAAGAAATGAGGCATAACATATAAACCAGTAATGGTGATTAAATAAACATAAATCAGTACTTAGTGAAAAGTTGGTGCAAATGCAATAGCAGCAGAGTATGTCATTGTCCTTTTGCCAGGAAGACTGCTGAAAGTAATGGGTGAAAAACAGCTCCTATTGAAGCACTCATCTAGGCACCAGATGGATGCCAAAGGGCATTTGGAATTTTAAATCACAGCCTATGTTTAATGCACTAATTTCAGTTAATCTCAAGCAAGGGACCACTTCCATTTCGTAGACCCTCCACAGTTAATTCATGCTGACTTCCATCTTTTCCTGTCCCAATATGATGAGGAATTACAAGGCATAAATCTGGGTTTTGTCCACTAACACTGAGGGGACTGACTTAGGTCAGGGCAGCTGCTCCAAATTTAGACCCTGACTAGCCTCTTCATTATATGATTTTTAATTTTTCCCTGGCACATCTCAAAACCCCTTAGTGGTATAAATATTGTCACACTGGTGTTTGCATGCTACTGCATAAATCAGTGATGCATCTACTTCACCAAAACTGTTTCCCCCCACTCTCAAAAAAAGCCCAATTTTAAAATGAGGAAAGTGACCATGCAGGATCTCTGTTTTAAGTCCTTTCATCTACCCTGGGTCTTAGGTTCAGGGAGAATAGGGTTATGATGCCACCAAAGACAGCTGGCAGGTGCACCAAGGAGCAATCTTGGTCAGTGAAATTCCATTGTTTGTACTGGGCTCTGCCAGAACAGCCACAGTCATGGTTTTGTCCAGTGCTGTCTAGCATTGCCACAGACAACTTGGTGTAGGTCAGGAGTCAACAGTTCCCAGTGGGTGGTTTTCTCATAGCCACCACTGGAGAAACCTGGACACAGTGAGTAGGATTATTTGGTACAGAAAAGTGTCAGTGTCTCACAGTTCAAAGCATACTTCCTTCACCGTTAAAGACACAATAGTTAAGGATCATTTTGAGAATGAAGAGAATGGCTGGAGACCTCAGCTCTAAACCATTTTGTCATGCCAGCTTAAAAGTGAGTATCCCAAGGCAATAATCACAGAATCATAGAATCATAAACTGGTAGGGGTTGGAGATCATCGAGTCCAACCCCCCTGCCAGAGCAGGACCACCACAGAATCTGGGGCAGGTCATTCAGTAATGTATCCAGACAGTTCTTGAAACCTCCCTGGTTTCAACCTCCCTGGGCAGCCTGTTCCAGTGTTCTGTAACCTTTGCAGTAAGCAAGCTTTTCCTCATGTTGAGGTGGGATTTCCTGTGTTCCAATTTGCATCCATTGCTACTTGTCCTATCACAGGGCACAACTGAAAAGAGATTGACCCTTCCTTCTTGACACCCACCCTTCTCTTCTCTAGACTAAACTGCCCCAGGTCTCTCAGCCTTTCATCATCAGAAAGATGTTCCAGCCCCTTAATCATCCTAGTAGCCTTCCCTTCAATTCTCTCAAGTAAATCCCTGTTCCTCTTGAACTGGGGAGCCCGGAACTGCACACAGTATTCCAGCTGTGGCCTCACCAGGGCAGAGTAGAGGGGTAGAATGACCTCTCTTGACATACTGGCCACACTCTTCCTTAGGCGACCCAGGATTCCATTGGCCCTCTTGGCAGCCAGGGCACATTGCTGTTTGAGGAAGAGGAACCTAATGAGGTTCAACAAGGGCAAGTGTAGGGTTCTGCACCTGAGGAGGAAGAACCCCATGTACCAATGGGTTAGGAGTGGACCTGCTGGAAAGCAGTTCTGAGGAGAAGGATCTGTGAGTCCTGGTAGACATTAAATTATCCACGAGCCAGCAGTGTGCCCTTGCTGCCAAGAGAGCCAATGGAATGCTGGGGTGCATAAGGAAGAGTAAGGACAGTAGGTCAAGAGAGGTCATCGTATTTGTAGGCATTAAGGTCTCCTCCTCAGCCTTCTCTTCTCCAACTAGAGTCCCAACTCTCTCAGTCTTTCCTCATAAGGGTAGGTGCACAGAGGATGGATCCAGACTCACTCAGTACTTCCCAGTGACAGGACGAGGGGCAATGGGCACAAACTGGAACATGGCAAGTTCGACTGAAATATGAGGAAAATCTTATGTACAGTGAGGGTGACAGAGCCCTGGGACAGGCTGCCCAGGGGGGTTGTGTAGTCTCCTTCTCTAGAGATATTCAAAACCCCCTGGATGCAGACCTGAGTAATGTGCTCTAGGGGATCCTGCTTTAGCAGGGGAGTTGGACTGAATGATCTCTAGAGGTCCCTTCTAACTTTGACAATTCCATGATTCTGTGATTCAGTGATTCTGTGAAATTAATATTACAAGAATGTCTGCCTTCTTCTAGGGTCCAAATCCTTTAGTAGGGCAGTTTTTGCACACAAAAATAACACATAGCCTTTGTTACAGAAAATCACACCCCACAGACATCAAAGGAAGGGAACCACGTATTTTGCCTCTCCTACAGGAGCCCACAGCAACCCAGGCCTTGGATGGAGAGGATGTGGGCACCCCAGTCACCCATCATCAGGCAGCATTTACTGGTCCCAACCACAGAGAGAGACGTTGGTCACATGTACGCAAATGCTCAGGGAATGGCCTATGGTGAAATGTACAATTTAAAACCCAACCAGTTACATTCTTGGAAACATCCTCCCTCAAGTCAAACAGAGAAAAATACGTACTCCAAATACCACCAAGAAGCACAAGGAATTGCATCACACTCCTATGGCTCCAGGGTTGCAGCGTGGACAAACAAAGAAGGAGAAGTGGGAAGGTCATGACACAAAACTACAGCCCTAATTGTTACCTTGGAGAAGGCTTGAAGGTTCTTGGGTTTGACAAGGAGAGGTTAGAGCCTTGCACCAGAACTCTCCCAGGATACAACTTTGCATCAGTGTGTCCACCAATGTCCAGCTGTCCACATCACAGCACACAAACAGTCTGGTAACACAGACACACAGTTACTCACTCACATATTTGAGACCTCATTGCTCCCTACAACTACCTGAAAGGAGGTTGCAGGGAGGTGGGAGTTGGCCTCTTCTCTCAAGTGAATAGTGACAGGATGAGAGGAAATGGTCTGAAGCTGCACCAGGGGAGGTTTAGACTAGATGTTAGAAAGAGTTTCTTTACCCAGAGAGTGGCTGGACACTAGAACAGGCCACCTAGGGATGTGGTGCAGTCACCATCCCTGCATGGGTTTAGAAGAAATGCTTAGTGACATGATTTGAGCACTGAATGGGTAAATTAGCTTATGGTAGGGGGATTTAGGTGATGATTGGACTTGATGATATTCATGGTCTGTTCTAACCAGGATAATTCTATGATTCTATATTCATATACTCACAGATGTTACATGTGTAAATAATCTGTTTTTAAACATGATGATGGAAATTAGTTGTGCATCTTTAAGAAGGTATGGGCTTCTTTTGGAGAAGCAATGATTCTTTTTCCATCTTTTCAAAGTGTGAACAAAAGACTGGTAGGTGTAATTGATGTTGTGGTTTTTTTGTTTTTGTTTTTGTTTTTTTGCAGGGGTCATTATTTGCAATTTTGAGAATAGAGATCTTAAAAAAATAATAAAATTCAACCTGTTCTTTAATCTGTCCTTTCTTTGAATCTCTCCTTTCTTTGTAGACATGTCCACTAGTCCTTAACCTGATTTACGTGATTGGTCAATTGTGAGTTAATGAAGGGGATAAAATGTTTTCTGGAATGCTGGGATAATTGACAAATAGCAATGACCAGTAACTGGACCAGGGCCAAGACAGGAACTTAATCCCCTGAAGTCCAAGGGTATTGTGAAGTTGCACTGAAGTGGGAACTGAAAGAAACCAGTTACATCATTCCATTTGTTTCCTTAGATTGGGACAAATGTGCTCACTCCAGAAAGCATATTTGAAGACTAATTATAGAGGGAGAAAACAAGTTAAGAAGGAATTCCTCTACTTCTAGGCATATGCGATTTCAAGTGCTGTTTAAGGGTTTTAATCCTCTTCTTTTCTGGCAACTTTTTACTGTTTGATGCATTCAGTGGGTGTTGTTTCTTCTCGAGGTCACACACTGTCGTTCCTATCTCTGCTTTCCCTAATCATGCCAAGCAGCTCCCTTGCCCTCTGTCAAACATTTCGCCTGAATTCTTAGTAGCAACACAAGAGCTGAATGGTTCAGCTGCAAGGATTAAAGAGGTGGGTTTAAAATGTATGTATATCCTTCAAGTGTAAAATGTAAATTAGAATACGGAGACTCACTTGATTGCTCTGCCTTGGATTTTGTGTGAAGGTCAGAATTCATCACTGCTGGAGTCCCACTGAAGTTAAGCAGCTTTGTCAAGGATGAACTTGGAGCTAGTCATAGATTCATAGACTAGTTTGTGTTGGAAGGGACCTTAAACAGATTCATAGACTAGTTTGTGTTGGAAGGGACTTTAAACATCATTTAGTTCCAGCTCCCCTGCCATGGACAAGGACAGATTCCACTAGATCAGGTTGCTTAAAGATACATCCAACCTGGCCTTGAAAACTTCCAGCCAAGGTTTCTCAACTTGGATCTCTCTGGTTTTGAATGCACAACTCAATCTGTATAGTGGGAGAGGACGGGGAGACAGGATATTCAAATGGTTGGTACAGAGTCATTGAATCTGAAAGCTGAAAGCATGTACATGAAGATCTGATCAGTACTCATGGGTTCAGCATCTAGCTGGGGACTGAAGCTCAGTGCCTGTAAAACTGCCAGTAAGTGAGTTATCACATCTTTAGTGGAGGAAGAAGACTAGGCTGTGGGCAACCCACTAGTGACAGGGAGAGGACAAGGGGCAATGTAGAATAACCTCTCTGACTGTGGTGGATATAACCAGCACTGAGGAGCTCACCAGGAGTAGAGAAGGACAACCCCATCTGCACTAGGCCTCTGGTTTTGAGAAGAGACCAGGTCCCCAGTGAGTGACATGATATATCACTACACAGAGGTTTTTTGACTCAGTCCTTGTACTAAGGCTATGCAAGCCATCTCCTAGGAGGGGGTTTTAGGGATACTGCAGGAGGATCCCTGTGCTCTGATCAACCCCCAGATGCTCAGTATATATTTTCTCAAATACACATCATCTTCTCAGATCTTAGACCTTGCTGGAATGAAGAAAAAAACAAATAATACCTACAAAGAAATTGAAGTGATAGAAACTCTTCATGGGCTTCCAAGCTAACACCCTCCCATGTGGTTCTGTGCTGCTTAAGCTCACTTTTCATTCAATGAGTGGTTATTTTTTATACCATTTTACAGATATTTTTCCAACAGGAGGCCCTTGAGAGTCAATGTTGCACATGCAGGTGTGTTGTAGCTTCCCTGGGGAGAGGGGTGAGGTTTATTTGCCTCATTTGCACCTCAGACAGTGGGTCCTGATTTCATTGCTATGCCTAATTCATGTAATTGATGGGCAAATAATTGAACAGCTTAAAATGCCTGGGAAGGCCCATGAGAAGGTTCAAATGGAGCCATTGCTTTTCTTACAAGAACAGTTGGGATCTGTAATGATGTGAGCAAGGGATGGTGTTTGTGGTAATGAGATTTCCAGAGCCAGAGGCGCATGGGGAATCATAAAGAAGAGAGTGAAGTGAGACATGAGGAGTGAGGAGAGCTTAATTAGTGGTAAGAAACATTCTCTCAATAGTCTTTAATAAGCCAAAACACTCAAATACGTGAGAACTGTGTTAATAGCCCGTGGTGAAGCACCAGATGGGGTCTACACCCACATAGAGGAGCTCTGAGGCAGTCCTGCTGCTGCACTCCTTGGCTCGCTCTGATCCAATCTCCTCACCACCCCAAGCCACCTGGAGTCTGATAGAGTCAGGTTCCTCTTCCACCTCTCCCTGGCTTCTCTGCACCAATCTATGCTTTGGCCCTTGCTCTGAGTATTGCTTCAGCAATTATGCCTCTTCATTAGCATTTCAGCAAGCTAATTGCTATCCTCCTGTGAGCTGGCTGGATAACTGTATCAGCCAGGCAGCTGCATCTCTCTTGTGCTTTGGGATTTGTTGATTAAAATGATTAGCTCATCCAGTTTGACCCTATCAGCTCCAGCTTCCTCTACTGCTGATGAGAAGCACATGTTAGTGAATCTGGAGCATTTCATCATCAAGACAAGGAGCTGAACAATAGACAGGTGGGCTCTGGCAGTGTGAATTCCTTCTTGCCATGAGTTCAGGACAGATCTGTAGGGAGCAATGGTCATCACCAGCACAGAAAATGTTGCTGGTAGCCCAGGATCCCATTTAAGACAAAATTCAGCCATAGGTGGCTTCAGAAGACTAAATCCTTCTAGAGAACAATTGAAAAAAAAAGCTAAAACTTAAAGACAAAAATAATGGTGTAAATTCCTGTGAAGAAACAGAAATTCTTCTCATTGGGTTTGTGTGTGGTGTAGTAAGAGCATCTGATATATTGTATACATTCAGGAGAGCTGTGTCTGCTCTGTCTCATAGACTTCAGGTGAAGTTTTATGTTACTAGTCAGCTTTCCAACTCTCTGAAGAAAACTAGATCTGATCAGGTTACAGCCCAAGGTGCTAAACCTCATCCCCACACTCTTTTAGTCAAAGAAAAGCCTTGGAGGAGAGGTCCAGGGAGGTTTCATTATTCGTTTGCCTTCAATCCTTAAATGCCATATTAAGGTAAAGACTTTTGAGGTCTAATCTGAATCAGGTTTAAATCAGGAGGACAGCTGGTCTTAAGAACAGTGAAATACAGTTGTCCAGAAGTGTACACCTACAATTGCTCAGTTTCAGGCCTGATTCACCTATCCTAGGTCTCTTAAAAACATCCCATTAGGAATCTTCTGATGCAGCTTATTCCAGTGCTTGCCTATCCATCAAGTTACAGGGCTTTCTGGTGTTCAGCAAATCCAGTTCCTTCATTCAGCTGCAATTTTTTCATCTATCTTCTCTTCTGTGATTTGAATCTTGTGTGTCTGGAGTACATATTACTCAAGTTGTAGTGCTTGAAGCTGAACAAAGCACTCCACGTGCCTCAGATATTCCTTTCTCAATTAAAACCATAAACTAGAGCTGCCAAGTGCTGATTTCAGTAACGTCTATTAATAGTGACTGCTATCGGGAAAATGGGAAGAACAGCAGACAGATAGAAGGAGAAAAACAGTATCAAATTAGACATCTGAAAATATGCTCCCACTTAAACCACAAAATATAGTGAGATAACCTATAGTGTTACAGCTTCATGGGCAATAAACCTCCCTTTCATTTTTGCCCAGGAAACTGTGTTTCACATTAACTTTTCAGGAGGGGTAACAAAAGCGATTTACTCCTCTGTGCACAAAAGCTCACACTAGCATGTTTATGCATTGCCATGAGCAAAGCACCTTCCAGACACTCATGATTGTTCCCTTCTCTAAGCATTGTGCAAACCAGACTGTTTTTGTTGCTTACTGGGCTAGAGCAGCACTGATGATTAAGTTTGTAACAAAATCTCAGGTAAAATAAATATTTAGAAACAGCAATCCAGAGGGATTACACAAACACAGAGCTTAACTCTTCCAGGATTTCCCCTGTGTTGTTATTCAACTTGCACGTTTTGGAGATAGAAAAACCAAACTGTGTAGGGCTGTGCTGATGCTCCCAAAGGCTAAATGCCTGTACGTATGGGACTAGATTCACGGGAAGGATTTAAGGATCAGTATCAGACCCTGCTCCCAAATCCTAATTAGGCAGTTCCTAAAGATCGTAGTTTACAAACCCCAGCACAGCTCTGTCTAATACCAGACCCACTTTAAAACAAAACAAAAGAAAAGAAAAAAAACCAAAACAACACACACAAAAAAACCCCCCAAAACAACAACCAAAAAACCAGTATAATGCTGAAGGGGAGAAGTATTTGGTTGGAGTATTTGGAGTTGGAGTATTTGGTGCAGAGCTCTCCTGCCCCAAATATTGATCTACATGTCTCTGACATGAGAAACCCCTTTCAATGTCCACCCTCTGTGCTGAAGACCATCTTAAAGCTGGGTCATTAGGTCTTTTGGTGTCATTACAAAGGGTTTTTCATGCAGAGAGGATGGGACTTTGCATAGTGGGGAGTGCAAGGAGAGAGAGAAAAGCTTTCTACTCTAGCATGCTTTTCCTAACCATGGCCTGAAGAAAACCTAAAACCTATCTCAAGAGTGAAGGAGACATCTTTACGTGAGGAGCCACTGGGCTCACACACAATGAACCCTATTTTGAATGGAAAAGCTTTACTTCCATCTCCAGAAACATGCTAGCGTCAGGGGACTGACCAAGTTATAATTGAATCTCTTTGTGTTATTGGTCTCTTGGCCTTCCTAAGCTGAAGCAAGCTACATTTGATTTCTTTGGCATTGTCTAGCACGTGTACTGCCAGCACATTGCCCTTGGTGCCTTGTGTAAGCCAAACTGGCCACTTCTGTGACCTCTTGTTCCTTCTATACATGGAACATATTTAAATGATTTTATAACTCCTGAAATAAGGACTCTTTTATTCTAATCCCTGTCAACTTGGCTTTGGATCCTCTCCTACTGTCTAGAATGCCTGATGCTTTATATTTGGGATATACCAGACTGCCTGTGCTCCAGACTGTGACAGAAGATGTCTGATTCCCATACATTTAGAGGTTAGACTGCCATCAGCTTACTTGTGCTGTCTCATCAACTAGCAAAAGCAAAAAGTCTCCCTTTTTGTTCATGTAAGTGGTTTTGAACCAAGAAAGCTCTGTGTGGGTTGTTTCAACACATCTAAGGGCGAGGCACAGGACTACAGAGCTGAGGATCTTCCAGCCAGTGCAGGAAACTGGCACAAGAAAAGCCATATTTCCTGGAAACTGGTTTGTCAGAAGCCAACCTGCTTGCAGGAACATTTGGGGAGGGAAGGGTCTCCAGCCTAAATACGTTAAAGATACACTTTTCAACTTGCTGTAATGCTCGCTCTCTTGTTCTTTCTTCTATTTTTTAATTTTTTTCTCCTTAAATGAAGTATTTCTTTTCATTCTAAAGCTTTTCAAATGTTTTTTATCTCTAGATATCAGAATTGAAATAAAAGATTCCCATGTGCTTCAGATTAAGGATTTTAGTGGAACCAATCTGAAACTGGAGGGGGAGAGTTTAGCTTGAGGAGTTTTACTTGTTCTTCTTATTTATTACAATAGGGGAAAAATGAAAGCTCTGAAACCTCTCACAGGATGGCGAACAAGTTTTCTACTCACTTGTGGGGGCCAAGTTCTCCAGGCAGAGTTGCTTTCACAGCAAATCAGCCCCAGTGAAGGGTTTTTTCCATCAACAGAGGGAGAGGAAATACCCCCCTCTCAAATATAAACTGGTCATGAAGGATATAATGAAAATTGGGTGGTAGATTAAACCAAAGGGATCAATCCTTTCTCTCATTCTCAACTCAGCTTCTTCCTCTAAATTAGTTTCATTGCACATCTCCTGCTTATTATTAAGCATGCAAGCTGTAGCTCCTGTGGTTGTGGAAGATAAAGGTGAAGCTATATTAAATTACAGCAACTGACCCCAAACTTCTCCTGCTCTTTATGCTCTTAAGGCTGCTTTTCACTTCTCCCCCTCTCCTTGGCCTTGGGCATTTATTCCTTTAACTTCACCCTCAAAAAGGCCTCTCAAAACCTGAAACAGTCTCATTTGTCTCCCTTGTCTGCAGATTTTCCAGCTGATGCATCCCAGACCATGCCAAACTCGATATCTTTAAGAAAAGTTTCCCAGAGGGAAGATTCAAGTGTTTTCCCTGCTTTCCCCCCACTCCTCTTCACACCTTTTTTTTTTTTTTTTTTTCTGGTTTGAAGTCTGGGCTGTATCATTTCTGTAGCCAGTAAATTATCCAGAAATTCAACATAAATACATCCAGCAGTATGTGGTTTCCTATCAGTTTCTTTGCCACGCTTTACCACAGCAGTCAGGAGAAGACAGTGGTTTCAGCAGAAAAAGAAACCAGATGAGGAGTTCCGAGTGACTTGCTGGTCCTCTTCTCCTGTGATGCTGAGAGGATGTCCCTCCTAAGGACATCCAAGCTTTTAGCTTTATTACAGACAAGCTGATCAGCTTCCAAAGAGTCGTGAAGTCTTGGGAGTGTGGACAAGACTTTTTGCCACCCTTGTAAAGTTTTACAAAACTAATGTCAGCGTCTCATGATACCATGAAAGCATCTGGTTACTTCTTAGTTTCTTGTCCCTCATGAACTTTTTTTTGCGCTCAGATTCCTACAATACTTTTGGTTTTTCTTATTGCCTATCCCAAGCTTTCATTCAGGAGGAAAGCTGCTAGTCAGGAGACCTTGCCAAGAGGGCACACCATTCACCAGCCCAGGAACAGCAGCCAAGGTAAAATGGAGCCCAGGCTGACTGGTCCTACAATAAACAGGGGAAATTGCTCCAGGTAGCAGATATGACTGCACGACTCCAGGTCATGCTTCCAAAGTCATGCCATACTGGCAGAGGATGACTTAACACCATGTGAACATGCTGCTTGCAGAAATCTCTGCCATTATTTACATCCATAATCCTAGGCAATGGAGAAGTTGGGGTTCCCACAGGAGCCCTGCAACCAAATTATAGCAATTACGAATGTTCATTAAGCAGGACAGACTAAGTAAGGCTGCAGTGAGGTCCTATGAGCAGCAGGAAAGCATTTCTAAAGGTCCATCTAAAACTCAACTTGCCTTTTCAGCTCTACACCTTATTCTCACAGAGAGGGAAGTTTTCTGGGCACTATTGTAAGTATGATCCCAAAGGGGCAGGGAAGTGTGAAGTGCTAAGAGGAGGTGAGGGAGAAAGGGAGGTGGCAACATGGGACTGGTCTGGACCAGAAATACAAGACAATGTGGAATGCCAAGGACTAGATACCTTGCCCTAAGCTCTCAGGTGAGGATAACATCCAGGTTTTCCAAGCCATCTCCATTCAGAAATGAAAAAAAACAACAACAAAAAACCAAACCAACAAAAAAAAACCCAAACAAAAAACCAAACAACCAAACAAAAACACCAAACCAACAAACAAAAAAAACCCCTCACTTATCACTGATGTTCTGGAGCTTCAGATAATAGCCTGGAACCCCAAGTGAGGAAGCAACTGCTAATTATAAATGTAATATAGAAAAAAAAATTGCAAAAAAGATCCCAGTTCCTCTCTCCTTTTCTCACAAACTATTCCCTAAATGTTGTACAACTGTTTGTTATTCGCAAACCTTAAATAAAATTTTCAAGTAATAACTTTCAGACAGTGGGTTGCCCATGAATTTCTCTTTTAGATGAGTCTATATAATTTCCCAGTAAGAGGTGGCCACGCTGCCATTGGCAGTGTCAGAGTGGCCAGTTAAACCTTCCATGGTACCTGCACACTGCTGGTGTGCTAAAGGCTGAATGAAATTATTCTCTTACCAGAAATGAGTGGTTAATCAGATGCAAACATTTTAAGAAATCCCCAGAGGAAACCCTGTGAGTTTGTAAATATGTTGTTTAATTATTTGATGGGCTCTGGGTTGCTATGGGAACTTGGAGAGGCACAACAAATCAAGGCCCTTCCACTTGGGACCACAACGTCTTTGGTCCCAAGCATTTCAAGATGTACTGCAGTTACTGAAATGCCAGCAGAGCAGTGATATCATGGTCAGATGACATGATAGATCACACTTTTCTCATATTAGGAGAGCGGGCTGGAACGTGAATATGTGTACAGGAGTCTGTTTGTAATGAAACTGCCTTTATGAGGCCCCTGTGTGCTTGCAGTCTCATTTCATTGAGTTAAGAGTACTCACTTTTAAATACTTGGTTAATGTGTTTACTTAAATATATTTAATAGCCTATGGAGTTCATTTCCATTTACTGTTGGAGTTTTTTTAGACTGTCACAGTGGCAACACTGCATCAGGTATCCCTGAAAAATGTCAGTTAACAATAGCATCTTGAAAGTGCTGAGGACTGTTTGTTCAGGAGGTAAGAACCTTCAGTTTTGTGATAAAAATAAGTAAATAAGAAAAACTGTGGGAAAATATTAAAATAGAGCAATCATCCAGGAAAGTAACAAATTAACAAATGTACCCTTTGGGTACACAGTGAAGAAGATCAGTTTCCTTTTTCAGATGTTGCTCATTGTAGAAGCAATAGATGCCCAGTTTGGGGGAAAAAAAAAAAAAAAAAAAAAAAAAAAAAAAAAAAAAAAAACATTTTTGCTCTCACCCCTTTGGGTACACAGTGAAGAAGATCAGTTTCCTTTTTCAGATGTTGCTCATTGTAGAAGCAATAGATGCCCAGTTTGGGGGGAAAAAAAAAAAAAAAAGAAAAAAAAAGTAATAATAATAAAAGTTCTTGCTCTCTCTGCTCCCTGTTCACCATCTGACCTCATCACTACTGCATTCCTGGCTGCAAACCAGCTCAGCCTCAAGTTAAAAATTAGACTGCTTTCAGGAAAACCTATGACCTGGTGGTTAGGACACTCCGTATGAAGGAAAGGAAGGTTCAGTGTCCCTTGGTTTCAGTGATAGCCTCTTTCTTCCTGAATGAACTCAGTAGCATGTAAACAGCAGCCACTACCAGGAGCAGAGATGGTGGGTGTCCTGACCACACTCTGGGAACTCCTCTGGGAGGCTGTGGGTTGGTGTGGCTGACTGGCTGAGACTGTGATGGAGCTCTGTAGGTGGGATCAACACCTGGTTTTACTGTAAGAGGCTCTTCTGATCATGTCTGAAGACTACAGATAACATGTTGAGAAACTTCAGACCAAGTTTCTCCATCTCCTATGGCAATTCTCATTTCTAGGCCAGTAAACCTGAAACTCCCTGCTTAGTGACCAGGGGGAAAGGAAGCAACCTAAGGGGCTAAAAACCTTGAAGCAGAGACTCTGAGTAATTGAGAATCCACCCTTATATTGCAGGAATAGCAAAGGGGTTTTGCACTCCCCCCTTCTGTGTCTGAGCACCGGCAGTCTCATGATTCCTACTGAAGATATCTCTGTGCTAGAAAAGCAGGTCCTGGTGGCAAGGGACACAATGATCTCTTCAGAAAGGTCCCAGCTGCCTCCCCCTGCTCAGTGTCACTCATCCTACCAGGCCCGAGGAGCCAGTGCTCATGCATGTAAAATCATTCTTTTTAATTCTCTGTTTCTGTAATATGACCTGTTACTGTACTACATCTTCATGAGGCAGAGCTGTCTGGAGAACATCTGTTGCAGTCCCAGCTGTTCGGGTACTTCCTCTGTCTGATATGTGCAAATCAACGACAGTGTCACAGCCCCCGGTTCCTCCCACAAATCCTATTTTCTCTGTTCTCACAGGAGAAGGAAGGGGAAAACAAAACCCCAGATACTTTGTATGGTTAAATATGGGCTAGATGCTTTATTCTCACTAAATTGCACCAGTAGGGTCATTGTGGACTGACTCATACCAGACAGACAGTAAAAACCATCCCAGTGTTTATTCCCTTCGGAGCCTATATAATTAAAGCTGCCCACCTGCTCCTGAATTTTGTTGTCATTTTTTTGATGCTATGGGCAATGTGATACTCAGTTATTATCATAAACTATGTTAAGCTCTACCCACTGTGGGATTCATGACAACAATTCTTGAGAAAATTGTAATCCTCTGTACTCAAGTATATCTCCTTGTTATAATGCTTATGATTCTTGGCTTGAGATGATGGCAGATGATGGCCATGAAAGGCTTCCAAATATGGGTCCTGGCAACTGGGTCTCTCCCTAGTTTGCCTGCATTAGTTACATTAGATGAAGCCATTTTCAGCCCATTTCTTCCAGCCTTTCAGCAGAGCCATGATTCCTCTTCCAGGGCACATGACCTGTGATGCAATAGCCTGCCCTGAGGGAATAATTCCATAGGGAATTAAGGTGGCTTCAAGGAGCTGTGCTGTCAGCTGAGCAGCTCTCATGCTACATCACCTTGGACTTCAAAAGAAAGTTTCTTGCCTTCATTCCCTACCTGGCCCAGGACTGCTGTTTTCATCCCCATGCCATGGCAAGCCTCAGCACACCTAGCTGAGGGTGCTCAGTAAGGATTTGGGGGAATTTCCAGGGCTTTGGCTGGAAAATTTGCAGGGGCTGAAATGCACGGAGCTCTTCTCCCACTCCTTGAGTGAATGCTGGAGCCACTTGATAATTACATTAAAAGGTGGCAGATCCTCTGGGTCTGTTTTAAAAGGAAACACTGCTTGGATTTTGAGAGAAGGGTTCCACAGAAGAGCACTCCATGCAGTGGGTCCCATGCAGACTGGACTTTAGGTGCTTCCACTGTCCTATATCTGCCCTTGGAAAAATGTGAATTATTGACTAGTCCTTACATTACTGCACAGGCATTGCCAGAGGCAGTGACCAAAACATATTTCCAAAGCTCAACATTTAATCTACTACATTTAAAAAAAAAATCATCTAACTTCTGAGCTCCAAATACTCTAGAATAACCTGGGGACATCAATTTATAATGTTACTATTGCAACCATGGGACAGCTCAAATATTTGGTAGCCTTGGAAACAATAAAATGAGTTTCCAGATCACCCAGTATTGTTGACACATATATTAAAGCAACCATGATCAAATGCTTACTGTAACTCCATAATTGAAAACAACAACAATACTTTTTGTCTCTGTAAGCACCCTTCATTATTTTCTGGAAAACTCAAAAGCCTGAAGAATATAAATTTTTGTACTTTTTTTTTTTTAAATTGTACAAACGCTGAACATTTTGGAAATTGAAAAGTATTACTCTTTTTTAAAATTCTGAATAACCAGACCTCCAAAATATAACACCACATGGTTACAAAAAATCCGTATCTGATATAGATTTCCCCTTTCTGGTGCCTCCAGCTACAATCTCAACCACAAAAAACTATCTAAATGAACAATCCAAACATGTTTCCTAAACAGTCTGGTCACCAGTAATTGTTGGAAGCAGCCACTTCTCTTCTCTGCCAAAATGTCTATCATATTGTTTGTTGCCTGATAGTCCTGGAGGGACTTATCAGTGTTTATTAAATAATTTGAATCTGCTTCATAAAGTTTCTATTTAATGCTGGTTGAAATGTGAATTTATTATGATTATTACCCCTCCCTGCCAGCTTTCTGAAGGACAACACATGGTCTTTGACAAAAGCTTTTGAATGCTGGACCTGCATGAGCTGAAACCACACACAGTTTGACTTTCTGTAGGAGCTGTAGGACAAAAGGTTGCTGTTAACATGCCTTGCACAGGTCCCCCAGGGTGGTGCAAAGTTTCCTTTCATTTTTCTCTTGCATATACGTATCCAGAAAAAAAAAAAAATTAAAAAAAAAATTAAAAAGAGACATTGCTCAGTGCTGATGGCAGCAATTGTCACAAAGCTGCTCACTTGTAAAGAGAAATTATCTATTCTCCCAAGAAGTCCAGCATAAACCTCCCAGTCACTTCCATGAGGCCAAGTCCAACCCAAACGACCCTGATGGCTTCACCCAGTGGCTGATGAAACAGCTCCACCTTTTAGACCCTGTCTTCAGAGAAACAAGGGTAAGTCAATGGCATAACAAATCATCTCTACCTTCTACGAACTAAGAAACTGAGGTCAGCACTGGAACACTGTCACCAAGGTATGGCCTCCAGTATCTTCTCTCTGCCACCAGCTAAGGCTTGGCAAAAATAACTTACCTAGGTTTTGCTGTTTTGCTACCCCTGATGCTCTGAAAGACAGCAGCTGCCTTGTCATTTACCCATGTCAAAGAAGCACTACTCATATGATGGGAAGGTGATGGCTTTGGACAGACATTAATTTGGTGCGTGGATCCACATCCAAATCTCTGCTTTTTCTACTTTAAAAAAACCCTCTTTTTCTTTCTCTGTATTTCAATGTCTATTCTATTTTTTAATTATTGCTATAATTCACAGACATGGAAGGTGCTCTAAGGTCTCCCCAGAGCCTTCTCTTCTTCAGGCTGAACAACCCCAGCTCTCTCAGTCTGTCCTCATAGAGGTGCTTCAGCCATCTGATCATCTTGGCTTCCTCTGTACTCACTCCAACAGCCCCATGTCTTTCTTGTTTTGGGGACCCTAAAACTGGACACAGTACTGCAGGTGTGGTCTCACAAGAGCAGAGTAAAAGGGGAGAATTGCTTCCCTTGACATAAGTGGTCAAAGGTGTCTGGGGCACAAACACTCTGGCATGGACAGAAGCACTCAGCCACTTACCCAGACAACATATGTAGTATTTTGTACTGAAACTATTTGACAAGTAGGTGATTTTTAAGTGCCATTTTTAACTTGTTTTTCCTGTGTTGTTTTCTGCCATTAGATTTGTAGGTGCCCATTCTGGCAAAGATGGCAGCTCAGGTTCAACGCTGCAGGGACTTGTGCTTTATGGCTGACCACAGAGTCATGTTTGCACAGAGGCCCCAGCAGAACTGTGAAGGAACCAAAAACCAAATGCAAACAGAGTTGGGCTGGCTTTATGGCCTCTTACAAATCTTCTTTGGCATATGGGAGTATTAGGTCTTAACACAGCAAAATAAGAGAATAGTGTTTTATCACTTGTCTCTGATATGGAGTTGAACTTGTCCTTACAGGCAGCTGCTGCTTGCACACTCATTTGGAAGAGAGTTTCAGATAAATATCAACATGCATCTCTTCTGATGTCAAGCAGGAGAGCTCTTTGCTCTTACTGAACCATGACAGAGGGCAGCCTGTGGGGCTGGGGCTGGCAAATGGTGATGAAAACTGGGGCTCGTAGCAGCAGGCAGTCTCACATTGCACACCTCTCCACTCTGATTCCCTTGTTCTGTTTCCTGTTCCTATGTTCACAGAGAGTTCAGGAGAACATCAGCCTCCCAGGCTCAGAGAGATGCTGCAGAGACACAGCAGCATAAGGAAAGTCACTGTTAATTGCTGAGGCATCTATTGGACTTGGGTAAATTCAATGTTTATGGACATTTCACCAATTTGTGGCATAGTTTTGTAATTTTTGGTGCCAAAGTCAGGTTCATCCTTTTGTTTCATAGTACCTGGTTGACAAATTGAACTTGCCTCTTTGGCTTCAGTGGAACAGTAAACACCACTGGGGATCTTTCTCTCCACCCAAAAACCAAAACACCTTTGGGAAGTGCCAGTTTCTCTTCCCTATTTAAGGAAGCTCATGATTGCTCTGTCCCTAACTTTCCTACTTCACTTAGGAAGGATTAATCTAGGCTTTTAAACACATTCTTTTTTCTCTTTGAAATCCAGGCAAGGCAAGAGCATGCCTTGATAAAGATGTTCTCCAGTGATGTGCTCAAGAGAAATTGCCTGTTACAGCAGGATACTACTGCTCTGGGTAGTGCACCCCACACTAGTCTCGGGTGCTTCTGGGCTCCAACCCATGTGGACAAGAGAAAGCAATGGCTTGACTTTACCCTGGAATTGTCCTGAGAAATGTCACCTCTCTCCCTCTTTTTTAGCTGCTCCTCCTTATCATTCATGACTCCTCTTTTCACATTCACCTCCTGCCTTAGGCAGCATTAGTGAAGTCATTAATATTTTCAGTTTTCTGTATTAATAACATTAATACTCAGATAACTTAGCAACACTTTCCTTGAACTCTTACCCAGGTCTTCGGCAAGATTTTGGATCCCACAGGTGTCAGGATCTGGGCCTCCATCCTTATCTCTCTGATTAAATCATTAGCTTTAAAATCCTTCACCATTTTCAAGGGAGTTGGGTTTGCTCAGTCTGAAACAGAGGAGGCTCTGGGGGGACCTCATAGTGGCCTTCCAGTATCTGAAGGGGCTAGAGGAAAGCTGGGGAAGGTCTTTTTACAGGGGCTTGCAGTGAGAGGACAAGGGATAATGGTTTTAAGCTGAAAGAAGAGAGATTTAGGTTAGAGATCAGGTGTAAATTCTTCAGTGTGAGACACTAGAACAGGCTGCCCAGGGATGTTGTGGGGGCTCCATCCCTGGAGGTGTTCAAGGGCAGGTTGGATGGGGCTCTGAGCAGCCTGTTCTAGTGGGAGGTGTCCCTGCCCGTGCAGGGGAGTTGGAACTCGATGATCTTTAAGGTCCCTTCCAGCTCAAAAAATTCTGTGGTTCTGTGATTCACCCCGTAATAAAGCACAGGCAAACGTGGCTGTAAGCTTCATGAATATTTATTTTTTCAACAGTGAAGGAGCAAGTTTACCTAACAGCTTTGCTAACTGATTGTCTGCAGAACAAGGAAGTTATGGCCACGTTAATGCAAGCAGTAGTAGTTTATTGTTTTAGTAGACACTTCTTTTTCCTTCCTTTTGAATAAACACACCGCAGGGTCTGGGAGGACGTGTGCCAAGAGCATTACTGAGGGCAGCAACAGCCCAACAAAGCGCAGCAAAAGCACAATCCTAATCATAACAGAGCGAGCAAGTATTGTTACAAATGTTCCCTTTAGTATGGAAATGAGCCAGGGGTAATAAAAACACCATAAAAATGTCAAAATGACTGATCACTGTGAAGCACTGGCCTTTTTATAACCAAAACTTGCAGTGAACTTAAAAAAATCCCTGTGTTAAGAGAAATGCCATTTTTACTTAACTTTATTGTTCGACTTGTCCTCACTTCGCTGCACAGTGAAATGGTTGCAGAAGAGAACAACTTCAGAAGGGCATCAGTAAAGATCTGATTGATATTAAATGGCACTTGAACATGATGGTGGACTCTGGATGGAAACAAACTGTTAACTAGGGCATTAAAATTATCACTGCTACTGCCACTTTATGAGAATATGGGGCATATTTAGGTACTAATTGTTTGAACAGCAGCAATAAAACATAATGCTTAATGACATACAAATAAAGAGCTGTGTAACTCATGTAATTCCATCAGAAAATGCTCAGGAACAGCAGCCCGACTATAATTACTCAGATCAAAGAACAAAAAGGCATTGTGAAGTCTGGTCTAAAGTGTTATTTATTATTCCTCTCACTAAAGCATAGATCAGCTCTGATAGAAAGAGTGAAAATGGGGAAAAAAGAAAGAGTATTCACTGCTTTGCTGATGTCCATATATATTGTAGAACATGTTAAATTCTAATTACAAGAGACTGGCAGAAAGGAAAATAAAAAAGAACAAAGAAAAAAAAGGAAAAAAAAAAGTGTAAAAACTAAAATAAGGACAAATAAAGCTCCATGTAATTTATCTCAGAAACCTGAAGCTGATAAACACACAAAGGTGTGGACTAAACACAAATTATAAAACGGTGCATCGTCTTCTCTTTGGCCTCTCTTTATACATAGCAAACTTATATGTGCCACTTAATAGTCAATGCAACACCAATATTTTAAATATGGTTATATCAGCCTTTACTTCCAATTATCAAGTACACTAATGCACTGTGTCCAGGGCTGAAGCACCTCTATTAAGACAGGCTGAGAAAGTTGGGGTTGCAGAGCTGGGAAACAAGAAGGCTCTGGGGAGACATTAGAGCAGCTTCCAGTTCCTGAAGGGGGTACAGGAAAGCTGGGAAGGGACTTTTCACCAATGGGGAGGGCATGGAGTGACAGGACAAGGAGTAATGGCTTTAAACTGGGAGAGGGGGAATTTAGAGTAGACAGGAGGAAATTCTTCTCTGAGAGTGGTGAGACACTGGCACAGGTTACCCAGAGAGGCTGTGGCTGCCCCATCCCTGGAAGTGTTCAAGACCAGGTTGAATGGGGCTTAGAGCAAACTGATCTAGTAGGAGGTGTCCTTGCCCATGCAGAGGGGTTGGAACTGGATGACCTTTAAGGTCTCTTCCCACCCAAACCATTGTAGGATTCTATGTTACAATGGTTTCTCACAGATGCAGTAAATGTCCCTGTACAGCTCCAGTTTATCTAAACAACACCATTACTGTAGTAATATGCTGGATAGCGCTGAGATCACATCCTCAGGTTCTGGAGGCAAGCAGAGCTTGGGGTGCAGCCTGAGCCAGGCTCCCATGAGCCAAATGTTGCTGTAAGGTCTGTGGTGAATGTGTGCAGCAGCAGCGCTCACCAGAGCCAGGCAGCTGGATGCAGGGACCTGCTCTTGCACCTCCTTTTCTCTGAAGCTCAACTACATTTTTTTAGCACCAGAAGGGATCACCTCACCTGGACTGGGTGTATCTGTTTATCCTTACAACACGCCTGATATCTTGCATCCCACCGAAATACCTGATCCCCAGATCACCCAGCCTTGTTGGGACGATTTTGAGAGGTGCAGAGTCTACTCCTTCCTTCAATAGCTCCTTCCAAAATGTGTGCATTTCACATTTAAATGTGCCTGGCTTCATACTCAGGCCATTAACTCCTGTCACATCTTTCTCTGCCAAAAGGCCAGCCAGAACAAAGGTGTAAAAGTCTTGCAATGACTCCATGTGTCTGATTGATTTCCCAATGGATGTTGCAAGGATTTTTTTCCCACTGGCATCTGCAAGAACTGGAATGGGCCCTTTAAGTCGAATAATCATCAACTTTGGGTAATTTGGAGTCCTGGGCACTCTCAACATACCCCATATAGGCAGAGGTGATGCTCAGATAGCAAAGCCGTGATAAATTCCCCATTAACCTTTGACCACCTCACAATTTTGGCTCACTTCTACATCTCCCCTGGGGTTTTATTCCAATATTTTAAACCTCTAAATTAGTTTCAGACAGCCACAGAAATGGAGTCGACAGAGAAATATTTCCTCTTTTCCACCCCAAGTGTGCAATTTTTGCTGAGGGCTCTTTGGGTTCAAGGTCCAGGTCAGGTCAAAATGACGTTTGGGTGAGGGAAAGCTTTTCTGAACTGTAAGTGTTACATCTTGGACGTTTGCTGCCTCTGGAGTGAGGAGTGAGACACATTTGCCTCCAAGGGATGGAGGTGCTGGGCTTGACCTTGAAACCCCCGCTCCTTTCCAGGCACTGGAGTTTGGCCACCAGCTTCAGGGACCTCAAAATTTCATCTTACTAATTGCAGTTTGGCTTCCGGTGCAACTGTGGCATTTGGCTCCAGAGGTGAAAAGAGCAGAAATAGTCCCTATTCACTAAAACCACGAAACCTTTCCCAAACAATTTGAAAAATAATGCCTCTGCTAGATTCACAGCACCTACACAAGATACCACACCCAGCTGTGGTGCAAAGGTAATTTTAACCATATTTGCCACCGATTGAAAGTCACGAGTCTTTTTATTTTAAACACCTGAAAAAAGTTTAAAGGGGCTGATTGTACAAAGATTTTCCATACAAAGTTTAAAAAAGCCAGACAAACTGGCATGTAAGGCCATGTTTGACCTGCAATGCAAATAAAATAAACAAAAATGGTGAGCTTTAAGCCTAAAATTCCTTTGATCTTTGAAGCCCCACAGCTTTAGAAGTACAACTGCCTTCTGTGTCATGGCCTGGCATGTACATCTATATGCTATATGTATATTTATCCATAACATAAAAAACTCCTGTGTTCAAAATAGGGTGAGCAGCTAATTGCAAGACTAAGGTTTTCTTCTTTAAACATCCTCTATTTCTGAGTGATGATGAGTCCAAATCTTGCCCCACTGAAAAAAACCAAACCAAACTCAAACAGGAGCAGGACCCGGCTGAATTTATTTAGACTAAGGAAGACTTTGCAATACATGGAAGGCACAATCAAGCCCCAAAAAATAAATGGCATGCAGAAGGGCGGAGTGACTCTTAAGAGCACTTACAAGTACTCTGTGGAGGCAAAATAATTCCTCAAAAATGCAAAACCCACTGAGGCAGGGAAAGGCCCAGACAATATAAACAGCCCTGCTTAAATAGGGTGTAGAATATTTTCCTAGGGGTGAATTTCACACCAATTTCGGCACTCAACAAGTGCTCAAGAGGAAGCTGAAACTCAAGGCAGGATGAGCATTCCAAGCTTTCTGCAAATCAAGACATTTGTAGAATTTCACATGGCTCATCCAAAACCAGAGCTGTCTTCTCTGTGCCAGGCTGAGGGCTGCAGCTGTACTTGGCCATTGCATTGTCCATGGTGAGTGGTTGACTGCAGCTTTGGAAAGGTCTCCATCAACACCTTTAGAGATTTGTCTCTAAAGGTGAGAGCTTTAAAGGGCAGGAGGAAGCCACCCCTTCTGTATATCTGGCAATATCACAGAATCATAGAATGCCAGGCTGGAAGGGACCTCAAAAATTGTCTGTGAAGTTCTTGACTGTGTGATACAACACTATGGAGCAGAGTCACAAAGGGTTACGCTCAGCATGGAAGGTTGGCCTGGATGGGAAATGTAGGATTGCTTCTTTTAACACACCAGCCCTCATTCTGAGGGTCAGCAATACAGCTGCTACTTGATAAAGTGCCATAGTCTCTAAGGGCCAGCTTGGAGCTGAACCATACAAACCCAGTGTTCACCTCTAGTTTGAAGCCGGTTTCAGTACCCCTACCACGATGTGTTAGGAGTGTCCTCTCACTGTAGCACCTGCACAGGGACAAGAGAAGGGCTGTGGGCTCACAAGTGCACCCTGCTCTCTTCCATGCCCCTGATGCTGCTGAAATGTACTGCAGCTTGGTATGTACTGTGGTGCAATAAGTACCTCCCCACAGGCATGAGATGTAGCCCTTCATATCTCTCACGGAAACACCCACTTACTGCTTTCTTAACATAGAGGTGATGCACTGAGTGTATAAAGGCTTTTTAGGTTTGATGTTTGTTTGTTTTTAATGAAATCACTCAATAAACTGTAGCCATTAAGAGCTCATGCCAAAATCATGCCTTACATCCAGAGCCCTCAGTGCTCATGTTTAAGTCTCCCTGAAGCAGAGAGGATGCATAGAAAGATACCCATGATCTGAATTTGGCTTTTATGGACTTCATACATTTCTGTTAACTGTAACTGAACCCTCCTGCT